>NC_136895.1:27129719-27632219 GCF_949152265.1 Phoxinus phoxinus | reverse complement strand
CATTTTTGTCCGACAAAGCAGTCAGGAGAGATAGTAGATCAACATGAGAGGATTTGAACTTGAAAAACGATGTACTTTGACGTCTTTCCGCGGTTAAAACAACATTCCTTCTGATGTTCATTCATGTTTATTTGATGCTATAAATGAACTAGAAGGAAGAGATGATCGGTTCACGTTTAGCTTTAACTGAGGCTCTACAGCGATCTGTCAGACACATAAAAGAGCCACAAAACGCTATTTATTGTTTAAATTGCTTTAAAAAAGTACCAAATTTGAAAGTTGAGACTGTTTCATATCAAAAATAAGCTGGTCTGTGTCTGTCAGTGTGTTGTCAGTGTCTCTCTGCTCCGCAATGTATTTTTCACTGCGTGAGAACATGGTGTGGCTTGAGAGCGGCGTAGCTTGTCGGACATAGCGACAGTAACTAAGGGGGACGGGTCTTTGCGAATGGTCAATTATGAACAGTCATTGATATGGCACTAACAAAACTATTTGGTTCATATCAATTAGGGAAGACGAGGCTGAACTGGTCGACACGTACCAATATGAAGACAATCAAGAGGGCGATGAGGACGCTTTCTCTCGAGAGCCTTTCATTCTGCGTTTCAAGTGCAAACACACAGGTAAGATAGGTTAACAGCTTCTGTTAAAAGGTTAGTTCACCTAAAAATGAAGATATTTAAATGAAATCGTAGAGATTTCTATTCCTCCATTGACAGCCCAGCCAACTACCACTTTGACTTCTGTTTATGTTCACTGATCATATGAATAAACCACTCAATTCAAATGGATTAGTTTTACGATCTCTTATGGAACTTTTTGAAGCGTCAAACTGGTAGTTGTCTGGACTGTAGATGGAGGAACAGAAATCTCTACGATTTCATTAAAAATATCTTAATTTAGATGATGAACGAAAGTCTTTCGGGTTTGAGAGTGATTAAATGATGACAGAATTTACATTTTTGGGTGAACTAACCGTTTAAACCTTGAACAAATACACTTTCATTTCTGTTCCAATTCTAGAGCCTAGACTAAAAAGCCTCCAGTGAGAGAAGAGATCAAGATTACATGCATTTTCAAGTGAAATTTAAATAAAAAAATTCTCCCAAAATAGAAATTCTGGCATAATTTTGGGAATGAATGGGAAAAGTCCTTTTGGGAATGAATGGGAAATGTCACTTTCAAATTTCAACAACAAATGTAAACCCACCATAAAAGAGGTCCATACAGCTCATTTGAGAAACAGACCAAAATTAAAGTTGTTATTTACCTATTAATTTTAATTGCATATTCCTACATGACTGTGAATGTTTCAGGAGTTGGATCACATGAACAACCTGGACTCCCCATTGCTGGTCAATTTAGTTTGTGTCTGTTTTCTTCCAGTGCTTAAAGATTTGGTGCTGATTCCTGTTCACACAAAACCCAAAGACTCACAGAAGGAACTGGACGAACTATATGATGTGTTTCTGCACGTCAAAGATAAATGGGATACGGATGTGAGTTTAACACTATGCAACCATAACAAATTCCAGAAGGAATGCATGTACTGATAAAATGTATAGCTGAATGTCCTACAAGTTTTTTTTTGGGGATAAAGCGTCTGGCGAATGTGTGAATGTACACATCTCAAGGACATTTATCTGATGTGGAAATAAAGCAATCCTTGTCTAAATAAAACACACAAGTGAACTTGAGTTTAAACAAACGTTGATTAGAGTTTGAGAGAAAACTCACACACACCGTCCTACAGAACGTCATGATCCTTGGCGACTTCAATGCAGACGGCGCCTACGTCTCCAAGAAGAAGATGAAGGCCATCAGAATCCGCAGTGATCCCGATTTCCACTGGCTGATCGAGGATGACGTTGACACCACAGTCATACAGTCCAACGACCACACCTACGACAGGTGAGGCGGAGAAACATCAATCATTTACTCACTTTTCATCTGCTAGCCTGTTTAAAAATTAAGAAATCATAACCTCCATGCACCTTAAACCTCGTCTACACTGGATGCTAGTTGCACATCGCAATGCGATAAAAGCAAATAGAGCCAATCAGGAGGGGTGTACGATACCCACGTCACGATTCGATACATATCACAATACTGAACTCACGATACGATATTATTGTAATACTCTAAGATATGGTGAAAGGTTAACAAAAATGTACTGTTGATTAAAATGCTAAATGCTGGCATTACATTGTGGGTGGGAATGAATAGGCTAGGACTTGGTGCTGGTAACCCAATATTTATGATTCTGAAGCTGAAAATTCATCAATAATCAAATTTCTAAATTGTAAAATTTCAATAATCGCTCCCAGTTTAGACATGGTGTTAAGGTGCGGTCACATTGGTGCATTTCAGTGAAAAGATTCACTGTCTATCGTCAATATTATCCAGCAAGCAATTTTGCGTTTAAAGGCCGTCCAAACACAGCCCAGACGTCTTGGCTAAAACAAGGCAAAATTTGGGCTGTCAGTGAAAATTTAATAGACGTCTAAACCATAGCCCAAGAATAGACTAGTCATCAATTAGATAACAAAGAAATTAAATGAGTGAAGAAATGAAACCAAACACCTTGTAATCACTGTTTACTTTGCGTACATGATGGAATATCATACATCTCACAAGTTACCAAATTCAAGGTTATTTTGGCTAGAAGTAGGTTACTCATAGCCGGACTACATCGGGTCTATAGTAAACCTAGACTGTGAAATGACGGCTATTGGTTGCTGGGAGAGTATAGTGATGCATAAAGCACAATACACACAGAAGTCACTTTCAAACCAAGCAACTTTCTGAGGTGAAATCTATCACCCTCACACCAAATTCCCAATGGATTTCAATTGAAATGTCTGGATTTCGCCTGCAAACACTTACTGAAAAATGATAAATCTGACCACACCTTTAGAGTATGAATGTTAAATAAAAGATGAGAAAATCATAACTAGAAGATAAAATGCATAAAATGGCTGGTCAATCTGCATGTTAAGCTTTGGAAAATATTGATGGCAAGTATTTTTCTAGAATTGTGGTGTATAAAGAAGACATGCTACAAGCTGTTGTGCCAAAATCTGCCAAGCCTTTTAACTTCCAGGAAGCCTACAAACTTTCAGAGGAAATGGTGAGTATATCACAATTCATATCTAAATTCTTAATGTGGTATAAAGTAATTAATATATTGATATGATTGATCTATGGCAGGCCCTGGAGATCAGTGATCATTATCCAGTGGAAGTGAGTCTGAAGAAGAAGACTGCGGCAAAGCCTAGCGCCAAAACCAAAACTAAGACCTCTAAACCCAAAACAAAGAAATGAAAAGCATGATGGGATGCCACTGCACCACCGTATGGGATCTGAAACATCACTCTTCTGAAGGAGAGATGCTACCTCTTCATAAGGAAAATCAGGGATAAATATAACTCATTTCAAAACAATTGTTTTTTTTTGTGTGTGTAGTTTACAAGAATCAATGCTCACAAGTTTCTCGAAATAAACTTTTCACTTTTTATTCAATGTCTTTTTTTTTTGTCCAACAAAAGCTTATAATTTCATGCCTAAAGCGTAAATAAATGTGTTAGTAAATATGTGTTTGCACATCTGGAAAACAACTATTAAAATACTAGAAGTTCAACAAAACTATTTTAACAAAGAGACAACTCAAGTTTGTAAGGCTGGAAATAATCCAAGATTATTTCAATGCAACAAAGACACTGCTTTTCATTAAGACATTTCCAGCATAGCGGTGATATGGGCCTGTGGGCCGGAGGTTGGGAACAATGGACGAAATTGTGATGGTCTGATTGGTCAGTTTGAATATTTCACACCTAGGTGTTGGGAGATGGTCGGGGGAGAGATGACAAAACAGGACGGCAAATGTTCTTCACTCTCTTGTCTTTGGATGCCAAGCTGGGGAGAGGGCTCTCTCCCTCTCCCTCTCCCTCTCGCTCTCTCTCTTTCTCTCTTTCTCTCTTTCTCTCTTTCTCTCTCTCTCTCTCTCTCTCTCTCTCTCTCTCTCTCTCTCTCAGGTAATATTTATGCTGGTTACAAATGGTTTAAATTCTCATTACATCATGTTGTAACTATTTAAGTGTAAACATAACCTTATTGCACATTGAACTTTTATTTAATTCATGGAGTCAGATTAAAACGAGATAATTGCATATGAGAACCTGTGTCTTATTTAACCAAAATTCCTTTAAAACGCTGGAGAGACTCGAACACGCGTTTCCTTCCCCGTGCTACTGGAAACCCCCATTGGACCAAAATAGCGCGACTTACAAGTTCAAGCAATGAATTGGCAGGCAAACGTGATAGCAAACAGCAGACCATTGTGTAATAATCATGCCTCGTGCTCCTCTAGCGAAAAAAATGTAAACAATAAAAATGAACAAGGCTTGTGGAAACATCAGTTAGTGACATTAGCATCAGCATAATGTCTGCATTACCAAATTAAGATAAATTACTGCAATCCACTTACCCTCACCAAAGATTAAAGCAACCTCACAAATGAGATTAAATGGGCAAGAAAACAACAATTTGGTAACAAAGAATGTTTGTACCATCATTTTGTAGACCGTACTATAGGTGGTCAAAAAGTAGTCTGTAGATGTGTGACATCCTCCAATAGTTCATCACCAGTGACAGGAAAGTTTTTAAGTCTTTCATAAAAATGGCATTGCTTCTTCTTTCCATCCGGACATCTAGCCAGATATGCATGTTAACGTGCTACAGTTGTCCCGATTTGTTTGAAAAAACTGCAGGGAACTGCAGGCCTGGTGTTTGGACAGGTCTGAAGATCCAAAGCTATAGACAAAAGAGAAAATGAGCATTAATTTCGGTATAGGTTATAATGAGCATTCATTTCGGTAACCTAATAAAGTGTGTATAAACTCACCGATCTAGGAGGGGATCAAGTCCATCGTTGAACATCTTTGTTTCTTCATCAATTCTGTTTACAAACTCTTCTGAATTGTCTCTAACTTTCCCTAACCTTCCTTCCTTACTTCTAAAAAAGTTCCCCCCATCAATTCTAGACTATAGCCTTCCTAATCTTTAATTTACAATCAAATAAACAGCGATGGTGACATTTAAGCATTAGTCAGCTCTATTTACAACAGCTAAGATTGAGAATAATCTATTAATGGAACGAGAATCTAGTACATTTAAAAGATTAAAGTTGTAATGTTGCGTGAATAAAGCAGAAATGTTATGAGTGAAAAAGCGCTGTTACGTGAAACGGCACGATTTAAAAAAAAAAAAAAAAAAAAAAAAAAGTGTTAAATGTTGCTTCTATTTTAAAACATTTAGAAAATTAGTATAGCAATTTGAATCGTAAAGAATTTAACGATTAATTTAACCGCACTGGTTTGTTAGCGATTCCATTAGCGATTCTTCTATTATCGGTACTTGAAGAAAGATTGATCCCAACTACTTACTAAAAAGTATTATTGTTTTTTGTTTAGTACCAAATATTTTCATGTTTTTAGCAAATTACCATGTGAAGTAAAAGTTAGGTCCTTTTTACACCTGGTTTTAAGCAGTGGCGGCTTGTCAGGGGAGGCACAGGCTACCCACATTTTTTAGCTGGAAATGGGAGAAGGACGATGTTAATGTTATTTATATAATGTTAATATAATTCCCAGTTATTCATTTTATCTCTCAGAATGTGTACATTGTGTTTGTAATTTCACCACTTTAAGTTTAACCACCGCACGCCTCTTCCCCGAATGTGCCGAATATGTGCAACATAAGTCTGAGGGGATAGAGAAAGTGAGGGGGAGTCAAATCCATGGCCGGAGACTTGTGCCTCCGTTGGTAAAAAAAATTAGCCTATCACCATCGAGTATTTGACTTTCAGTGATTAGGAGTGTTGAGAAAAGTTACATGGCAGAGGAGGCTAGCTCCCCTTGGTACATCAACCAATCATCCACGAGAGGTAAATTACGTGATTTTAGTTTGAACTGCTACCACTGATGTAACTATGGAGAGAAGAGGTATTCAATATTTGATCGCAAACAAATTTACTAAACTACCATTCAAACAACAGCTACAAATTAAAGATAAATGAAGACCCTATGCCTACATTGGATATAGGCTACAGCAATCAGCTTCACTAAATGGCCAAATGTGCTTTTTTAACATGAACATTTAAAAGGACAGAAGGATGTATTTTTTGCTTCAAGTGATAGGCTAGGACAGGGGTAGGCAAGTTCAGTCCTAGAGAGCCGCTGTCTTGCAGAGTTTGGTTCCAACACTGAAAAAACTCACTTGGCTATAGCCTTAGTAATCCTGAAGACATTGATTAGCTTGTTCAGGTGTATTTGATTAGGGTTGGAACTAAATTCTGCAGGACAGTGGCTCTCTAGGACTGAACTTGCCTACCCCTGGGCAAGGTCAGTGAACTTATATTTATATTGTCTTGATATGTCGTTTTCCATAAATATTCTGTCTATAACTAAGTGACCAAAAAAGCCATATTAATGCAGTTTAAAAAATCTGACCGGTAAAATTTTGTGTACCACCTCTATTTTAAAACCCACCAGCCACCACTGGTAATAAGATGAGCTTTGGTCGATCGGATCACAAGTGGACGACGCTTAATACAGATGTAAACAGGGTCTACAAAGTTGAGCTTGTCCACTTTCTACAGTCAGTTAGTCAAAAACGCATTCATTGCTGACTGAGGTCGAATGCGCTCGAACAGCCCAAAAGACCGTCTACTCTCGCCTTACAGACGGGATTTAAACTTTGTCAACTGAAGACCCAAGGAGACGGATTAAAACACCAGGTGTAAATGGGTATGTGTCTCCCTTGTCTACTTGTAATCTGATCGACGAAAACACATCTTAATACCAGGAGTAAACTGAGCCTGAGTCACTACACTGATTCAAGTCTCAGTACAGAAAAATCAGTAACAGTTCCCATTTTATGTTTGCGGCTGTGAGTAATGCAATAGAAAGCGCTCTCATCACTTGATTCAAACTATTATGTTTTCATGCTGCACTTCTGAGTATTGTTTATTCTTGTGTTTGTATTTGTTCTCATCTATCGGTTTTGGAAAGTGAATTGGACTTAACATATTGACCCTAGTCCAAACTACACTCAAAATCCCAGAACTTTACTCTTCCTCACTCTCACTACAACTACCTTGTACATGCCAGCTAGCGAAACAGTCGCGCTTGGGAACGAAGCACAATGGCACGTCACAAGTCACACACATGACTGGAGTTTTAAAGGAACAAATTTTGCATTTTCGCCTTCCAATACTGCTGTCCCCGCTGATGTACTTGGGCAGGTGGGAGTAGGTCGAAGGAATCGGGCGTATTTGTGCAGGAGCAGATGGAGGTCCCGTTCCTGCGAGCTCTGCAACAAGAGCCTCCCGGAAGGCCTTCTGGGTCAAAGGCTTCTGGTTCTTCATCTTGGCCATCTGCTGGTGCAAAATGAAGGCATTTACCACAGCGATGTCCACAAAGTGGTAGAAAAAGGATCGATACCATCTTCTTGTTTTATGTAGAACTGTGTAAAATGAAATAAGCGCGTCAGACAGATCCACTCCTCCCATGTGCCTGGAATGAAAAGAATAAGATTTGTCATTTAAAAGGCACACACACACAAACTTTACACCACTGATTAAAGTCTACTAACTTGTTGTAGTCCAACACTGCAGCTGGAACGGGGAAATCTTGAATGGCCCAAACTCCATCGGCTCCTTTCACATTCCTCTTTATGGTGTCTCCATTAAAGGCTTTATGAAAGGTGGAGCACATCAGCACATCTCTCTTGTCCTTCCACTCAATAAACAGCAGGTCGTCTTCCCGAAACCAGCGAATATTGCCACGAGGAGCCAGTTTCTTTGAGTGGCCAATGCGGTTCGCTCGAACAGTGCCACAAGCCCTGATTTTCTTAGCGAGCAAGTCTCTGAAGAGCTTGGGACTGGTGTAAAAGTTGTCAACAAACAGCTTGTAGCCAGAACCCAACAACCTTTCATTTGCCAAGACCATGACAGAATCATAACTAATGCCTTTGCTCTGCTCAATATTCATTTTTCCCTCATAAATGAAGAAGTCCCATGTGTAGCCACAGAGGGAATCTGCCAGTACATAGAGTTTGTACCCCCATTTTGTAGGTTTGTTTTTCATATACTGTTTGAGACGATTTTTAGCTTTTGATGCCACCATTCTTTCATCAATGGAGATGTTCTGAAAGGGATGAAAAGCGGCTCTGCATGCGTCCCTAATGTCCTGGTACAGCGGTTTGATCCTACACAGGCGGTCATATTCAGGTGTTCCCTTCTTTGCATCATTCTCTGCATCCAATTTGGGGTCACTAAGATGGAGAGCTTTAGAGATGGACATGAATTTCCTACTTGACATGATTTGTGCAGGATATGGCAGACTGTACAAGTGAGACTTCCTCCAATAGTCCGTCAGTTGGAAGCATTTCAGCAAACCCATGTAAATCACCAGTGCTAGGAATGACTTAAAGTCTTTTACAGAAATGTCCTGCCATGGCTTCTTCGTGTCTTTATGACGCATGGCCCCGTATGCATTTGAGTTGGCTAGAATTGTCCGCATGACAGATTTTGAAAAGAACAACTCAAAATACTGTAGAGGACTGCAGGACTCATTGGAGACCAACTGTACGCCGGGTGTTACTCTAGGTCTGAAGATTGGCTGATTCGGCTCAATATCAGGTTCATCTGCACTTTTCCACTTGTTTTCTAAGATGCTTAAGGAAAAAGGTAGGGATCGCCTCAAACTGCTTTTCCTATCTTTCCCTTTCTTACTTTGTACAGAAGCAGGCGAAGCAGATCTGCAAGACTTTGCCGGAGATGGTGATATGGAAAACAGACTGGATCTCTTCTTCTTTCGTGGAGTGACCTCTGGATTCCAGTCAGCATCAGAGGCATCATATTCTGAAAACCTGTTGCATGATTCAAGAAGAAAAGAAAAAAACATCACAAACGTAATACACTAGCAAGGAAAAATGTGAAACAATCAAAAAAGACTCTTGCTAAATTAATATTTTTATTTTCTTCAACTTAATATGAGTCACGTAACATTTCTGAATGTTGTGCTTATATCCATATCTAGAAGGGATTTTTGTTGTTTATATACATTTCTATATTTAATTAACTTATAATGAGCCTTCAAACGAAGAGACATGGCTCATGTTTCTTACGATAAATTACTTTAGGAATACTAAATTACTTTAGGAGTTAAAAATTGAAAAGCTGTAAAAAATTATTATTTAAAACCCTGGATCTGGAGTACAGTACACTTCGAGGCTGTGAGGGACAGACTTACTGTGTTTTTAATGGTGATCTGCTGTAAAAATGTTTTGTCAGCTGAACGATCCAAATTAATTACAACCAAAGAATAGAAAAACGGTTCCCTCGTATTATCTATGGGAGAAACAACAACACGCAAAATGGCGGAATACATCCCGCCTTCAAAGTAAAAGAGCCAATCGCTGATCGGTAAAGTCATTTGTCACTGCAGCTGCCGTTAGAAGCTCTGGTGGTTCCCATAGAAACCCGAGACTCGTTTAGTAATGTATGCGCATTGGCTTGGCCTAGCCCGAAAAAAGCTTTTTCACGCTATTTGATCATAAGAAACAACATTTATGGGACAGATCATGTCAGATTCTGTTGCTGATTTTAAATATCTTAATTCATTTTATTGTTATTTTTAATGTTATTTAATTTAGTTTTTACGATTTCTGGATTCCCCCATTCAAATAGGACTTGGTCTTGGATGCCCGAAATAGCTGCCCGGAGGCATTGCAAGGGCGCCTAATGAGCAGACTTTCCTTGAAATGTAGTTGTTCCCCTCACAGCCTCGCTTTCATTTCCATTGGAAATCAAAGATGGAGCTGCTGTGAATAAGGTCTATTGATCTGTGTAGTTGAGGGTCCAGCACCAGGGATAGGAAGAACGTTTTCCAACAAAGCAGGTGTCTCGATCCACACAAACGCGCTTTTCTTTAAAAACAACACGTTCACACAACAGTGAACAGTCACAGTTTTAAACATGTTTAAACACGTTTGTGCAAATCTACTGTATGACATTGACACCGTTTCAAAACGGGACCGAAGGGCATATTTATTAAGAAAAAGAAAAAGAAGGGGAAAATAACACCTTAACTCGCGGAAATTATAAATAATTTATGTGAATAAAGTCGCGGGTTTAACTGGATCGCAGTGTAATGCTGCGTGAAAATGAAAAATAATATTAAACAACAACAGATATAGTCTTATATTGAATAATACAATTTTAGTAATATTGATAATAAAGTTGTAGTGTTCCAAAACATAAGCTTTAAAGTGGCGACCTTGTCACAACTAATGAACTGGGGAAAAAAACTTGTAGTGCACTTTCAAAAACATATCGTCAAGTCAAGCTGCCAATTTAATTTATGGCGCTTTTAAAAGTATATGAATTCAAAGACAACATCGGGTGAATTGAGAAGTAAATGTTTCTCAGTAGAACGCAGGGGGGGAATGTGTTGCACGCAACAACGCTATAAACATTGTAGGCTAATACTTTAAAATAAATTGGCTCAATTAACTTTTCATTCATTCATTGATACATTTGTGATGTTGACATGCAAAAAAAGCGGGGGTTATTTTCGTAGAGCATTCACGATCTTGTGAAAATATGCATTAACTTACTCGTCCAGAACGGTATCTAAACAATCGAGGGATATCTCCTCTACCGCAGAGTCCACGCAAGAAGCGACACTTTGTTTATCAGATGAAGAATCCCATTCCTCTGTCTCGACTTGTTCTTCATCGCTGTTAACACATTCCTCCGAGCTGTCCAGAACGCTGTCAACCTTCTCCTTGTTGCATGCATCCATCTCTAAACGCAGTGCTGAGTTAAACTCGCAGATAGTAGGCTACGGCAAATCTCTCCAGCAAGTGGAGCAAAAACACCATGCGGTGAGAATGACATTAACCCGTTAACCACCGAGATCGCTCTTCTATTCGCTGTTGTTCTTGTCTATCATGATTTTATCATCATATTATTGGCCAGCTGCCTCCAGATGAAACAACAGGTATACCTTGCCTGGACGTCACCGGGATTGGTCGTCCTGATTGGATATTTTGAAATAAAGCGCAATTATTTTTTATTTCCCGAAGGAATGTTTTTCGATTCATGTCAGGACTTTTTGAATGAACATGCCTACAGAAGAATAGCAAAACCTATACCTCTAAACTAGTAGGAAAGTCTCTCAACTATGGAAACAAATAGTAGGCTATTCGTTTAAGTATGTTGTATCTTATAATTGTGTGATTAAAAATATATTATTTGGGTCACAGAGCAATTAAAAAATGTAAGCCAATGGTGAAAGACATGGTGCTGATCCCTGTTCACAAAGTCCAAATATGCATGAGCCCAATAAATGTGTAACATATCATTATGAAAATATATATTTTAATAGCTGTCCCACCTTTAACAAATTCAGCCA
This sequence comes from Phoxinus phoxinus, assembly GCF_949152265.1. Taxonomy (NCBI): domain Eukaryota; kingdom Metazoa; phylum Chordata; class Actinopteri; order Cypriniformes; family Leuciscidae; genus Phoxinus; species Phoxinus phoxinus. The sequence continues at coordinate 27,620,739 of NC_136895.1, read as the reverse complement.
TTTAAAACAAGTTTTTAAAAAGGCTTTTTTAAATGATTGATCATTTATGACTTTGTAACAATATTTGTCAACACACTATTCCTAATTACATATCCGAAAAGTGATTCTGAAAGGGCACTTAATAATACATGTGTTTAATGACATTCAACAATTTACAAACAGTACAGATATAACTCAAACCACTACTTTAGAATATTATACACAAGGATATAAAATATATGTTGAATGTCTACAGTTGTAATACTAATATTAGGCACTTTTCCCACATTCAGGTCGAATAGATCAGACTACAGCAGGTAATGGTACCAATAGCATTTCCATGAGAACACATTTTGATACAATTACAAAACGCGAGAGAGCTAACAGTGTTTAGGACAGGAGAACCACAATGGTAGATTGGATTTATTCGCTCACAACTGCCCATATACATCCAAATCCTGATTTTGCAGCACCACAATGAACAAAGAAACCATAACTGTGTCAATAAATCTGGATCGGTACTAAATGGCACAATTCTGCAATGGTAAAACGTCGGACGGACTGTGCAAAAGCCCTAAAAATAGCTCCAGTGCAACAGAATAAAACTGGGAGAAAAATAAAGTGTCAATTTCCAATTACATCTACTTACTACACCTACTACTAAAAGTTTAAAGGGCACCTATTATGGAATTTTGAAATTTACCTTTCATGTAGTGTGTAACATAGATCTAAGTGAACAAAAACATCATGCAAAGTTTGAAATATGAAAGTGCACCGTATATAAAGTTATTGTCTTTCAAAAGTAAGAGTCGACTCCGAGTCATTTTTATGAATCGTTAGAAGACCGAAGCTTTTTCTCTGACTAGATGACGTCAACTTGTCAAGTTATTTGAATACGATACGCCCACTTATTGCGCTCCAAGGCCAGCAGGGAAAATATCAGGGCGACGAGACGCTGTGTTCTGAAGTGCGGCTCAAAAGCAAACTTTTTTCATCTGCCCAGGGAGGAGCATTTGAAGACTAAGTGGCTACAATTCACTATACCACAGAAGTATAGTCCGAGCCTTGTGCTTTTTTCGCGTCATTTTGAAGACGATTGCTTTTTAAATGCCATCAAACTTGGATTCGCTGATATTGAAGGAAGGTTAATTTCTAAGTGTATTTGCATCAGCTTCCTCCTCCGTATCACAACCTGTAAGTGTTATTAATAATTTTTGCTTTTATATTTTATGTAGCATGCTTAATAATTTTGTTTGTTGTGTAAGCACCATTTAGCTTCTAGGTCTTCAATGACAATTGTATTGAGATATGTGAAGTGTTTGTCGTTGTTTTCGGAGTTGTCTAAAGAATAGAATAATACTGTCTATGAGTAATACCTCGTAGTAACGTAACTGCATTTTTTTTTTTTGTAAAAACGTTATGTTTATGCATCGGGCTAACAAACAAAGACTGATTGTGCTTTTACAATATGAACTCTGGGCTATGCTCGCTAACATAACATTAAATTATTTATCTTATTTTTCATTTTTTACTACAAACTATAAAGTAGTGGACTATAATCATTATTATAATACAATTTAATTGATAAAAGCATCATTGTACTCCGTGTTAAAAATAAGTATTATCTCTGTAAACACTGCTGGGTCATCTGACCAATCAACGCAGATTAGCGTCGCGCAAAGGAGGGGTTTGAAAAACGAGTCGTTGAACGAATCATTTGGGAGTCGGTGAGCAAATCAGGTAAAAATAAATGCATATTATACGACAACAAAAGTGTTTTTTGTCATTGCATGCATGTAAAACTGTTGTTGGGGACTCCCACAACAACATTAGGAACATTTTAAATGTCATAATAGGTGCCCTTTAATGTTCTTTTCTATGATATTTCCAGTTTATCAGTATTTACAAGCCTCAAATGCAATTAGTCATTGTCAACGGCTTGCTAGTTTCATGTTGCATTTCTTTCTATTTCCAGGGTTTGATAATGCTTTCATACCTTGATTTGTTTTGGTTGGCAGTTTAGACTTGTCTACAAATTAACTTCTCTTTAAGTTTTACTCTGAGTCAGACTCATCAGAGAGACCCGATTCATGCCATTTATTGTAACAGTCGCGGTTCGGAACAAAGCACAAATGCACCTGACAAGTTGCACACATGACTGGAGTTTTCCTTTGGCACATTTTGCAATTCCGCCTTCCGAGTGTGCTGTGTCCTCTGATGTACTTGGGCAGGTGGGACTGGGAGCCAGTAGAACTAGCCAATCCTGTTCGGTCAGAGGGATATTCAGGGCCCGTTCCTGCAAGCTCTCGAACAAGAGCCTCCCGGAAGAGCTTCTGGGTCATAGGCTTCTGGTTCTTCATATTGGCAATCTGCTGGTGCAAAATGAAGGCATTTACTATGGCGATGTCCACAAAGTGGTAGAAGAAGGACCGATACCACTTTCTTGTTTTATGCAGAACTGTGTAATATCCAATAAGCGCATCAGACAGATCCACTCCTCCCATGTGCCTGGAACGAAAGTACAATTTATTAATGACATGTAATTTAAAAGGAATAATTACCACTGATTAAAGTCTACTAACTTGTTGTAGTCCAACACGGCAGGGGGAACGGGGAAATCTTGAATGGCCCAAACTCCATCGGCTCCTTTCACATTCCTCTTTATGGTGTCTCCATTAAAGGCTTTATGAAAGGTGGAGCACATCAGCACATCTCTCTTGTCCTTCCACTCAACAAACAGCAGGTCGTCTTCCCGAAACCAGCGAATATTGCCACGAGGAGCCAGTTTCTTTGAGTGGCCAATGCGGTTCGCTCGAACAGTGCCACAAGCCCAGATCCTCTTAGCGAGCAAGTCTCTGAAGAGCTTGGGACTGGTGTAAAAGTTGTCAACAAACAGCTTGTAGCCAGAACCCAACAACCTTTCATTTGCCAAGACCATGACAGAATCATAACTAATGCCTTTGCTCTGCTCAATATTCATTTTCCCCTCATAAATGAAGAAGTCCCATGTGTAGCCACAGAGGGAATCTGCCAGTACGAATATTTTGTACCCCCATTTTGTAGGTTTGTTTTTCATATACTGTTTGAGACCATGTCTAGCTTTTGATGCCACCATTCTTTCATCAATGGAGATGTTCTGATAGGGCTGAAAAGCGGATCTGCATGCATCCCTAATGTCCTGGTACAGCGGTTTGATCCTACACAGGCGGTCATTTTCAGGCGTTCCCTTCTTTGCGTCATTCTCTGCATCCACTTTGGGGTCACTAAGATGGAGAGCCGCACATATGCGATGAAATGCTCTACCAGTCATGATTTTTGCGGGATATGGCAGACTGTAGATGTCTGACTTCCTCCAGTAGTCCGTCAGTGAGAAGCATTTCAGCAAACCCATGTAAATCACCATTGCCAGAAATGTCTTGAACTCTTTTACAGAAATGTCCTGCCATGGCTTCTTCGTGTCTTTATGACGCATGGCCCCGTATGCATTTGAATGTGATAAAATTGTCTTTATCACTGATTTTGAAAAGAACAACTCAAAATACTGTAGAGGACTGCATGACTCATTGGAGACCAACTGTACGCCGGGTGTTACTCTAGGTCTGAAGATTGGCTGATTCGGCTCAATATCAGGCTCATCTGCACTTTTCCACTTGTCTTCTGAGATGGAAAAAGATAGGGATCGACTTACACTGCTTTTCCTACCTTTCCCTCTCTTACTTTGTACAGAAGCAGGTGAAGCAGTTCTGCTAGACTTTGCTGGAGATGGTGAGATTGAAGACAGACCGGTTCTCTTCTTCTTTCGTGGAGTGACTTCTGGATTCCAGTCAGCATCATCAACATCATCATCAACATCAGACAGATCTGAAAACCTGTTGCATGAGGCAAGAATACAAAACGACACATTTACAAATGAAAAATTACCAAATAAAATGAAACTTTAAAAGTTAATTTTTGTATTTATTTGTATACCTATATTGCTAAATAGAGTATGTAACATTAACTCTATTCGTGTTTGAATGATCATGTTACATTTCGATTATGCCACAGTGAGAACAGCTCTATTAAAATTCCCTAAAGAAATACAAAATAAAGAGCTGTAATATAGTTACAGGCATGTTTTAATATGCACATACTGAAAATGATTATCTTTGAGTACAAATGTAAAACATGTACCTAAAAGTTACTACATTAACAGCATAGGTAAATATCATGATCTAATTATATAATAATCTAATAAATAATTAACTGCAGTCTATTAGGCCATTATAATGCCTAGTCACTACATTAAGTGATTTAATACAAATTAACAAGACATTTATTTCAATCTATCATTCTTTTTTTCCCCTTCACTAATTCAGACATATCTCGACAATCACTGGTTTGGAATAATTTAAACATTTATATAGGTGGTGGTCATTAAAGAGTTAAATGTTTTTATAATCTGCCCCTCAAGCCATATTATCTAGCTCCAATCAAATTATTTGAAAATTTCCTAAAATTCAATGATATATTATAAAGTATTTGTATATAAAAATCTCCAATTTAAAATGTGTGTAAACTTACTGGTCCAACACGAGATCCAGGTTTTCGAGCAACTCTTCTTTGGAGTCCACGCTGGAAGCGTCACTTTCGTCAGAAGAATCTCCCAATCCTATCGTCTCGTCGTGTTCCCCGTTATTATCGGACGATTCCCCATTTTCATCTGTATCGTCATATTCCTTCTTTATACCGTTTACACACTCGTCCTTTACGGTTTGATCCATTCTCATAAAGACTCACCGCAAAACGCAATTCAGCAGCAGAAAAATAAATCTCCTGCAGAAAGACACGATCGCGCTGAGAGTAACCGCGCTCTCATTGGCTACTTTACTTGTCCGTCTTAATATGCTGGTTTATCATTGGTCAAACGCCAGACAGCGGGAACTTAGACGAAAAGTGTCCCTCCCTTACACGCAAGGGTTATCAGTCCTATAGTCATTATAATTAGCTAGATTAAACTTAAAAACGAGTCAGTGGGTAGTCCTCGCAAGCATAGGTGTCAAGAGATAGTCGCAGTGGGGAGCAACGAACTGACAATAATGGCATTGTTGTTAAAGATGGATTTAATTTATAAGCAACATTAGTTTTTTAAAAGAAAAAAAGCTACAACTAAAAACAAGAGTAAACATGGTTTTCATTTAACCCACTGTGGTACAGTGTTACCTCCAGCCAACATAGTTTATTTTTAATAAAATAAGACCCACATTTGGTCAAACCTATCTCAGGGGAGAAGAACTCAAATACTAATCAATGAAAGTGCAAAAAAGTGGTCACATGACTTACAGGGGTCCATTTTGTGACTGTTTCAGAACATGGCTCTATATTTCCTCAGATGAAAAGTGCATTTTTCACTATTTTGCATCTAGTTAATCACACACATAAAAAAATATGAGTCACCTTCACTACTAAGTAAAGAAGTATTTTCAAGAACTTTACATTATATATCATCAAATGTTTTAGAGGGCATAAAAAAAAGAAGAACTTGGCTCAAGGCAACATTGCATAATAAGGGCATTCCAAGCATATTTTTTGCAAGGAAAAGAGTTAGAATTATCTAAATATATTTGTATTTTTGTATGATTTTGTAATGCACTTATAAGAATAGTAATTCACATACTATATCTGCACATTTTCTATAGCACTTAAAAAAGGTATAATACACAACTGCAAGTTGATGAGGGTGAGAGCGAAGATGAAGATGGATATGATAACTTGATATGATAGTGTAGATCTATATATATTTTTTGTCTACGATGGTACAATGTTGCCTAAGAGCAACAGATGGATATGAAATTGTATTTTTTATTAAATACGAAATATGTAATGCGTAAGAAACTGAATAAATGTGTTTGTTCAAGTATCTGGTTAAAGAAATTGACGTTTTCAATAAATATTTTTTTTTTTCTACATGAAAATGTCAAATGTTTCAATTTGTCCATTGTGGTACAATGTTGCATTGAGGCAACAAACTTAAAAAATAAATAAAATAATAATAATAATAATATGTATTAAAATGTTTATGGATATTGTTAGTGTACAATTTTAAACAGGAAAAAATATTTTTTTTTCATTGATATATTGCACACCATAGAGGGCTACCACAAGTTAAATGTTAATAGGAGGATGTATACCATTTAAAACATATAACAAAATTTCAACATTGCATTGTTTCAACAATTACACTCCAATATCTATGGCAAAACAATGTGGAGAGCTTACCAGTAGGTGGATTGCTCAACATGTCTTAAACTGCACCAGTGTTAGAGAAAAGTATAGCATGGTTTTGTTTGCATAAATACGTTATTGCATACTATATATAAATGCAAAATGGCAACAGTTATTAAATGCAATATTGTCTTTCTATAAAAAGAAAATGTGTATTTTAGGTGGATTTTTTAGGTTTTGACAATGAGATTCAAATATCTATGTGTCAAAACAAATATAAGAGCACAACATCTATCACAGTTTTCAAAGTTTTCAAACTATTTATTTGGGCAACAAAGCAGGTAACATGTCTTACCAGTAGGTGGAGCGCTCAACATATCTTAGTTTAACTAGACGACTGCTGGAGGGGAGAATAGCATGGTTTTGCTCGCATAGAAATTCATTGCTTTAGCTATTTAAAACGCACAAAAAAGCTTGATTTTACTCTGAGCTCTATATTAACATATTTTGTTTAAGCAAATCATAAAAGCATCATAGTTGTCATCTTTCTAAAACTTATGCACACAAGTACATGATTTCTAGTTAATGTGGCCCTAAAATATAAAACAGTTGTAATAAAATGCATATATGAAATACATGATATTAGGATTTTTTTGAAAAATGCATTTATTAGGGCATGCAGTTACTTCGGAAATGTTGTTGACATGGGCCACATTAAACATTTAGATGCTATATGAGAACGGTGAAACAGTAAGAAAGAGAAACTGAGAGAGTGTGTGTTCACTGCCGATCTGCCTCTCCACACAGAGAGAGACACCCGTCAGGTCTGCACACCTGCTCTCATCTGAAACATCAGCTCAGTGTCTCTCGTCACTACCCAACGATGAGTCTGAGAAACAAACGCATCAGCTCCAGCAGCTCCGTGAGGATGGGAGGTTTCGGCTACAGTAGTTTAAGTGGGATCTCGCTGGGAGCATCCGCTCCAAGTTTCAGCTCCAGCTCGGCATATTTGGGGCCTCCAATGGCCAGCGTCTCCGTCAACAAGAGCCTGTTGGCGCCTCTCAACCTGGAGATCGACCCCAACATCCAGATGGTGCGCACTAAAGAGAAGGACCAGATCAAGTCCCTGAACAACCGCTTCGCCACCTTCATTCACTCGCCATACAAACCCTGAGTGTGCCCCATTTCTACTAAAAGTTTAATGTTCTTTTCTATGATATGTCCAGATTATCAGAATTTACAAGCCTCAAATGCAATTAGTCATTGTCAACGGCTTGCTAGTTTCATGTTGCATTTCTTTCTATTTCCAGGGTTTGATAATGGTTTTATACCTTGATTTGTTTTGGTTGGCAGTTTGGACTTGTCTACAAATTAACTTCTCTTTAAGTTTTACTCGGAGTCAGACTCATCACAGAGACCCAATTTATGCCATTTACTGTAACACTCGCGGTTCGGAACAAAGCACAAATGCACCTGACAAGTTTCACATATGACTGGAGTTTTGTGGGTACACATTTTGCATTTCCGCCTTCCGAGTGTGCTGTGTCCTCTGATGTACTTGGGCAGGTGGGACTGGGAGTCAGTAGAAATAGCTGGTTCTGTTCGGTCAGAGGGATATTCAGGGCCCGTTCCTGCAAGCTCTCGAACAAGAGCCTCCCGGAAGGCCTTCTGGGTCAAAGGCTTCTGGTTCTTCATATTGGCAATCTGCTTGTGCAAAATGAAGGCATTTACTACGGCGATGTCCACAAAGTGGTAGAAGAAGGACCGATACCACTTTTTTGTTTTATGCAGAACTGTGTAATATCCAATAAGCGCATCAGACAGATCCACTCCTCCCATGTGCCTGGAACGAAAGTAAAATTTATTAATGACATGCAATTTAAAAAGAATAATTACCACTGATTAAAGTCTACTAACTTGTTGTAGTCCAACACGGCAGGGGGAACGGGGAAATCTTGAATGGCCCAAACTCCATCGGCTCCTTTCACATTCCTCTTTATGGTGTCTCCATTAAAGGCTTTATGAAAGGTGGAGCACATCAGCACATCTCTCTTGTCCTTCCACTCAATAAACAGCAGGTCGTCTTCCCGAAACCAGCGAATATTGCCACGAGGAGCCAGTTTCTTTGAGTGGCCAATGCGGTTCGCTCGAACAGTGCCACAAGCCCAGATCCTCTTAGCGAGCAAGTCTCTGAAGAGCTTGGGACTGGTGTAAAAGTTGTCAACAAACAGCTTGTAGCCAGAACCCAACAACTTTGCATTTGCCAAGACCATGACAGAATCATAACTAATGCCTTTGCTCTGCTCAATATTCATTTTCCCCTCATAAATGAAGAAGTCCCATGTGTAGCCACAGAGGGAATCTGCCAGTACGAAGAGTTTGTACCCCCATTTTGTAGGTTTGTTTTTCATATACTGTTTGAGACCATGTCTAGCTTTTGATGCCACCATTCTTTCATCAATGGAGATGTTCTGAAAGGGCTGAAAAGCGGCTCTGCATGCGTCCCTAATGTCCTGGTACAGCGGTTTGATCCTACACAGGCGGTCATATTCAGGCGTTCCCTTCTTTGCGTCATTCTCTGCATCCACTTTGGGGTCACTAAGATGGAGAGCCGCACATATGCGATGAAATGCTCTACCAGTCATGATTTTTGCGGGATATGGCAGACTGTAGATGTCTGACTTCCTCCAATAGTCCGTCAGTGAGAAGCATTTCAGCAAACCCATGTAAATCACCATTGCCAGAAATGTCTTGAAGTCTTTTACAGAAATGTCCTGCCATGGCTTCTTCGTGTTTTTATGACGCATGGCCCCGTATGCATTTGAATGTGATAAAATTGTCTTTATCACTGATTTTGAAAAGAACAACTCAAAATACTGTAGAGGACTGCATGACGTATTGGAGACCAACTGTACGCCGGGTGTTAGTCTAGGTCTGAAGATTGGCTGATTCGGCTCAATATCAGGCTCATCTGCACTTTTCCACTTGTCTTCTGAGATGGAAAAAGGTAGGGATCGACTTACACTGCTTTTCCTACCTTTCCCTCTCTTACTTTGTACAGAAGCAGGTGAAGCAGTTCTGCTAGACTTTGCTGGAGATGGTGAGATTGAAGACAGACCGGTTCTCTTCTTCTTTTGTGGAGTGACTTCTGGATTCCAGTCAGCATCATCAACATCATCATCAACATCAGACAGATCTGAAAACCTGTTGCATGAGGCAAGAATACAAAACGACACATTTACAAATGAAAAATTACAAAATAAAATGAAACTTTAAAAGTTAATTTTTGTATTTATTTGTATACCTATATTGCTAAATAGAGTATGTAACATTAACTCTATTCGTGTTTAAATGATCATGTTACATTTCGATTATGCCACAGTGAGAACAGCTCTATTAAAATTCCCTAAAGAAATACAAAATAAAGAGCTGTAATATAGTTACAGGCATGTTTTAATATGCACATACTGAAAATGATTATCTTTGAGTACAAATGTAAAATATGTACCTAAAAGTTACTACATTAACAGCATAGGTAAATATCATGATCTAATTATATAATAATCTAATAAATAATTAACTGCAGTCTATGAGGGCATTATAATGCCTAGTCACTACATTAAGTGATTTAATACAAATTAACAAGACATTTATTTCAATCTATCATTCTTTTTTTCCCCTTCACTAATTCATACATATCTCGACAATCACTGGTTTGGAATAATTTAAACATTTATATAGGTGGTGGTCATTAAAGAGTTAAATGTTTTTATAATCTGCCCCTCAAGCCATATATTATCTAGCTCCAATCAAATTATTTGAAAATTGCCTAAAATTCAATTATATATTATAAAGTATTTGTATATAAAAATCTCCAATTTAAAATGTGTGTAAACTTACTGGTCCAACACGAGATCCAGGTTTTCGAGCAACTCTTCTTTGGAGTCCACGCTGGAAGCGTCACTTTCCTCAGAAGAATCTCCCAATCCTATCGTCTCGTCGTGTTCCCCGTTATTATCGGACGATTCCCCATTTTCATCTGTATCGTCATATTCCTTCTTTATACCGTTTACACACTCGTCCTTTACGGTTTGATCCATTCTCAAAAGCACTCACCGCAAAAAAACGCAATTCAGCAGCAGAAAAATAAATCTCCTGCAGAAAGACACGGTCGCGCTGAGAGTAACCGCGCTCTCATTGGCTACTTTACTTGTCCGTCTTAATATACTGGTTTATCATTGGTCAAACGCCAGACAGCGGGAACTTAGACGAAAAGTGTCCCTCCCTTACACGCAACACCTATGTGAGGGTTATCAGTCCTATAGTCATTATAATTAGCTAGATTAAACTTAAAAACTAGTCAGTGGGTGGTCCTCGCGAGCATAGGTGTCAAGAGATAGTCGCAGTGGGGAGCACCGAACTGACAATAATGGCATTGTTGTTAAAGATGGATTTAATTTAAATTTGTGCGGCAGGCGCACTACAACGATAAGCAACAATAGTTTTTTAAAAGAAAAAAAGCTACAACTAAAAAAAAAGAGTAAACATGGTTTTATTTAACCCACTGTGGTACAGTGTTACCTCCAGCCAACATAGTTTATTTTTAATAAAATGAGACCCACATTTGGTCAAACCTATCTCAGGGGAGAAGAACTCAAATACTAATCAATGAAAGTGCAAAAACAGTGGTCACATGACTTACAGGGGTCCATTTTGTGACTGTTTCAGCACATGGCTCCATACTTTCTCAGATGAAAAGTGCATTTTTCACTATTTTGCATCCAGTTAATCACCCACATAAAAAAGTATGAGTCACCTTCACTACTAAGTAAAGAAGTATTTTCAAGAACTTTACATTATATATCATCAAATGTTTTAGAGGGCATAACAAAAAAAGAACTTGGCTCAAGGCAACATTGCATAATAAGGGCATTCCAAGCATATTTTTTGCAAGGAAAAGAGTTAGAATTATCTAAATATATTTGTATTTTTGTATGATTTTGTAATGCACTTATAAGAATAGTAATTCACATACTATATCTGCACATTTTCTATAGCACTTAAAAAAGGTATAATACACAACTGCAAGTTGATGAGGGTGCGAGCGAAGATGAATATGATAACTTGATATGATAGTGTAGATATATTTTTTGTCTATGATGGTACAATGTTGCCTAAGAGCAACAGATGGATATTAAATGTTATTTTTTATTAAATATGAAATATGTAATGCGTAAGAAACTGGATAAATGTGTTTGTTCAAGTATCCGTTTAAAGAAATTGACGCTTTCAATAAATATATTTCTTTTTTCTACATGAAAATGTCAAATGTTTCAATTTGTCTATTGTGGTACAATGTTGCATTGAGGCAACAAACTTAAAAATAGTAGTAATATGTATTAAAATGTTTATTGATATTGTTAGTGTACAATTTTAAACAGAAAAAAAAAACAATTTAATTGATATATTGCGCACCATAGAGGGTTAACAAGTTAAATGTTAATAGGAGGATGTATAACATTTAAAACATATGTAACACAATTTCATCATTGCATTGTTTCAACAATTACACTCCAATATCTATGGCAAAACAATGTGGAGAGCTTACCAGTAGGTGGAGCGCTCAACATGTCTTAAACTGCACCAGTGTTAGAGAAAAGTATAGCATGGTTTTGTTTGCATAAATACGTTGTTGCATACTATATATAAATGCAAAATGGCAACAGTTATTAAATGCAATATTGTCTTTCTATAAAAAGAAAATGTGTATTTTAGGTGGATTTTTTAGGTTTTGACAATGGGCTTCAAATATCTATGTGTCAAAACAAAAATAAGAGCACAACATCTATCACAGTTTTCAAACTATTTATTTGGGCAACAAAGCAGGTAACATGTCTTACCAGTAGGTGGAGCGCTCAACATATCTTAGTTTAACTAGACGACTGCTGGAGGGGAGAATAGCATGGTTTTGCTCGCATAGAAATTCATTGCTTTTTGCAATTTAAAACGCACAAAAAAGCTTGATTTTACTCTGAGCTCTATATTAACATATTTTGTTTAAGCAAATCATAAAAGCATCATAGTTGTCATCTTTCTAAAACTTATGCACACAAGTACATGATTTCTAGTTAATGTGGCCCTAAAATATGAAACAGATGAAATAAATGATATTAGGACTGCTTTTTTGTAAAATGCGTTTATTAGGGCAAGCAGTTACTTCGGGAATGTTGTTGACATGGACCACATTAAACATTTAGATGCTATATGAGAACGGTGAAACAGTAAGAAAGAGAAACTGAGAGAGTGTGTGTTCACTGCCGATCTGCCACACAGAGAGAGACACCCGTCAGGTCTGCACACCTGCTCTCATCTGAAACATCAGCTCAGTTTCTCTCGTCACTACCCAACGATGAGTCTGAGAAACAAACGCATCAGCTCCAGCAGCTCCGTGAGGATTGGAGGTTTCGGCTACAGCAGTTTAAGTGGGATCTCGCTGGGAGCATCCGCTCCAAGTTTCAGCTCCAGCTCGGCATATTTGGGGCCTCCAATGGCCAGCGTCTCCGTCAACAAGAGCCTGTTGGCGCCTCTCAACCTGGAGATCGACCCCAACATCCAGATGGTGCGCACTAAAGAGAAGGACCAGATCAAGTCCCTGAACAACCGCTTCGCCACCTTCATTCACTCGCCATACAAACCCTGAGTGTGCCCCATTTCTACTAAAAGTTTAATGTTCTTTTCTATGATATGTCCAGTTTATCAGAATTTACAAGCCTCAAATGCCATTAGTCATTGTCAACGGCTTGCTAGTTTCATGTTGCATTTCTTTCTATTTCCAGGGTTTGATAATGCTTTCATACCTTGATTTGTTTAGGTTGGCAGTTTGGACTTGTCTACAAATGAACTTTAAGTTTTACTCTGAGTCAGACTCATCAGAGCGACCCGATTTATGCCATTTATTGTAACAGTCGCGGTTCGGAACAAAGCACAAATGCACCTGACAAGTTGCACACATGACTGGAGTTTTCCTTTGGCACATTTTGCATCTCATCCTTCCGACTGTGCTGTCTCCGCTGATGTATTTGAGCAGGTGGGAGCCAGTAGAACTAGCCGATCCTGTTCGGTCAGAGGGATATTCAGGGCCCGTTCCTGCAAGCTCTCGAACAAGAGCCTCCCGGAAGAGCTTCTGGGTCAAAGGCTTCTGGTTCTTCATCTTGGCCATCTGCTTGTGCAAAATGAAGGCATTTACTACGGCGATGTCCACAAAGTGGTAGAAGAAGGACCGATACCACTTTCTTGTTTTATGCAGAACTGTGTAATATCCAATAAGCGCATCAGACAGATCCACTCCTCCCATGTGCCTGGAACAAAAGTAAAATTAATTAAAATACATGTCATTTAAAAGGAATAATTACCACTGATTAAAGTCTACTAACTTGTTGTAGTCCAACACGGCAGGGGGAACGGGGAAATCTTGAATGGCCCAAACTCCATCGGCTCCTTTCACATTCCTCTTTATGGTGTCTCCATTAAAGGCTTTATGAAAGGTGGAGCACATCAGCACATCTCTCTTGTCCTTCCACTCAACAAACAGCAGGTCGTCTTCCCGAAACCAGCGAATATTGCCACGAGGAGCCAGTTTCTTTGAGTGGCCAATGCGGTTCGCTCGAACAGTGCCACAAGCCCAGATCCTCTTAGCGAGCAAGTCTCTGAAGAGCTTGGGACTGGTGTAAAAGTTGTCAACAAACAGCTTGTAGCCAGAACCCAACAACCTTTCATTTGCCAAGATCACAACAGAATCATAACTAATGCCTTTGCTCTGCTCAATATTCATTTTCCCCTCATAAATGAAGAAGTCCCATGTGTAGCCACAGAGGGAATCTGCCAGTACGAAGAGTTTGTACCCCCATTTTGTAGGTTTGTTTTTCATATACTGTTTGAGACCATGTCTAGCTTTTGATGCCACCATTCTTTCATCAATGGAGATGTTCTGAAAGGGATGAAAAGAGGATCTGCATGCGTCCCTAATGTCCTGGTACAGCGGTTTGATCCTACACAGGCGGTCATATTCAGGCGTTCCCTTCTTTGCATCATTCTCTGCATCCACTTTGGGGTCACTAAGATGGAGAGCCGCACATATGCGACGAAAGTTTTTACCAGTCATGATTTTTGCGGGATATGGCAGACTGTAGATGTCTGACTTCCTCCAATAGTCCGTCAGTGAGAAGCATTTCAGCAAACCCATGTAAATCACCATGGCCAGAAATGTCTTGAACTCTTTTACAGAAATGTCCTGCCATGGCTTCTTCGTGTCTTTATGACGCATGGCCCCGTATGCATTTGAATGTGATAAAATTGTCTTTATCACTGATTTTGAAAAGAACAACTCAAAATACTGTAGAGGACTGCATGACTCATTGGAGACCAACTGTACGCCGGGTGTTACTCTAGGTCTGAAGATTGGCTGTTTCGGCTTAATATCAGGCTCATCTGAACTTTTCCACTTGTCTTCTGAGATGGAAAAAGGTAGGGATCGACTTACACTGCTTTTCCTACCTTTCCCTCTCTTACTTTGTACAGAAGCAGGTGAAGCAGTTCTGCTAGACTTTGCTGGAGATGGTGAGATTGAAGACAGACCGGTTCTCTTCTTCTTTCGTGGAGTGACTTCTGGATTCCAGTCAGCATCATCAACATCATCATCAACATCATCATCAACATCAGACGGATCTGAATACCTGTTGCATTAGGGAAGAATACAACATGCCACATTTACAAATGAAAAATGACCCAATAAAAGGACATTTTTATACTTCATTTTTGTATTTATTTGTATCCCTATAATGCTATAGAAAGTATTTAACATTAACTATATTCACGTTTAAATGATCATATTGCAGTTATATTATGCCACAGTGAGCAAAACTATAATAAAAAATCCATAAAGAAATACAAAATATAGAGCTGTAATATAGAGGCATGTTTTAATATGCACATACTTAAAATAATTATCTTTGAGTTGAGTACAAACGTAAACCTGTATTTCTTAAAGTCGGCATGAAATCAAAATTGACCCCATTTACTTTGTTAGCGGATATTACTAGTCTTGTGGTGAACAATTAATCCGTGCAAGTTAATACACAGAAAAAAATAGTTTGCAGTAGTTATCTCTAATCAAAGTCTGAAAAGTTACTTCCGGTCTGGAACGGTTATTTTTCTGATGACGTAGGTTTTGGCGCTTTTCCACGGCATGGTTCGGCTCGGTACGGTTCGTCTCGGCGCGGAACGGTTCGGCTCGCTTCGCTTTTCCACTGCGTGGTACGACTCGGTACGGCACGGTTCGCTTTTCCACTGCAGTTAGTACCGCTTCAAAGTGGGTGGGACTGATCATTAATAGTTGTCGCCTCTAATTTGTCCCTACACTGTTTAGGTCCGGCGGCAATCAACGAGAGGAACGTCTGCACCTCGTCCACTGACCACGATTCAGCCATTTCTTTTTTGATTTTTTTTTACTTATTTTGTCAAGTAAATACTCTAAAAACAAGTGCTACTGCGTTGGCTGTTGTCTGGCTATTTAAATCTAGCGGGTTTAGTGTCTCGTGTCGCAACTACAATGACGCTGAAGTGACGATTCTGTCTGACCAATCAGTGATCTGCAGTGTTTTCACGTCACGTTTAGTATCGGTACGGTACGCTTGGAACCTCAACAGAGGTGGTACCATTTAAAGCGAGCCGTACCGTACCATGCAGTGGAAATGCGCCATAAGTGAGCCGTACCGAACCGAGCCGTACCGTACCATGCAGTGGAAATGCGCCAAAGCGTGCCGTGCAGTGGAAAAGCGCCATTTGACGGCTTGGGTTGGTTAAACGCTTAACCACTCCCCTCAAACCGTTACTCTGCTATGGGCGAGAGATGGAGAGGAGGAGCTCTAAAGTAAAACCCTGCCCTCGGTTCAATATTCCGTTTCACTCGGAAATGCGTCACAACACTTGAGAAAAGTGAAAGTCGTTTGCAACTTCCGGTTCACGCGGACTTTAAAGTTACTACATTAACAGCTTAGGTAAATATCATGATCTATGTATGCAAAAGAAAAAATGCACTGCTATAAGGGTATTAGAATGTGTAGTCACTACATAAAGTGAATTAAATCAAATTAACAATACATTTATTTCAATTGATCATTCTTTTTTCCTTCACTAATTCAGACATATGTCGTCCATCACTGGTTTGGAATTATTTAAACATTTGTGGTGGTCATTAAAGAGTTAAATGTTCTTATAATCTGCCCCTCAACAAGCCATATTATTTAACGCCAATCAAATTATTTGAAAACTTCCTAAAATTCAATTATAAAGTACGTATATATATAAACTCCAATTTAAAATGTGTGTAAACTTACTGGTCCAACACGAGATCCAGGTTTTCGAGCAACTCTTCTTTGGAGTCCACGCTGGAAGCGTCACTTTCGTCAGAAGAATCTCCCAATCCTATCGTCTCGTCGTGTTCCCCGTTATTACCGGACGATTCCCCATTTTCAACTGTATCGTCATATTCCTCCTTGATACAGTCTTCACTCTCGATCTTTACGGTTACATAATCCATTCTCAAAAGCACTCACCGCAAAACGCAATTCAGCAGCAGAAAAATAAATCTCCAGCAGAAAGACACGGTCGCGCTGAGAGTAACCGCGCTCTCATTGGCTACTTTACTTGTCCGTCTTAATATGCTGGTTTATCATTGGTCAAACGCCAGACAGCGGGAACTTAGACGAAAAGTGTCCCTCCCTTACACGCAACACCTATGTGAGGGTTATCAGTCCTATAGTCTTTATAATTAGCTAGATTAAACTTAAAAACTAGTCAGTGGGTAGTCCTCGCAAGCATAGGTGTCAAGAGATAGTCGCAGTGGGGAGCACCGAACTGACAATAATGGCATTATTGTTAAAGATGGATTTAATTTAAATTTGAGCGGCAGGCGCACTACAAGTTAAACGATAAGCAAAAATAGATTTATATATATATTATATATATATATATATATATATATATATATATATATATATATATATATATATATATATATATATATAAAAACTACCACAACTAAAAAAGACTCAACATCTGCGGTTGTTTCCTCCAGCCAACACAGTTTATTTTTTAATAAAATGAGACCCACATTTGGTCAAACCTATCGCAGGGGAGAAGAACTCAAATACTAATCAATGAAAGTGCAAAAAAAGTGGTCACATGACTTACAGGGGTCCATGTTGTGGCTGTTTCAGAACATGGCTCTATATTTCCTCAGATGAAAAGTGCATTTTTCACAATTTTGCATCCAGTTAATCACACACATAAAACATATGAGTCACCTTCACTACTAAGTAAAGAAGTATTTTCAAGAACTTTACATTATATATCATCAAATGTTTTAGAGGACAAAAAAAAAAAAAGTTGCCTCAAGGCAACATTGCACAATAAGTGCATTCCAGGCATAGGTTGTATTACAATTCACAAATGTATTATTTTTGCAAGGAAAAGAGTTATTATCTAAATATATTTGTATTTTTGCATGATTTTGTAACGCACTTATAAGAATAGTAATTCACATACTATATCTGCACATTTTCTATAGCACTTAAAAAAGGTATAATACACAACTGCAAGTTGATGAGGGTGAGAGCGAAGATGAAGATGGATATGATAACGTGATGATATGATAGTAAGTATAGTTATATTTTTTGTCAATGATGGTACAATATTGCCTAAGAGCAACAGCTGGATATGAAACGTTACTTTTTTATTAAATATGAAATTTGTAATACGTTAAAAACTGGATAAATGTGTTTGTTCAAGTATCTGGTTAAAGACATTGCATTATAATGTAATTATTAAATAAATAATAATAATATGTATTAAAATGTTTATGGATAGGCCTATTGTTAGTGTACAATTTTTCAGCAGGAAAAAATATATTTTTTTTCATTGATATATTGTGCACCATAGAGGGTTAACCAGTTAAATGTTAATATGACTACGTATAACATTTAAAACCATATATAACCACATTCAACATTGCATTGTTTCAACAATTTCACTCAACGTGTAGAGTAAAGCATTCAAATAAAGCAAATAAGCTTACCAGTAGGTGGAGCGCTCAACATGTCTTAAACTGCACCAGTGTTTGAGAAAAATATAGCATGGTTTTGTTTGCATAAATACGTTGTTGCATAATATACATAAATGCAAAATGGCAACAGTTATTAAATGCAATATTGTCTTTCTATAAAAAGAAAATGTGTATTTTAGGTGGATTTTTTAGGTTTTGACAATGAGATTCAAATATCTATGTGTCAAAACAAAAATAAGAGCACAACATCTATCACAGTTTTCAAACTATTTATTTGGGCAACAAAGCAGGTAACATGTCTTACCAGTAGGTGGAGCGCTCAACATATCTTAGTTTAACTAGACGACTGCAGGAGGGAAGAATAGCATGGTTTTGCTCGCATAGAAATTCATTGCTTTTGCTATTTAAAACGCACAAAAAAAGCTTGATTTTACTCTGAGCTCTATATTAACATATTTTGTTTAAGCAAATCATAAAAGCATCATAGTTGTCATCTTCATAAAACTTATGCACACAAGTTAATTATTTCTGGTTAATGTGACAGAAATCTAAAATATGAAACAGTTTGAATAAAATTCATATGAAATTAATTATATTAGGACTGCTTTTTTGTAAAATGCGTTTATTAGGGCATGCAGTTACTGTGGGAATGTTATTGACATGGACCACATTAAACATTTAGATGCTATATGAGAACGGTGAAACAGTAAGAAAGAGAAACTGAGAGAGTGTGTGTTCACTGCCGATCTGGGAGCTCAGATAAAGCCAACAGTGTGTGTGTGTATCCAATCCGAAACAGGTTTTCCCACAATAGGAACTCTCCACCCCATCCTGGTTGGACTTTAAAAGCCCAGCCTCTCCACACACAGAGAGACATCCGTCAGGTCTGCACACCTGCTCTCATCTGAAACATCAGCTCAGTTTCTCTCGTCACTACCCAACGATGAGTCTGAGAAACAAACGCATCAGCTCCAGCAGCTCCGTGAGGATGGGAGGTTTCGGCTACAGTAGTTTAAGTGGGATCTCGCTGGGAGCATCCGCTCCAAGTTTCAGCTCCAGCTCGGCATATTTGGGGCCTCCAATGGCCAGCGTCTCCGTCAACAAGAGCCTGTTGGCGCCTCTCAACCTGGAGATCGACCCCAACATCCAGATGGTGCGCACTAAAGAGAAGGACCAGATCAAGTCCCTGAACAACCGCTTCGCCACCTTCATTGATAAGGTACAGTTGGGTTTCTTGTTCCATGAGATTGGTATAATTTCAGTTAAAAAGTAAGGGTTAAAATGAGTGTTGATGATATACTTTTTATATGATCAACATCTCTTGCGTTAGAAACCTCCAAGTGAAAGGTGATTTGGTACGATAAACGATAGTTTATAGCGTGACCCAGTTCTCTGAAGCCTGAAACCTGATAAAAAGCAGGTCATATTTGACCAAGCCACTGAAGACAGCACTATCCCAGTGAGTATGAAGGAGGCTTTTGTGTGACGGAGGACAATGCAACCGAATCCCAGGAGCCTGCCGGACTGAAATCGACACTTCAATCGCACTGAAGGACAACCAAGTCACTGTTGTGGGTCGGGGCAGGGCTGGGTCTTCCAACACGGGTCTCAGGTCGGCTTTTAAAGTGCTTGAATTTAAGGATTTACGCAGAAACCCATCTAGGTCAGCCACTACTCTCCGGAGTGTTACAGTTCGGCTAATGTGGAGTCATGTTACTCTGTTAATGAGTCTATCTTGGCAAGGTGGGCATCTATTAAAGCGGACAAGCTTTCAGGATGTGCAGTGAAGTGAAGAACTTTTAAGGAAGAACTCTTAAAATCAAGGTCAAGGTACTGTTTATTGTCTCCCGACCGTAGGAGGAATTTGTCTTGGATGAGAGAACTGCAGCAACATCAACCCACCAAAAACATCCATCATTCAACATTCATTTCCATTCCACATAAAACACTCTTCCCTAAAAAAAAAAAAAAAAAAAAACGAAATAAAAAACTATTTTACTTCACAAATTACCTAAAAAGCATGCAACTCCTTACCTCTAATCTGCCAACAATATGTGCAGTTGTATCACCACATTACTGGAGTTGCTCATTAATCAACTTTATCAACAATTGAACAAACAATTGTGTGTAGCGATTATGCTTGCATACCAGTACGAAAAACACCTAGGTAAATTACTTTGGTAAAATGCTGCAAAAAATGTTTTTCTTACGTAATATTTTTATCTCGTTTCCAGTCCAAATATTTAAAATTACTTAAATCAAGATGCATTTACTAGATGAGTAAAATGCCATAAAATATTATGTCTTGTTTTCTGGGGGGAAAAATAGATTAAGTGAGTTTTTGCTTAAAACAAGTAAAATTATCTGCCAATGGGGTTGGAAAAATAATCTTGTTTCTGTTTGAATTAAGATAATTTTTCTAACCCCATTGGCAGATAATTTTGCTCTTTTTTTAAGCAACAACTCGCTTAATTTTGAAAACAAGACATAATGTCTTATGGCATTTTACTCATTTAGTAAATGCATCTCGATTTAAGTATTTTTAGATATTTGGACTGGAAACAAGACAAAAATACTAAGTAAGAAAAAAAAATGTTTTGCAGTGAAGTGGACCTTTTCCCTCTCTGTTCTCGCAGAAGCGTGACAGAAAAACTTGTAGAGAAGGATTTTGTTAACAGATCTCCACTTTAATTAGCCTATCCTCAAGGAAGATTTACATTTAGGGTGAACAATGTCTATATCAGCATCTTCGTATACAAAGATCACATTTACTTGTGATCACAATGATAAAGGCCGGTTACTGCGGCATAAAACTCCACAAGGTTTCTTATAACATTGAATACTGAGATTCAGCATCCAAACTGGAGCCATTCATTCAATATTAAATGCAAATAAAAAGATTTATATTTTTGTTGTACCTCTACAGGTGCGCTTCCTGGAGCAGCAGAACAAGATGCTGGAGACCAAGTGGGAGCTGTTGCACAACCAGAGCCCGGGTCGGTCCAACGTCGAGCCCATGTTTGAGGCGTACATGGCCAACCTGCGCAGACAGATGGACATGGTCAACAACGACAGGACCAAGCTGGACGGAGAGCTGAGGAACATGCAGGGTCTGGTGGAGGACTTCAAACACAAGTAAAGTAGATCTACGCTAGCGCCGATGCTAACTGACCTCTGATGAGAGCGTCTCTTATATTTCTTTGAGAAGCTGAATTTGGAGCTCAACCTGATCTGACACAGCTCATCATTTATCATCAAAAACAACATATCACTATATTTACAAAATATCTTCAACACTTTTCTAAACTCATACTATGTCTTCATTCTCAGACTTTCACTTCCACTTTGTATTTTATTCAGATATGAAGATGAGATCAACAAGAGGAACAACCTGGAGAACGACTTTGTGATTCTGAAAAAGGTTAGTTACCCATAGGGATGCACCGATATGAAAATGATGGCCGATACCGACAACCGATAATTCTTTATATTTGAAAGCCGATAACCGATATATTGGCTGATAAATCTAAATCCAAATTTTTTGATAATTTTTGAGAGCTTGATTACAAAAACAAAAATCTCACCATTAAAAGCACACAATTATAACGTTCTCATTATAATTTGATGTAGCCTGTATGACAAACTTGTGTCACTGAACTGTATTTTCCTTTTTTTAAATGATTTTAATCATATTTCAACCTATTCAAAACCATCATGGTAAACAGTTGCACATCTGAAGTGTCTCAGCTGAAGGAAACAATCCATTATTTATCGGCTTTAATATATCGGCCGAATTTTCTTATCGGACCGATAACAATAACATTATAAATCATCATATATCGTCCGATACCGATATGGTAACCGATATATCGTGCATCCCTAGTTAAGCATATGACTTTTGAGTTCAGGAGTTAATAAAAGTCTTTTTTTTTAGGGCAGGTTACCAGGTAAAAAGCTGAACTTTTAGGACCAGGGAAAGTTAAACTTTCATAACACGTTCGATAAAAGCAGCCCAGGCGAGGGAACAATGAGATGTTTGGGAGGGGTAAAGAGCTGAAGTTAAGACTGGAGGATCAAATCACCACTGACAAAAGCCTGGGTGGGGATGCGGCATTATTTATACACTAGAGGAGATCTGTTTTCAATGGCCTACAGAGAGTAGCAAGAAGTCAAAGTTGCATACTAAATGTCTACAAGATGTAGCTCTTCTGAATATCGATATGCACATTCAATGCCTAAGGAAGACACACAAGTTATTCAAGGTTGCAATCGAGAAGAGGAAAAATTGTTCTGTGTCCCGCAGGATGTAGACTCTGCGTATCTGGTGAAAGCTGATTTGGAGGATAAAGTTGGTGCCCTGACTGATGAGATCAACTTCCTGAGGACCCTCTACGATGAGGTGACACACACACACACACACACACACACACACACACACACACACACACACACACACACACACACACACACACACACACACACACACACACCTGACTAAGTTGCATCAGTATATTATTAGTCACACTTTATTATTGCATTCAGATAATGTAAAATACCAGTATATAAAACAAAATGTTTTCAAAGATAACAAACACAAATGGAAAATGATAAGTATGTATAAAACAGAAAAATAATTAATAGTGGTATTCATTATAAACAACATTTATTATAAAAAGCCAAGCCTAAATAAATGTGTAAAACCAGTGTTGGAAATGCATTAATAAACTTGAGCTCTCATCCAGCCCTGATCCAGATGTGTGCATGTTTGCAATGCTAGAGGTAAAGAAGTCGCTTTAGAAAATAAGTTGCAGAATGATTCAGATCATAAAAAAACACAGTACATATGTGACCCTGGGTCACAAAACCAGTCTCGAGTCGCACGGGTATATCTGTGGCAATACCCAACAATACATTGTATGAGTCAAAATAAATTTTCTTTTATGAGTAAAGATCATGTTCCATGAAGATATTTAGTAAATTTCCTACCGTAAATATATATAAAAATATATTTTTGTGAGTGAATGCAGCACAGTCGCGAACATGAACAACTTTAAAGGAGATTTTCTCAATGTTTCGATTTTTTTGCACTCTCAGATTCCAGATTTTCTAATAGTTGTATCTCGGCCAAATATTGCCCTATCAAAACAAACCACACATCAATGGAAAGTTTATTTATTCAGCTTTCAGATTATGTATAAATCTGGTTTTGTGGTCCAGAGTGGTATTTTAATGTTTTGTCTTTAAATCTTGAACTCTACATATAAGGATAACGCTGGTCAAAGCAAATCAAATACCAAGACCATTTTTTCTATACAGTGCTTAAGTACACATCTAACAATGTAGTTTCCACAGAGCCAAAGCTCCCTCAAACACACGTAAAGTTGCCTTGTCTCTCTGGCTCAGGAATTGCGTGAGCTGCAGGCCAGCATTAAAGACACGTCCGTCGTCGTGCAGATGGACAACTCGCGAAACCTCAACATGGATCATATCGTGGCCGAAGTCAAGGCTCAATACGAGGATATCGCAGCCAGGAGCCGCGAAGAGGCCGAATCCTGGTACAAGTCCAAGGTAGACACAAAATACAAACTTATTCTCTTTATAAATGCATTGGCTTCCAAGAGATTTGTCTCTTCAAGTCAACACGGAGTCCCATTTTCAACTTGAAAAAGCAAACTCAATGTCCTAAAATGTAGGGCAGGATTGATTTTATACATTTTGAATTGATTAGTTATTGGAAAAAGTAATTTCACAGGCAATTCATAACAT
Organism: Phoxinus phoxinus; assembly: GCF_949152265.1. NCBI lineage: Eukaryota > Metazoa > Chordata > Actinopteri > Cypriniformes > Leuciscidae > Phoxinus > Phoxinus phoxinus. The sequence goes on along the minus strand of NC_136895.1, from coordinate 27,596,669 downwards.
TTTGATGAAAGATTTTCCATTGGAATGAGTAATCGTTCACAATGTGACCAGGAAGATGGATTAAGAAAGTAAACTTTTCATGTTGACCCTAGGTGTTTTTCTCCATAGAGCTTCTTAAACGCCTACTAGGACTAAAATTAGTTTAGTTAAAACATCTTTCATTATGGTACAGGACTACAGTAATTTGTGTACTGATCAGTTTTTCCATCTCGTTCTGGTCAGTTTGATCAGATGTCCTCTCAGGCCAGTCAGTACAACGACGAACTGCGAAACACTAAAGGAGAGATCGCAGACATCAACCGCATGATCAGCCGTCTGCAGAGCGAGATCGAGGTTATCAAATCACAGGTGAGGATATATACCTTTATAGACTATTACTGTGATTTATAGAGAGCCTAAGTCCCGCCCCTCCGCTTCCGGCTCATGGGACCTTAATTCGGGAAAAATATGTATGGTAGTCAATGGTGAGAGACAACTTATATTTTTATTCCGTCCGAACTGTGCCCTGAATTACACATATGATGTTTGTCAATTTAAAAGATAATTATGAAAGTCAAGAAAGTTGCAGTTTGTCATAAAACAGAAGAGTAACATTTAGTTTAATGTGAAAATCGCTCAATGAACTACATCTCTCGTCTCGCACTATACGTCACCGTTGCTCGTGTGTGTGCAGTCTGGTACAACACACTCCGGCATGACGGCGTAACGTCACAATTATAACGTAAGACTATAGAAAACATGACAGACGTTAGCTTCAGTAAAGTTAGCTTCAGTAAAGTTAGCTTTATTCATTGAGAGAAAAGGTATGACGTCACATGTGCGCCTTTTGGGTTTGTAGTCTTTGTAATGACGTATTTTCACAGTCTTATACCTCAACAGTTTTACATCAAACTGCGACTTTCTTGACTTTAAAATGTAGGCCTAGGTTTTAAATTGGCAAACATCATACGTGTAATTCAGGGCACAATTCAAACGAGATCAAAATATTTGTTGTCTCTCGCCATTTACTACCATACAATATTTTTCCGAAATAAGGTCGCATGGTGGTCCACCGGAATGGGAGGGACTTAGGCTCTCTATTGTGTTACAGGTGGTTACTTTTCCTTGCTATCCTGGGTTAACTTACATTTTGACAGGTTTAATCCTGTCTGGCGCCCGAAGATTTCTTTAAAAGAATGTATTTATGTTAGGGCGGCCACCACTGTTACAATGTGCTACATTAAAGGTGCTCTAAGCGATTTCACGCATTTTTTAGGCCAAAACATTTTTTGTCACATACAGCAAACATCTCCTCACTGTCCGCTAGCTGCCTGTCTCCTGAACACACTGTAAAAAAAACGCGGTCTCTGTAGACACAAACGGCAACAAAAACAAACTGGGCCAACCCGCACCACGAAACATAACAAACAGTGTTCCAGCCAATAACCGACAAGAAGGATTTGGGGGTGGGGTTTAGGGGGGTTAGTGCGCGAATTAGGATGGGGGAGGGTCGAGCTAGCCTCCATTTTGTTTGACAATACTGCAAACGTCAACAAGAAGTGACGCCACCCAACATCACTTAGAGCACCTTTAACTTTTTATTTTAACCTAAACCCTGGTGGTCGTTTAAGGTCCTTGCACACTGAGTCTGAAATTTTCGTGTATTTTTTCGTATTCGGTGGCTGTGAATTGTCAAAACACCTCTCAAAATGCTGCAACGGATGTGAAAAACGCAAGAAAATTGAACCCGATACAAATTTTTTTATGACGTACGAAAGTTTCGGAGGCAGTGTGTAAACGTGATTGACACAACATGAGGTCGTATTTATTTTTTAACGTGCGAAAATTTTGGAATTCGATTTTCGGACTCTTTTTCACGAGGCTACTGTCATTTTAGCGCGCAAACCTGGAGAACCAGATAGCGGAGGCCGAGGATCGTGGCGAGATGGGTGTGAAGGAGGCCAAAGCTCGTATCAAGGATTTGGAGGAGGCGCTACAGAGAGCCAAGCAGGACATGGCCCGCCAGCTCCGCGAGTACCAGGAGCTCATGAATGTCAAGTTGGCGCTGGACATCGAGATCGCCACCTATAGGAAGCTTCTGGAAGGAGAGGAGGACAGGTAACGTGTCCAAGTCCTATTTTAGTGCATCGTTCTCTACCTAAGTGGACTGAAACTGGAGTGTTTACATTAATAAATATTGACCGTCTCATTGTTTTTACCTTTCACAGAATTGGGCAGCAGTCCATTGTGAACATCCAGGCTGTTCCCAACTACAGTAAGTCTGAGTGGACAAGTGAGTGTGACATTATTCATTACAACAATGGCGACAGTATACACATAAAACTTCTACAAAAGGCTCCTTTTGTACACCCGCTTTACACTATCACCCACTTTACACTATCCAATCAATTGTCCAGCAAGAAAATCAAGCATGACTAAGATTTTTAGAGAGGATATTCAACACCGTATTACAGTAAAATATTAAAATGAAAGAAATATGGGTCGTGAATGCCATTTCATGTCGACTTTAACTTGTTCTTTACCAGCACTTTAAACCTTCATACACAATCTGAAAGCTGAATATTATTATTATTTTTGATTCACAGGTTCCAAAGGTGCGAATGGTTTTCAGCAGAACAGCTCTCCATCACCTAAAATCCTGATCAAGACCACCGAAACCAGAAACAGCACCAGATTCAGCACTCACTGAAGTGCTAACCATAACCAAATATACTATACTATACCCAAGACAGTTAACCTCGATTATAGAAGTAGCCTAGTTTTCTTTCGTCTTTCTGTGAATCAATGGGAGTAATCTGCAATTAATTTCTCTGAAATAACAAAGACCTTGTGTGTGATTCAAATATATTATAAACATATATATTCAATATAAAAAAATATTAAATGACTATATAATGTGAAATTGTGGAATGATTTATTCTATAGAATTAAATGCTTTTATTATTCAGTGAGATGAAGCCTGTAAATGTGGTAAATTTCTCTTGCAATACAATCTGATAAACTTTAAGGCTTTGTTCAGACAAACAATAGAAGAAATGTTTTATTGTTTGACTCAATTTAGTTAAATGGTTTAACAGCGGAAAACAAGATCAAGCACAAACATTGGAAATCTGATTTTTTGACCTTTGAACTGTTAGATCTGATTGTTTACTTATTCATTAGTATTTCATGATCATTCATAACCAGTATTTCATGTAGATATACCTGCATACTGATATTATATGATTATAGTGATATAATAGTGATAAAGATAACCATATGAACAAACAGGTATGATTTCAACATTTACAAATCAGTCCTAAAGCAGACAGTCCTAAAAATTTATATAAAAAACGAATCATCTGCAGTGTGAACAAAGCCTAAAAGATACAAATCAATCATGAAAACCATACAGAAAAAAACGAAATAAAAAACATTCCTGAACAGGAAAGAAACTAGACCGTCTGAAAAATAAAACCAAATATTCTCCACTGAGCAATTTGAGTATTTCTTCCTGTATAACCTGCTCAAAGTAACACATATTTTAGTCATTTGGCTACTGGCAATGTGAAAACATGATATGATTGATTTGTCTGTTCCCTGATCCCAATGACTCGAGGCTTCAGAAACTGACATGATATAACAACAGCCGTGGGAATATGTTGGAGAAATATAGCAGAAATAAAACAAGCTCAGAAACTCGTTTTATCTACTGTAGGCCCAATCCCAACGATGAGAGTAATTTTAGAGGAAGAGCTGTACGATGTCTTCAGCACATTATGGTCAATTAGGGTTTAACATAATACCCGATCAGACTAAATTTCCTCAAAATGACATCCAAGCTTCTGGTGATGAAAAGCATCAGAGGAATGTCACTGTGTGAAGGCCACGATACACCTGCTGTTCTACCCCAAATGGCTCGGGATAGTTGACATTTAAACATTAGATTACCACCACAACATCAAACTTCACTAAATTATATCAGCTGTATATAATTTCTTACCGCGAAGATTCACAACTTTGCAGAGGCATCGTCCAGAACTTCTCTGGTTCACGTAGGCTACTTCTGCTTTCACTTGGTTTGTTAAAATGTACGTGTCCCGTTTAATAAAACGTTATTACAACATAAGATTAAGAATAATGCGAACAGCCACAGACCGGTTAGTCTGTTAGTTTTTGAATTATGAGAGCGCGGGAAGACTTCTGTGGCGCGCAGGCGCGCGTGACGATTTCGTATTTTGGATTAATAATAATGATCCTTGGATTAATTATAAGTAATGCGTAGCCTATTAGCGATATACTTTTAGCTCATGTCGTACGGCTACTTCATTTAATTTAATTTATTTATGTATTCTCTTTTCATGGTAATGCAACACGAAATGCCACAACAACAAGCCAACAAACACAACACAAATACATTCCATGACAAGAAGAACAGGAGTATGATGAAGAAAAAAAAATCTTATAAACTCCTACCCCATTCTTATATTAAAAAAGTTACAAATTAGATGTCCTCCGACATGACAAAAAATAACGCCAAAAAAAAAAAAAAAAAATCACACCAGAAACTGAAACACACATTTGTTTGAGGGTATTTCCAGCAAAAAGTTTGTTTAAAGTCATTATTTCTTCTGCTTGTCTCACTATTTGAAGTAAAAATGGTTTGCAGTCCATGCGGTAACAGGCAGTGTTTTGCTTTATGAACAACTAATAAAGTTTGTAAAGCAACCAAGTCCTTCAATTTGAGTAGTCCTGACCTCAGAAACAGTCCTGTAGTATGTTCTCTTGGAGCAACTCATAATTTGTAATTAACTCAATTAATTATTCTTATAGACCTTTTTTGCAAAATAAATAAGGGCATTAAATTAGTGAAATAAGAATTACCCCGTACCTCCAAACAATACATCAAATATGGCAAAATAAAGGAACAATATAGGATTCTCATTGCCTTATAATTTAACATAAACTTTACTTTACTCAAAACAGCAATGGTTTTACAAATTTTATTTCTTACATAAGCTATATATGTGACTTCCATTTAAATTTTTCATCAATGAGTACTCCTAAAAACGTAACTTAATTGCGTTACTTAATTTATTAATGCGTTTAAGCACATTAAATATTTTAACTTTATCCTGTAAAATAAGCAGTTAAAAATATTGTGTATGGGAAAGCTGAAATACTAGGACCTATTGATGTAGCGAACTGAGAAAAACGCAAATACACAAGAGAAAAAATTGCATTAAAATAAAATGTTTATGCTAAAATAAAATAAAATTAAGCTAACTTATACTAAAGTTGTCAAAAAGAATAATTAAAACATACAGACTTAAAAAACAGCAAACTCATGGCAAAAGCAAACATCTCTAGTGCCCCCTTGTGTTTGGTAACTAGAATTACAAAGAATTGTAGTGGCTCTGAGTACCAGACTAGGGTTACAGAGTCAGTCCATAGTCACACACACATCAGATGACTGTGGTTTGCTTGATTAAAATATCTATCCGACTGTGTTTCTCTTTATTGTCGTCTCCTGAAGAGCAGAAGACTTCTGTCCCAGGTTGTATTACCGAAACTCTGCACCAGCTCCATGCTGCACTGCTTTTCCAAGTGCTCTCTAGCATGCGCAGCCATGTCCCCTCGAATCTCAAGAGCCTTGAAGTGTTCGAAGTCACTGCGGCCCAGTTTGCGTAAGCGTCGCGCAGCGGAGCGGTAACACTTCCACGGCTGAGCCTCCAGCAGCAGAAACTCACTGAGAGACGCCAGTCTGGAGAGGAGAGACCGAAACGCAGCGTCTCCGTGATTCAGATGCACCCACATCGTCACCGCAAAACACGTGCACAGGTGGAAGCGCGGGCAGACAAACCTGCCCAGATACGACTCTAGCGCTGCCCGGCTCTCTTGAGCATCCGTGATGTCCAGGGGGATGAACTGGATGTTCTGGGGGAAAGGGTTGGAGTTTTGTGCCCGAAGGATTAGATCTCGGTCCAGGTCAAACCCTAGCAGATGCAGTTCTCTTTTAGGAGAGTCCCTTCCAGAGGCGTCCTCCTCGTGCCGTAAATGCTTGTACAGAGCAACGGACAAGTCCTGACAAACAGAGGGAATAATAGAAAACACAAACTGGTGATTAAAAATACACATTTTTATGAATTGAATATGTCCTTATCGAAACCAATCCGGTGACACTGTAACAAATATCTACACTCTAAAAAAATGCTGGGTTGTTTTAACCCAATTTTGGGTCAAATGTGGACAAACCCAACCATAGGGTTACATTTTTAAATTGCATTTTTGATCCAACGTTTGGGTTTGTCCATATTTGACCCAAAATTGGGTAAAAACAACCCAGCATTTTTTAGAGGGACACAATTTTAATTTAAGCCTCATAAAGAGCAATTTAGCAACTTCTAAACAATACAAAAAAATTTGCTGAGCAAAAAACCTTTAGTTTGCGCTTTGAGTTTTAGAAAGGCGCATTACAAATAAAAATATTATTAAAAAATGGACATTCTGTCATTAATTACTTACCCTCATGTCGTTTCAAAAACCCGTAAGACTTTCGTTCATCTTCAGAACACAAATCAAGATATTTTTTATGAAATATGAGAGCTTTCATCTGTCACTCCATTGACAGTTTACGCAACTACCACTTTCAAGCCCCAGAAAGGTAGTAAAGACTCTTTTTTGTGTGTGTTGCAAACAAAGCATTTGCGTTGCTTCATAAAAATGAGGTTAAACCACTTTAGTCACATGGATTACTTTAATGATATATTTACTTCCTTTGGGGCTTGAAAGTGGTAGTTGTGTGGCTGTCAACGGAGGGACAGAAATCTCTCAGATTTCATAAAAAAATATCTTAATTTGTGTTCCAAAGATGAATCCAAGTCTTACAGCTTTGTAATGACATGAGGACTAGTTTTTTAGTACACAATTTTCATTTTTAGGTATTTTTTCTTTCGTATTATTATTATTATTATTATTTTTTTTTTTTTTACAAATACAAGATTAATAAAATAAGATAGAAGGGTTATTAAAATTAATTAATTTAACAAGTTTTACATAATTAAACAAATTTGTTTAACATAATATTTAAACACTAATATAAATCCTTCGTACCCCTGAGTTACATCCCACATCCAGCATTAAAACACGTTCACTTCTGTCAGAACCGAACCCGATGTTTTCAAGCAGCGCTTCTGGTATCAAACCCAGGCGATTCTCCGGTGGGTTGAAGGAGTAATAGTTGATGAAGTTTCCATAGGGAGCGGCTCCTGGATCTTCATTTTCCTCTGAACTCACCATAGACAGTATATAAGAGGAACTCACATGGGGAACGTGAGTCTCCATCGCTGTCCAACAACAAAATAATTCCTGACGGCTCGCGCTGCCATAGAAGCTAGTTCCTCATATTGAATCGAATTAATTCACTGTACACATTTATAATGTTAAAAACAAGAATTCATTAATGAGACACATATATTTTGTTCTGTGTTGTAAAATATTAAAATATGTCGTTTATAAACCCAGACGAAATCTACAAGAGAAAACGCATTTACTGGATTTGACCCTTCTGCTTTGCCATATAGTTACGAAATGTAACTGCGCATGCGCATTAACATTTGCCTCTGACATTGAGAACGAGCTGCATTTCCTCTTACTTTGAGTTGGAAATTAAACAGGTAAGTCTCCACATTGGGATATTTTATGTAAGTAACCGCAGTAACTTTAAAGTAGGTAAGACGTTAAACGTAGTAAACAATCTAGTTGTAGTTTAGATGTCTAAGATGCTAACTCATACTGATGTGTTTTAAAACCAAAGAGAAATAAGATTATTATTCACTAACAAAAGGTTTAGCATTACCATCGGCATTGAACATACATTGTATCAACATGTTTCTTGCTATGTAACATGGTAATATCTTTGATATATATCAGAGGATCATGTAAATAAATACAATGGTATGTGAAAATAATAATTCTTGCAGCGTCATAGTGTAACTGTAAAAACGTTAAAACTATGAATTACTCCTTTTTTTATGATTAAATTAATGTAACTCAGTGTAACGGGTATATTTATGAAAAAAAAGAGAAACACATTTAAAAACCGAAATGAATTAGACCATATTAATGAATCTACTGCCACAAATCTACACTATACCGGTTACTAAATTTCTAAAGTAAAACTGGTGTATTTTAAAGGGATAGTTCACCAAAAAATGTAAGTTCGATCAACATTTTCTGTTGAACACAAATAAAGATATTTTGAAGAATGTTGTTAACTAATTTCTGGTCCCCATTGAATTTCATAGTATTTTTTTCATACTATAAAGTCAATGGGGACCAGCAACTGCTTAGTTTCCCATTCCCACATTCTTTAAAATATCTTCTTTTGTGTTCAACAGAAAAAAAGAAAGACAAAAAAACAGGTTTAGAACAACTTGAGGGTGAGTAAATAATGACAGTACTTTCATTTTTCTGTGAACTATCCCTTTAAGGGCTGATATTATTCATGAAATATCAGATGATCATCTTTGACAACATTGAGTATCCCAGCTAACGATTTTTGTTTCCCAGAAACATGCATTTTAAGGTTTGTTTGTTACGGTTAACCAGTATTTTTTCCTTTATAATACAGACATATAACATTCTCCTAACGCTCTTAATTGGTTCCCAAAATAACCATATGGGAACGTTGGGATGCTGTTAATTCACCTCGCCTGAGTTCATGTCATGTTTTCCCAGATCCGTCATGTTCGGTGGGAAGCGCATCGCAGACTTGGGTTATAAGGTGTTCTCGGGCTCCATGATGCTGTTGACGGTGTACGGTGGATACCTGTGTGTCCTGCGCGCTCAACGCTTCATGCAGAAGCAGAAACAGCTAAAGCTGGCGGAACAGAGCGACAGCGCGGCTACAGACACCATGAAAGACTGAGGAGGACACGGGCTGGAAACAATCCCAAAACCGGACACTGATCATGTCACACGGGTGGGACGTTACGGGACTCAGCAGTGTGTGTGTGTGTGTAAGTGTGTCAACAGAAACACACCTGCGTTCATGAACCTCAAAGGGTTCGTTTGTCTAGTTCAGTGTCTCTGAATGAGGTCTCTACTATGGAAACAGTGATTTATGTTGTAATATATTAAATGTTCCTTGTAAAATCTACTATCCATGAGAGTTTTTCTACCAATTTGCATGATTGACATTATTTTACCATGTTTTTTCTTCTTAGGTTTGATGTACCTGATTATTTTAAAGTTTGCACATAGCATTTTCAAGCTGAGCCTAATTTAAATTATTCCAGCGTAGACCGTTTAACTAAAAACATAAAACTTATGTTTTTTTTGGCCGTTCATTTACACTAAAACGGCGTTTAGGAAGCCTGAAAACGTCTCCATGTAAACTACAAAAACGTGAATTTGTGAAAACGTTGACGTAATAAACATATGCATAACGTGTTCAGTCTATTGGGGCGTAGTGTTTCTTTACAAAGTGGCATCAAACTCCGTTTTTTTAGTCGTTTTCGTGAATCCGTGTGAACGGGAATTGATTTGATAACGTTGTCGTCTGTATGCGAATAACACAACTTTTCTGTTTTTAGCACATTGTTGTCGTGTAAACACCCTAAAACTATTAAAAAGTAGTTTTCATTAATTGAAAATATTCAAATATTCGATTTAGAAAACTTAAAAATTTGAAATGTTGCCTTGGCAAGTTACTGAATTAAAATATTTAAGTACTAAAATGAGAAGCTGAAATGAATTAAATAAGAACATTTAAAAAACACTAAAACATGAGTACACAACAAATCACAAAAACTTAAAAGCTAAAATGGAAATAAATATAAATGAATGCAAAACAGAAATATAAATAATAAATAAAAATGACTAAAGTACACAACAAAATGACAACTGGAAATATAGAAATACAAACAGTTATATTCACCATGACAGTCGTTCTCAACTGGTTTATAGATATTATTTCGGACAACCAACATAGTTGCACAATTTAATTATCAATTATAATTTAGCATTGTTTATTTTTCTCTCTAAATGCTCTTTGATCAAGACCCATTTTTCCCCAGTTGAGAACTAGAAATGTACTTTTAAAAAAAGAAATTCAAGCCTTTAATCACCATTTTAATACAACATTTCTAGTTTGACTGATCATTTTATAAATATTTATTTGCAAATGTATTTCATTCAAATCTACCCTGTTCATCAAACGGAAGGTGAAAACTCACCTATTAATCAAGAAGCATCTGATTACAGGACCCATCTTTCATTTTAATAACCTTATTTGGTTTCCAAAAATAAAAAAGCCAAATGAAAAACAGCACAGGAAACAAATTACAAACACATCAGTAACCAAAACAAACAACGGAAAAAAAAAAAAAACAGTATATGGAAACTCAAGTACGTTGAGTTTAACTCATGAGCATTAAAATCTGAAGAGGACGTTCTCCCCTGACTTCAGTAAAACGCGAAGCGCGGAGAAGAAACGTCTTCCCAGCTCCCGAAACTAGGAAACGAAGGAATGCAGATCTGACTAATTTAATCATTTTCTCTTTCACAAGCTTCTTCTTCTTATATAGTGGCCATATTGTCATTAGTGTCCCATCATCATCACTGGAATAGCGTCCCAAACTCCGTCATCGAGTCTCAAAAAGTCCCACAACTGGATGTTTTGTTGGTGTTTGAGTGAGGTACAGGGATGAGAAGTAGTCCCGTTGTGATATATCCGGCACACGAGTTCGTAGTGCGCGAAGGCCACGTGGAGGGAGTGTCACCAGTCGCTGTGGTTCTGGCTCCAGGATTTGGGCCCAAAATGGCCGTTGGTGCCGTTCTCTCCTCTCGGTGAATGACTGCGAGCGCCCGCTTTGAGTCGCTCTTTGGAGGGTGTGTCAGTATCTTCGTCCGAACTGCTCTCGATGTCGCTGCGGTCGTCTTTGGACACCTGGAACGACATTTGGGTATTAGCTGTGGCTCTTTTAAGGGTTTAGATGTAGTGTGCATGTATAAACATTGTTCAATCGTCTAATAGACCAATCAAATGGTCGGTTTTCAATTAAAGAACTTCAATACACTGTTGGCGTCCTTCCTCAAGAGGGCGCTTAGGTGCTTTAAAAGCCTTAAAGTCCTACATTTTAATGTTTTTGTCTAACTAAAGAAGATAAGTCCAAAACAATCCTTAAACCATTTGGTATTCTTCATATTTAATAAACTGCTACATTTTGATTGATTTCTTGAGTAAAATTGATGTGAATTTCATATTTTGCATTCTAATGATGTCCATGATTTATTAAGTGTGTCATATAGCAAGTGCCATAAAAGGCAGCAAGTTTCGTACCATTAGGATGAAGCCAAAATGTCTAAAATGCACTTAAAAAATATTTAGGCCTACATTTTTTTATTTATGTAATTGCATATAAAATTTACACCCATTTGGATAACACGATTTTAACATTGACCAAACTGATAGACTTAATGTGACGCATATTTGCCAGTCATGCGTAAGATTTATGTGCTCAAAATAAAAATAATGGCATAGTTTACTTAGATAATCATATATTCAAAATGCTTAGCATCAGCATAAATTCTTGCAAAAGCAATTAAAGTTAAAATACGGCTAGCTTTAAAACAAAATATTATAAAAGATTGATTTTCATAATAATAAATGTACAAATCTGGTTATTGTGCATTTAAAACTCATTCAGTTTATTAGTAGTTCTATTATCTGCTTTTTTTATGTACCATATAACTCGCTAATATTCGCATGAAATGCTAAATTATGCTAAATTACACTAAAACTGCATAATCCAAATGGTTGGATATTTTAAATGCAATTCAAATGCATAAATATTAAATATTTGTTGAGTGTGACCGAAGGGCTAAACTATGGAAGCTTGTTTCCGCCACAGAGTGAGAAATAAAAAAGGTAATTCTGACTTTTTATCTCAGAATTGCGTGATATAAAGTTGCAATTGCGTGTTATAAAATCTGAATTATGAGATATAAACTCGCGAGACATTGCGAGAAATATATTTGAAATTCTGACTTTAAAATATGCAATTGGGAGATATAAAGTCAGAATTGCATGATATAAACTCGCAATTCCTTTTTATAAAGTCAGAATTGTGAGATATAAACTATTCTGAGGTAAAATAAAGTTTTTTTTTTTTTTTTAAAGTCGCATTTGCGAGAAATAAAGTCAGAATGCGACTATTCGAGAGTTCTGCGACAATTCTGACTATAACATGCAATTGCGACTTTATTTCACGCAATTCTGACTTTATATCTCGCAATTCTGACTATAACACGCAATTGCGACTTTATTTCACGCAATTCTGACTATATCTCGCAATTCTGACTATAACACGCAATTGCGACTTTATTTTATGCAATTCTGACTTTATAACACGCAATTGAGACTATTTCACGTAATTCTGACTTTATATCTCGCAATTCTGACTTAATAAAACGCAATTGCGACTTTATTTCACATAATTCTGACTTTATATCTCGCAATTCTGACTTTATTTCACGCAATTGCGACTTTATTTCACGCAATTCTGACTTCATAACACGCAATTGCGACTTTATTTCACGCAATTCTGATGTAAGATGTAAACTTGCAATTGTGAGATAAAAAGTCACAATTATTTTTTAAAATGTTTTATTCTGTGGCGGAAACAAGCTTCCATACTAAACACATATTCTGGGAACAACTAAAACAAATCACAGAAAACAAGTAAAGAAGCAAAACTTACAGCCGAAGAAGATACAGAGAGCGAAAGACTCTAAAGCGAGTGAGTTTAGCAGAAAGAACGAGAGATTTCTATCAGGACAGAAGCAGAAAGACAGGAACAGCCTTCCAGCCAGTGAGAGAAGGAAAAGACATGTTCTGCAGGAGAGAGAGATAAAAGGAGGAAACGCGTGTAACTACACAGAATCATGTCCTGGAAGAGCGTCTCAGAACGAGGAGGTTTCTGCGCACCTTTCCTCTCATGATGGCTTTGAAGGCGATGCGTGCGATGAGGTACGACCAGAGGACGTGCAGGACCTGCAGGACCAGCAGCAAGAAGTTGAAGAGCCACCAGGACGGGTACGGCCCGATGATGTCCCAGCTCTCGAACAGCGTCGTGTTCAGGATCCTGCAACAGACCACACACCACAATACCGGCATGAGAGCAGCTCCATCTCAACCAAACCTGGGGTGAACACTTTTCAACTCTCCACAATTATTATTTTACCATTTAACAAAATATCCATAATAAACTCGTACTATTTTGGAGAGCTGCACGATTCTGGATAAATTGAGAATCACATTTTTTTTTTTTTTTTTTCAAATAGAAATCATGATTTTCCCATGATTCTGAACAGACATCTAAACAACAGAACATGTAATTTACTGCAAGTTGTTTAATTGATTTGAATGAATAATAAAAAAATAAAAAAATCAGTGACTGATTCAATGACTCACTTGAATCATTACTTGATGAATCAGCATTTTTGAACGAATAACTTGAATGGATGATTCAATGACTCACTCAATTCATTACTTGATGAATCAGCATTTTTGAATGAATCACTTGAATGGATGATTCAATTAATCATTCAAATCATTAGTTGATGAATCAGCATTTTTGAACGAATCACTTGAATGGATGATTCAATGAATCATTCAAATCATTAGTTGATGAATCAGCATTTTTGAACGAATCACTTGAATGGATGATTCAATGAATCATTCAAATTATTACTAGATGAATCAGGGTTTCTGAACAAATCACTTAAATGAATGATTCAATGACTCACTCAAATCATTACTTGATGAATCAGCGTTTTTGATCGAATCACTTGAATGGATGATTCAATGACTCACTCAAATCATTACTGGATGAATCAGCATTTTTGAACGAATCACTTGAATGGATGATTCAATGACTCACTCAAATCATTACTTGATGAATCAGCATTTTTGAACGAATCACTTGAATGGATGATTCAATGACTCACTCAAATCATTACTTGATGAATCAGCATTTTTGAACGAATCACTTGAATGAATGATTCAATGAATCATTCAAATTATTACTAGATGAATCAGGATTTCTGAACAAATCACTTGAACGAATGATTCAATGACACATTTTAAGTCATTTGGCGCCAACTTGTCGGTGTAACAATGTAATTAATACAAGCGTTATTAAAAGCGCAAAGTTACTTTCAAAAGGATTTGCTCTATTTTGATCGTAACCATAGACATCAGTGTTTATATACAAACTTGTATCCCAGTACTTTCTCTGGGTCAGCAGTAGCGTGACCACAGATTTGAATAGCTGACACCATGTTGCTGTCTGGGGTGGACGCTTGAATTGAGATTGCCACTTTCAACGATTAATCGTGCAGCTCCACATATTTTGTATAATAATATTTATACCATATCATATCCATACCAAATGTTCGAGAGAACAAAATTATTTATCACTTCTTGGAAAATTAGACCAAAGTATCAGTAATGAAAACGTAAGTTGAGTCTTGTTTTTTCCCCTAATAGATGACTTGTGTTTATTATTAATTAAGTATTAATATGCAAGTAGTATTATATAAAGTAATTTATAACACTATGAAAGGTTATATTTAAGACAGCACTAGCTTATAACAGTGTGTTCTGTGTGTTTTGTCAATCAGACACCAGGATGTGATGTCCTCTGATTGAGTGTCATGTCTGCAGTGGAGGTCAGGTGATCTGGATGTGGATCACGGTGTCGGTTCAGTCATCGTGACATCAGAACCCAGACACTGAATCCAGCCGCTCGGGTTTCAACTCTGTGCAGGAGGCCATCAGCGCAGCCGGACGAGCCACCGCTCGCAAAGACAGCTCGTTGGCACACACACACACACACACACACTCTTGAATATGTGGTTTACGGGGAGTCTCCATTTAGTGTTTTTTTTTAACGAGGACCACATTATAAATATACCACATTATCCTCATAAACTACATTAACCTGTACACACACTAACACTGACCACACACACACACACAGAATATGAGCAGTATTCAATGCTAAGCATATCCCATCATGCATCATGTTCGGGAACTCGAGTGCTCCGAATTCACGAGAACATTTCACTGCAAGTCAAATGAATTAGATGTTACATATAAAGTGAAATAAAGTGTTGCACATTTGTATCGGTGCAAAGATGAGTAGGCTATGAATATTTTGTACAACATTTGCAACTAGTTTTTATCACTTAATTAGAAGCTCCGCAATTTTTAAATGTGTGTCTTCTGTTAGTTACTGGTTTATTTTAAAATGCAAAGTATTGAACATTTTAAAAAAGCTCTGTAAACACTTGCATTTTTGCAAGACTATAAAAGTGTGTCCCATCGGGTAATCTAAAGTTCTGCACACACTTGCAGTCTTCAGCGTTCATGAACACTTGGGCCAAATACAGGTCAATGCGTCATGCAAGTGACCATGTGCAAAGACTACAAGTGTGTGTGTTTGGACAGGGCATCACACGCACACGTTCATGCACAAGCACACTCGCTCGCTCACACTCCTGCTCGCTCACACACACACACTCGCTCGCACACACACTCGCTCGCTCACACACTCGCTCGCTCACACACTCACCCACACACACTCGCTCGCACACACACTCGCTCGCTCACACACACTCGCTCGCTCACACACCCGCTCGCTCGCTCACACCCGCTCGCTCGCTCACACACACTCGCTCGCTCACACACACTCGCTCGCTCACACACACTCGCTCGCTCACACACACTCGCTCGCTCACACACACTCGCTCGCTCACACACACTCGCTCGCACACTCACTCGCTCACACTCGCTCGCTCACACTCGCTCGCTCACACACACTCGCTCACACACACTCGCTCACACACACTCGCTCACACACACTCGCTCACACACACTCGCTCACACACACTCGCTCACACACACTCGCTCACACACACTCGCTCACACACACTCGCTCACACACACTCGCTCACACACACTCGCTCACACACACTCGCTCACACACACTCGCTCACACACACTCGCTCACACACACACACTCGCTCACACACACTCGCTCACACACACTCGCTCACACACACTCGCTCACACACACTCGCTCACACACACTCGCTCACACACACTCGCTCACACACACTCGCTCACACACACTCGCTCACACACACTCGCTCACACACACACACTCGCTCACACACACTCGCTCACACACACTCGCTCACACACACTCGCTCACACACACTCGCTCACACACACTCGCTCACACACACTCGCTCACACACACTCGCTCACACACACTCGCTCACACACACACTCAGATGATGTGATACTGACCAGAAGGGGAAAATAATCAATCTTGTCCCGAAGAAGATTATCCCGAACACCACAAACAAGAAGTCACATAAACGCTGGTATTTGGCGTAGTTTGCCAACTTTGCAGCCTACAATGGAAAAGACAACACACAATTATTCCTAAAAAGGACAAAAACATTGAGATTATACATCAATCCTCATTTAAATATATTTAATGCAGAACTGAATAAAACAATAAAATACTGGCAGTTTTGGGAGTATAGTGCATTTTTTTTTAATCCAGATCATTAATTAAACATTATTAAATAAAACAAAAAATATAAAATTAAATAAAATCTAGAAATTAAATAAACATGAACTTGAAGTTGAGGTACTAAAAAGTAAAATAAAAATGACTAAACTAAATAGACGAGAACTAATAAAAATTACGAAAACATACAAGAAAAAAAAAATAAAAAAAAATGGAACACCGCAATAAAAACGTTCAAAATATTAATAAATTAGTCAAACTCTCAATGAAATTATAAATGCTAATGCAAATATAATAATATAGTTGATTATACACAGACACATGGATGTAAAATACATTATCCCCCTAATATATACATAAATAATTATACATTTTAGGTAAAAAAAAAGTAATTTTAGGTGCACTTTTACATTATTTTGCAATTATTTACGTAGCACTGAAAAAAAAACAGGTATTGCAGGTAATTTAGCATGAAGTCCCTCAGTTAAATGCTGGTTCATAAATATAATAGAGAATATTTGTAAAGGATAAGTCCGGCAGGTGTTCTTACCTCCAGCAGGAAGTCCGAGGTGTCGTGAACACACATGACCAGACTTCCCACGCGCAACATGTTATTTACATACGAGAAACTGATCAGGCTTATGGTAGCCAGATGATGAACGAACATAATGAGGAAATCCTGAAAGCACACAAGAAATATGTTAAACGCTGCCAGCACAATACGGAAATATTATGCAAACATTTTTTTTTTTTTTTTTTTTTTTACAGTATTATCCTTTCTCTTTCCACTTGACAGGTTCCCTGTGTAAACACAAGCAGGACCTGCATTCTCCAGATTTGTTTAATAAAGAGGAGCATTATATCTGTGTTATGATTGCTCTGTATCTTGCTACACAAATCTCTCGCCACATAATGGATATTGCTGCGGGCTTTATCTTACACAAACAGACGAGGCACACCCTGAAGACGGCCAGCCGAGGGAAACACAGGGATTATCTGTCTCTACGGCTGGCGGGATTGAAAAGGGCTAATGGTGTGAGACTGACAGATCAACCACAGACAAACAAAAGCCATGTGCGTCTGACAGCTGTTGAGTTTCCTCTCCATCACACAGCAGTTTGGTCATGTGATCTAGATTTGAACTAGTTTACACTGACGTGAGATTGTTGCGTTATATGCCGAGTATGCTGAGCTCATCAAGCAACATCATAATTCAGATGCTGTAGGAAGTTGAAGAGAGAGAGAAGTAAATGAAATAATAGGATTAAAACACAATAGTGCGCAAACACTGACCTTTCTTTTGATGTCTGTGAACTGGGAGAACATGAGCGACCAGTAGAAGGACAGTTCTGTTACATAATAATGATACAGGCCTGAGGTCAGCACCTATAGACACACACGCACACACACACATTATAGAGCAGAAACTTCATCGAAGGCACTGTTAATATGTCAGATTTTTTTTTTTTTTGCAATATACAACTTCTTATGAATACAAAGTACATTTATTCCACAAATCCTCATTAAAACAAAACAAAATAAAAGGCCATTTTAGTGAATTTTCTTTTATTTTGCCAGTGTGAAATTTCTTTCATGACTCAAGACCATTTACTCCCTAAATCCTCATTCTCTAAAATAAAACAAAATAAGTAATTTTTTTTGTCAATGTGAAATTTCCTTCATGACTACCAAGCACATTTACTCCGAAATCCTCAAAATAGAAATGTAAAAAAATAAAATAAAATGTCATTTTAGGATATTAAAGTTGTTTTTCTTTCATGACTACAGAGAACATTTATTCCATAAATCCTCAAAAAAAAAAGAAGTAATTTTAGGATCTTTAAGATTTTATCTTTTGGCAATATGCAATTTTTTTCATGACTACCATTTCTTCATTATTACAAATACCTTTTTTTTTGCATTCTCCATTGTGATTCTCATTACTGTTATGAAGGCATTTATTTAATAATTATTATAAAATAATGCAATAATTTATATACTTAATTATGAGATTACTTAATTAAAATTGTCATACAAAAACTTTTAAATATATTCATATAATAAACAATGTAAATAATATATTACTGCATCGGGGGGGAACATGTAGTTACTTGTCATGAAATAATGTCACAATGTAATTTTGTGGACGGTTCACACGGTTGAAATATTTCTGGCACAAGATTCACCGTCAAGGTTCATTTGAACTCAATCTGGCATCGTTTTAAGCATTACCTGATAGGGGTAGTTGTACCAGCATTGTCTCGTATCCCACATCCAGGGAGACTATGAAACACACACACACACAGTTAATAATGACAATACACAAAACCACAAGCACTCACAGAGCTGTCCAGCTGAAACTCACCTGCCACAGGAAATGGATCCCGTAAGTAAATATATAAAGATAGAATGTAAACCTCCACCTGCAGAGAAATCACAGCGGCTGTCAGATGCGGCGGTACAGAAAACACATCACAGATACTCACACACAGCCACGCATAGAGAAGGAAACAGTTTTGCACTCAAAAAGGAAGCATTAAAGGGATAGTTCACCTAAAAATATATATAAAAAAAATAGCCCATGATTTACTCACACTGAAGTCATCCTAGGTGTATGACATTCTTCTTTCAGACCAATACAATCAGAGTTATATTAAAACATGTTCTGGCTCTTTCAAGCTTTATAGTGGCACCATTTTTTTGAAGTCCATGAAAGTGCATCTATCCATCATAAAAGTGTCCCAAACGGATCTGACGGGATAATAAATGCACTTTTATAAATGCACCGACGGATGGATGGATGCACTTTTATAATGGATGAATGCACTTTTATGATGAACGGATGCACTTTTATGATGGATGGATGCACTTTTATGATGGATGGATGCACTTTTATGATGGACGGATGCACTTTTATGATGGATGGATGCACTTTTATGATGGATGGATGCACTTTTATAATGGATGGATGCACTTTTATAATGGATGTATATACTTTTATGATGGATGGATGCACTTTTATGATGGATGGATGCACTTTTATGATGGATGGATGCACTTTTATGATGGACGGATGCACTTTTATGATGGATGGATATACTTTTATGATGATAGATGCACTTTTATGATGGATGGATGCACTTTTATAATGGAGGGATATACTTTTATGATGATAGATGCACTTTTATAATGGATGAATGCACTTTTATGATGAAGGGATGCACTTTTATGATGGATGGATGCACTTTTATGATGGATGGATGCACTTTTATGATGGACGGATGCACTTTTATGATGGATGGATGCACTTTTATGATGGATGGATGCACTTTTATAATGGATGGATGCACTTTTATAATGGATGTATATACTTTTATGATGGATGGATGCACTTTTATGATGGATGGATACACTTATGATGGAAGGATGCACTTTTATAATGGATGGATGCACTTTTATAATGGATGGATATACTTTTATGATGATAGATGCACTTTTATGATGGATGGATGCACTTTTATAATGGAGGGATATACTTTTATGATGGACGGATGCACTTTTATGATGGCCGGATGCACTTTTATGATGGGCGGATGCACTTTTATGATGGACGGATGCACTTTTATGATGGACGGATGCACTTTTATGATGGACGGATGCACTTTTATGATGGATGGATACACTTTTATGATGGAAGGATGCACTTTTATAATGGATGGATGCACTTTTATAATGGATGGATATACTTTTATGATGATAGATGCACTTTTATGATGGATGGATGCACTTTTATAATGGAGGGATATACTTTTATGATGGACGGATGCACTTTTATGATGGCCGGATGCACTTTTATGATGGGCGGATGCACTTTTATGATGGACGGATGCACTTTTATGATGGGCGGATGCACTTTTATGATGGACGGATGCACTTTTATGATGGACGGATGCACTTTTATGATGGACGGATGCACTTTTATGATGGACGGATGCACTTTTATGATGGACGGATGCACTTTAATGATGGATGGATGGATGCACTTTAATGATGGATGGATGGATACACTTTTATGATGGATGGATGGATGGATACACTTTTATGATGGATGGATGGATGGATACACTTTTATGATGGATGGATGGATGGATACACTTTTATGATGGATAGAAGCACTTTTATGATGGATGGATGCACTTTCATGATGGATAGAAGCACTTTTATGATGGATGGATGCACTTTCATGATGGACAGATGCACTTATGGACATTTTTTTATATAACTCTGATTTGTATTGGTCTGAAAGAAGAATGTCATATACACCTAGGATGACTTAAGGGTGAGTAAATCATGGGCTAATTTTCATTTTTTGATGAACTATCCCTTTAAAGGCATTTAAAAAAAAAATCCAATCAAGTATGATGGCGAAACGTGGTGATTTCACTTCTGAATCACAGAGGATGTGGGCGGATCTTTTGTTTGCCAACAAATGCATTTGATATTGCTAAATCAGAAAATACATCATACGACTCCGTTTACAAAATATGCATGTGTGCACAATGGTGACAGACGTGTAAAAATGTCCCCAAGTGAAGGACAACAAACTGTCAATCATCAACATAATTCACACATAATGTATGGCCAATCTAGGGCACTTCCACTGTGGTAAAGTGAAACTATGAAGAGACTAGTTCAAATATTTTCCATTGAAATGTCAAAACATTCCTCACTAATGAACCAAACCAACCAGCTCCAAGATGAGTTATTAGCTTGTGTACGAATCTAGCTTATACTTGAAACTTGAAGCAACTATTGTTGGTAAATTCCCCATCGCTTTCGGTTTGGAGGTTCTGGATGGCATATTTTCTTTCATTATATTCTATGTGCTTATGAACTAGCATGCATGTGCGCTAGCAGAAATTGAAAACCTACAAGCTCTCGCAAAACTTTGTTCTTGTACTGGGTTTGTCCTGGTTCCGCCGCTGCCGAAACCATCGCTGGACCTTCCGCACGTCCCAGTCCAGCTGTTTAGACAGACCCTCTAAATGCCGCGAGTCCGGCGACTAGAAGAAACACAGAAAAACGGCGTAAATTTCATTTCAATCATTCTGTTGTGGAAGTGATGCTGGCTTTAAAGGATTAGTTCACTTTTAAAATGAAAATTCTGTCATCATATACTCACCCTTAAGTTGTTTCAAACCTGTATGAATTTCTTTCCTCTGCTGAACACAAAGGAAGATATTTAGAAGAATGTCAGTAACCAAACAGTTTTTGGTTCCCATTGACTTCCATAGTATATTTTTTTCCTACTATGGTAGTCAATGGGAACCAAAAACTGTTTGGTTACTGACATTCTTCTAAATATCTTCCTTTGTGTTCAGCAGAGGTAAGAAATTCATACAGGTTTGAAACAACTTAAGGGTGAGTATATGATGACAGAATTTTCATTTTAAAAGTGAACTAATCCTTTAATTATGTTTTTAAAAAAATGGCTTAAAAAAAAAAAAGGAACAAAATGGCTGCTTTTGAATTGCTAAGTTTAATTTCATTGCTAGAATTGTATTTATTTATCCCAAAATCCATGCACTTTTTATTAGGGATGTCCAGATCCGATCACGTGATCGGAAATCGGGCCCGATCACGTGGTTTCAGACTCGATCGGAATCGGACGTTACCTCCCGATCAGGACTCGGATATATATGTATATATATTCTCATTATTTTTTAACACATCTATAGTTATGCGGTGGCACAGAGTTAGACCCTTTTGACTCCACACACTCTAAAAAATGCTGGGTTGTTTCAACCCAATTTTGGGTCAAATATGGACAAACCCAGCTGTTGGGTTAAATTTTTACATTACATTTTTAACCCAACATTTGGGTTTGTCCATATTTTACCCAAAATTGGGTTGAAACAACCAAGCATTTTTTAGAGAGCACAGAAACAGCAACGCGTGCGGCATGACATCACTTTGTTGACATCACCAAAAGTTGAAGAATTTGTTATTTATTACTTGATTGTTCAAGCTACCTCACAGAAGTGCTCTGTTTGTTAACAGAGTTGTTGAATGTTAAAATAAGGTGAATTAAATAAAAAATAAGGAACATCCTGGATCTGTTTTTTTACCCTTCTTTATTCTTTTTTAAAAATGTATTATAGAAGTATCGGATCGGGACTCGGTATCGGTAGATACTCAAAATTAAATGACTCGGACTCGAGGGCAAAAAAACCTGATCGGGACATCCCTACTTTTTATAATATTCTTACACTTTTTGCATTAACTGACAAAATTGCAACTTGACTGGAAATGACTTGCAGTAAAACTTTTGTTCTCAATAGATATTTACCTTAAATTTTTACACATTTCATGCATTATATCTCAATGCATTGCATTATATTACAATTACATAAGTTCATGCATTATATGTATTGGTAAACAAGTATACTAACTTTTAATAAAACTTTATAAGACAAAAAAAACTTTTTGTTGGAGATACTACGTTACAGACGCAATTTGTGTAAAAAAAAAAAAAAAAAAAAGGCTTTGCTTGCTTAGTATTTTTTTCTTGTTTCCAGTCCAAATATCAAAAAATTATTAAATCAAGATGCATTACCTAAACTAGTAAAATGACATAAGATATTATGTCTTATTTTCTTGGGGCAAAATCTAGATTAAGAGACTACGAGTAAAATTATCTGCCAACTAGCTTAGGAAAAATAATCTAGTTTCTGTTTGAAGTATGATTATTTTTTCTTACCCCATTTGCAGATAACTTTGCTTTTCTTAAAGCA
This sequence comes from Phoxinus phoxinus, assembly GCF_949152265.1. NCBI lineage: Eukaryota > Metazoa > Chordata > Actinopteri > Cypriniformes > Leuciscidae > Phoxinus > Phoxinus phoxinus. Next base: position 27,573,286 of record NC_136895.1, on the reverse strand, counting down.
ACAACTTGCTTAATTTTGATTTATTAACTCAGAAAACGAGACATAATATATTTTGTCATTTTACTCATTTAGTAAATGCATCCAAGTAAGATTTTTTTTTTTTTGCAGCAAAACATTTATTTAATTTCTTAGTTTTAAATAAACTAGTTGGAAAAAAAAAAGATTTATTATGGATTTTGACATTGTACACTTTAAAGTCTGGGACAAAAGTAAATAAATACATTTGTTTTAATAAAAATCAAACCCTGTGACAAATTGCCTTGAGTTATACAAATTTCTCACATTTAAAGACCTACAGAATAATCAGCAAAACGACAAATGCAAAATGAGGCCACGGACGGACATCTTTTATCTAAACTCAAATGATCAGATAAACCTATAACACAACGCCTCAGCTTCAGAGCTGATAAAGATGATTTACAGCAGTTCAACAAAACGGGTCATTGAAGTCATTGGTTATTGTAAAGATAAAAGTTACAACTTTACACCCAATAGAGTCTCTACTTTATTCATCTGTCAGGTAATGCTAAACCTGTTCGAGTTATATCTATGCATTGTTTCTCAGCTAAAGTTGAAGCCCTGCATGATGACATTGCTTTGATGGTCTCATAAAACACAGGCACAGCAGAGGAGCAACGGGTTCGTCATATAAGACACTGAATAAATATTTATGATTAAAAACACATTTTATCATATGTGAGTGTGAGCCTGGATCACAGAAACCAGTCTCGAGTCGCACGGGTATATCTGTGGCAATAGCCAACAATACATTGAATGGGTCAAAATTATCGATTTTTCTTTTATGCCAAAAATCATCAGGATATTAAGTAAAGACAATGTTACATGAAGATATTTTGTAAATTTCCTACTGTAAATATATAAAACATGTATTTTTGTGAGTGAATGCAGCACAATCGTGACATAAATGCACAACTTTAAAGCAGATTTTCTCAATGTTTAGATTTTTTTGCACCCTCAGATTCCAGATTTTAAAATAGTTGTACATCATCCTAATATCATCCTATCCTAACAAACCATACATCAATGGAAAGCTTATTTATTCAGCTTTCAGATGATGAATACATCTCAATTACAAAAAATGACCCATGTGACTGGTTTTGTGGTCCAGGGTCACATATTGCTATCGTCTTATTTTAAAGGTTCCAGGAGTTTGCGTCAGTTTGAGCCAAAACACTTTGGTAAATCACTGTAACCAAGGCTTATCGCTTTCTTTTCCATGACGCTAAAGCATACCTTTGTGATAGATGTAAACACTTTCTCCAGGACGGCGTTGGGCTGAGCTCTCCGACTCGACTCCGTCTGGATCTGAAGGATGGAGGCGCATGGACCTGCGATGCACCTGCACGAGGACACAAGAGCAATATCAGGATCTCATCCATCAGGACAGAAGAATTCATGGGATTTACATATACATCTAGATTGAGACGCAACTAATGTGAAGTGTTTTACATTCAACTGATTTTACTACTTTCCTTCCAGTCAAAGCCACATCCAGCTTTAAGCAAATTATAATGGATTAAACTACATTTGATTTGACCATGTAGACTTCAGAAAACAGTTCGGTAACACTTCACTTAAATCCTGTATCTATAATGCACTGGCCTTTTCATAACGTACATCATTATATCTTTTTGTCACCAAAGTTAAAAAGCATTATAATATAATATTCACAGATGCCTTGTAATCTGAAACATTGTCAAGTTTTACTAGCCTGGGTTTCCCCAGACTGCCTTTGCGCAGCGCGATTTTATTCTCGCTGAAAGGCAGTCTGGAAACCATGGACCTGATTTTCGCATCGTTTAGGGAACCAATCACAGAACGGGGAGGGAGCAGCAAGACGATGACGACATCTTTGCGACACAACTAAGCAGTTTGTTTATATCTATGGAGTCAACATGGCATCAGACGCGAAGCTACCTTTTGATGCAGCCTTAGATATTGTTCTAAGTAGTTTAGATCGCAATTTTATTTAGAAAAAAGAGCAGCGTTTGGCGTTAAACCATTTCTCTACATACGTCATCTGGTATAATGGAAACGATTGGCTATGAGCTACGTACAGGCGCATTTGATAGATATTCTTAGCACCCAATAAACGGCGCCGGCGCATTCGTAAACCACGCCTCAAATACGAGAAAAGGAACATGTGGTTCCCAGACCCAAGTCTCAACGAGAATTGGGTCTGGCGTTAGCCAGGCTAAAGTTTTACTGCATTTAAGGTGCATTATAATGTATTATAACTGTGGTTACGATTATTCATGAGACCATAAAATGCATTATAAGATAGATACATTCATTTACAAGGCATAATTAATGCATTAAAATACTTTTATAATGCATTATACATAATGGCTTTAAGTAAAGTTAACAACAGTTCAAATACAAACTTGTACAGGTTATATCAATTATCGGTAGGGATGCATCGATAATATGCGGATAACTCTTTGTATTTTGACAGCCGATAACCAAAATATTTTTATTTACATTTTTTATATCAATTTTGAGAGCCTGATTACAACAAAAATCTTAAAAGCCATGTCCCAAACACACAATTATAACATTTTCATTATAATTTGATGTAGCCGATATGGCACATGTGTCACTGAACTGTATTTTCCTTCTTTTTTCCCTTTTTTTTTTCATTTTTAAGTGATTTCAATCATACTTCAAGCAATTCAAAAGCATCATGTTGAGCAGTGCACATCTAAAAGTGTCTCAGCTGAAGGAAACGATCCATTATTTATCGGCTTATAAATATAATATTATATAATATAAAGGTCTGGCATTGCTCAGAGTAGCATAAGCCAAAACAAGGGAGGGTTAAGGAGAGGTTTTGTTTTTCAATGCATTATAAGATACATTACAAGGCATAATTATTAATTAATGCATTAAAATACTTCTATAATGCATTATACATAATGGTTTTAAGTAAAGTGTTAACAACAGTTCCAATACAAACTTGTACAGGTTATATCAATTATCGGTAGGGATGCACCGATAATTTGCCAAATACCGATAATTCTGTATATTTTGAAAGCCGATAACCGATATATTGGCCGATAAATCTTCTACATCCAAATTTTATATAAATTTTTAGATCACCATTAAAAGCCATGTCCCAAACACACAATTATAAAATTTTCATTATAATTTGATGTCGCCGATATGACAGACTTGTGCTGCACATATGTCACTGAACTGTATTTTCCTTCTTTTTTTTCATTTTTAAGTGATTTCAATCATATTTCAAGCAATTCAAAAGCATCATGTTGAGCAGTGCACATCTGAAGTGTCTCAGCTGAAGGAAACGATCCATTATTTATCGGCTTTATTATATCGGCCCGATAACGCTAACATTATAAATCATCATATATCGGCCGATACTGCTACTATTGCCGTTATTATTGCTCAAACTTAGTTTAGTGATTTGATAACCTCCTAACGAGAAGGATTAAGCTTCAGTGTGTACCTCGTCCTATACGGTTTCTGTTACAAACATGAGGGATTTCTAAAACGGTCAAGTAGAGGTGCTAATAACTGACTTACGACTTTTGCTAGCTTGAAAAACACAACACAATCCTCCAAAAAAAAAACGTATTAGTTAAAAGGGGTCAGGGTTCCTCCCTAAATTCTCAGCTGAGATTTGTGATCTGGAACATAAACTTCATAAATGTGTCTAGTCGGGTCCGAAACTGAAACACGTCGTCTTTATCAGCAGCATTTCTGAAGCAGTACAACAAGATGTTCATTTGACTCATGCAAAATCCAGCGATGTTGCTAAAACTCCACTGAATGCTAAACAAATCACTTTGACTCACTGATTAATGAACTCACTGACTCACTGATTAATGAACTCACTGACAAAACTTAAGGACGGGAACATTTATGACTGTGGCTTTTAAGATTCATTTAGATCTAGAAACAAGTAAATAAATGAAGACTGGCAGTGGATACTGGAAACACAGCTTGATCCCGAACATCTTACATCGTCAGGTGAGCTTTATCTCACACTATGAACACATTATTGTCTGTTTAAAGGGGCTTTTTATCTCAGCAAGAACGTGATTTTCTAAGAAACCTGGCTAAACAAAAATACTTTTCGTGTCGGTGATGCAACTATTAACATGTGTGTTTTAGCCATTTATAATTTGATTTCTTCTAAAAAAAAATAAACTGTAAACGCTGTGATTTGTGGCATTTTCAAAACATAGCATCCCTAACTGCTAGATATAAAACAAACTGATTCAACCAATGATGTGAGTTTTAGGCGGGAACATCTGTTTGGCTGACCAATGGCAGACAGACGCCTGGAAACCTGTTCGAAACAAACATTTTTGCAATACTTTTCGGCAAAACTAGTGCGACAGACATTACACACTTTAACAGCAAAAATGCCAACAGAGTTTCTACAATTCAGTTCTTTATTAAATCAGTTTTAAAATGAACTAAACATTTAATTGACTGATTTTCTTAACACATAGCCTATAAACAAAAATGTTCACTGAAACACAAGCTTTAGTAAGTTTTAGTAAAATTGTATGTAGGCACATATTGCCGACCGTCTACCATTTATTGTAAATTTGGTGAAATTAACAAATAATAATGTGAAATGTTGTAGTTTTACAATGTAATATTGTACTACAATAAAAATAAAATAATGAAATGTAGTTCATTTAATAAAAACAATGTGAAAAAAAACACGAATTGATCATTTTTATGTACAGATTTACTGTATTTTACTTTTTACATTGAAAATTGTGAATCTACTTGGCAACAATGGCTATTCGGTCCAAAAGATTTTTCCAAAAAAATTGCTTATTTATTAATTTACGATTTAACGCCATATTAGCAGCAATGGCTCGCCTATATTCATGGCAATCAACAGTACTCCACAATTAAAACAAATTATGAATTATGATTACAATATCACTTCAATACACCGTTTACAATAACTTAACAATTTTGTCTTAAAAAAATAATAATCAATATACTAAAACATACATATATACACACACCAATAACAGCAACAGTAATGATAAAACTTACATTGAATATTTCAATTGAAAATATGATAGAAATTCTAAAATTATTCCAGGAGAAACCTTTTTTAAAAAGTCCATTAATAAAATGTTGTCAAATATAATTTAACAATGTATATTTCTATTAAAATATTATGTACACAAGAAACGCTTACACAAATCAGAAACCGGTTTCTCTTTCCCTTTCAATAAACATGAATGAGTGACCAATTCGACTTTCTCGTGTAAACAACCTGGTCATATCTATTTTAAAATTCATAACAATAATTAACTCCTTGATTTAGTACTGGATTCACCTCATAAAATTTGCTAATATGCATTCGGTCCATTTCAATTGCCATTTATTGTACAGATTCAATTCAGATTTGAAATACTGTCAATTATTTTATTTTTTTTGTCCCTCATGCAAAATATTTAAATAAAACGGTCCATGAAAACAAAGTTAATGCGGTCAAAGTCCTTAATATAAAACCTTTAAACTTAATATAAATCATCTCTCAAACAATAAAAAGAGCAGCTTGATAAATACACCACATACTCAATGTGTCGACAATGGTTGTTTTGAGCCGTTTATTAACCCAGAACTGGCAAATGCCGATGAACTATGTCTCCAGGCATGTTAAACCGGCCCACAAACGACATGCTAAACTGTGGAATCTGACGCTCAGCGTAAAAAGCTAACTTTACCAATATGTTTTAATTAAAACAGGGAGGAAAGACATTAAGTGTCTCCCAGAGTTGGCGTTTCTGGCTTGCACAAGTCTAAGACGCAAACCATGTTGCGTAAACAGTGACATACCCTGTGCCTGACACATCCACAATCTTCCCTTTATGACGACAGGGTCAAAGTGACAGATGGGTCTGGACTAAATATTAGCTTGCTAGCTGGAGCTTTGCCTAAATCTCAGCTAGTTCAGTAGACAAACACAAAAGATTTAAACAATACGATCTCGGGTTAATCTTCGACATCGGCGCCGCCGCCGCCATTCATTAAAGTTAGCAGCCAGACTTGAGCTGTCGAGTCACATGACCGTCTGTGTTTTGTTTCAGGAAAGTGGGTTGCAACTGGCGAAGACACAAACTATCAAACCCAAGTGAACAGACTCCACGTGGGACGAGGGCTTTTCCTAGCTTGAGACAATAGAAAGCCTTGTCACCGCACACACACGTCATCTTCTGTTGGGTATATAGAGCTGGATATTTGCACACAACTATGTTTAAACTGTATTTTTCCTCAGTATTTGTCCTGTTTACCATTACAAATGTACTTGAGATGGAAGATGACTAACGATAATAAGTCTGGTTTTCTGAGAAAGTCATAAAAATTGAGTTTATACTTGAATCAAAAAAAAATCCTTGTTTTCCTTTTGTATATTTGCATTATTTCTTGTTTTAAACACTAATTTTCACAAAATAAGTCATTTTTCTTCTCAAGGAAATGCATCTTAACTTAAGTACATTTAGAGAACATCACTTTTTGGGAGTCTATACTTCTTTAAATAGACTACGAAAGGGAAGTAGAGTATTTCCATTCTGGTTTAAGGTTTATTCCTGTCACATTTGGTTTTGAAGACTTTCTGAAACAAATAAAGAAAACCCATTAACAAACAACAGCATTAAAACTCAGATTTAAATGTAAAACAGGATGAAGTGTGAGATCAGTAACAGCTCAACGCCTAAATTCATCCAGATTACATCACTGGCGTCACACACACACACACACGCACATCATTTCTGGCACAGCTTTAGCTGATGTAGTCATTGTAGGGTTTCTGAATAGTTCAGGTTTTATTGGCTGTTGTGTTCCAGCACCGTATGCAAACTCTCCATTGCCAGGACAGACGGGCTAACAGCGTTTGACATTTTCTCACTAACTCGATTTGCGTCTCTGGTAAATGAAACATGACCCGATGATGTCCTGAGTGGGCGGAGACTCGGTCTAGTGTGCCAGGCCAACATGACACCAAAAAAGGGACTGTGGATAAAACTCAATGGCCAATAAAACTACTCGACAGCTCGAGGTTAACGTTAATAAAACACGTAACAAGAGCCTGATAATCACATCCACAAGCCATATAATGCGTGTAAATATTCACTCACAACCATTAGACTTCATTACAATTCTTTCACTAAATGTAATGCAGCAGAAAACTAAATTTGGGAACAAATACAATTTTGATTCTTTACAAAATGTGTGAACGCAACGCACTGAAATTTGATCACACACTGATTTAGTTTACGTACAGGATTTTTAATAAATGGGATCAGACATTTGAGTTTGAGAATCGTGAGGTATTTATTTACATGCATTAACTACAATTCATTTACAATTCAATTCTAAATAATGTGATGCATCAGTAAATAAGAAATTTGGTCACATACTAAGTACTAAATGGACCGGCAAAAAAAAAAAAAAAAAAAAAAGCTGTCTGTAAAAAAAAAAAAAAAAACATGCTTTTTCAATAAAGTAAATACGGAAGAGGATTAGGGCCAGGCAATAATACAAAAATAAAACCATCTCGAGATTAAAGTCATTATAATGCGAGATTAAACTCGTTAAATTTAGAGAAAAAAAGTCGAAATACAATCTTGAGAACAAACTCATTAAATATCGAGAATAAAGTCGTTGTGTTGCGAGAAAAAACTCGTTAAATTCCGAGAAAAAAGTCGAAATACAAGTTTAAGAATAAACTCATTAAATATCGAGAATAAAGTCGTTGTGTTTCGAGAAAAAAATAGTTAAATTTCGAGAAAAAAAGTCGAAATACAATCTCGAGAATAAACTCATTAAATATCGAGAATTAAGTCGTTGTGTTGCGAGAATAAAGTAATTGTGTTTCGAGAAAAAAAGTCGAAATGAAATGTAGAGAATAACGCATTCGATCAGTGTTCATTGCATACTGATATCAACCTCATCGAGGTTTCGTGGTTTCCCAGGATACCATAAGACGCATTATTAATCATTGTTGGTTGTGTACGCCTCCATCCACAGAATGTAACGACTGTAACCATATACAGCTAATAGCAATGCTGTACGGTTTTAATTTATCATAGCTGTCCATATGCCAGAGTGCATTTGGGCCAGCGCAAGTGGCGTCTTCTCAAGCGTCTCCTTCGTCGTAATTCCACACCTTGAGCATCAACAAATAATGCTAGAGGTCGACCGATTCATCGGTTTTGCCGATTAATCGGCACCGATAGTTGACTGGTGGAACTATCGTTATCGGCAAAAAGATATACCGATAGTTTTTCCTGGTTGCGTCCATTGCTGGAGCGGCTGAGAAGCGCGCGCTGTCATTCATTACACAGTGTAAGAGCTGAGAAGGGTCTGCTGAATTGATGCAGTACAAGAGCGGCCTCTAGAGGTGTAATAAAAACTCGTGCCTCGTGTTGTTTATTTCGACACGTGATTCTGCGTGCTGCACTGAGAGCACATGCTGCGTGGAGAGCGCTGACATCAGATACGCGTTTAAAAAGCACCGACAGCTCAAATGTATGTATACAGTACATTTTGTCATATCATTATAAAGTGATTAATTTGTTGACTAAATGCTGCATTAGTAGAGAAAGAACAGCACACCAGTATGTTTGTTTGCCTTCGAGGCTGAGAGGACGCTAACATTACTAGTACCTCAAGCGGTTAAAACACTGACAAACATAAACGTAAGTCCGACCCGAATGTTTAATGTCACATTTGTTACCTCTATTTGCATTAGTTCATATCCAGCTGGTCACTTTTATGCATTAAATATGCAGAGAAGTTGCATATTTAAAGCTAGAGACGTAAGCAAACTGATATGTTCATACAGCCGACAGAAACATAAACGAATCAGAAAAGCATTCGATTTCGGTTATTTATTTTTTTCCATCTTCACTTTAATACAAATTTTGTTACTTTTTTATTAAGTTGGCTTGAAAAGAACAGTTAAATAGTTACATTTTGAATGTAACTGGTTTTATTTGTTATTTCAGTATTACTTTTTGTTTCAGTTTGAATGAATGTCTTTTATTGACTTAAATATTTATTCACATTTATATCATTTCATTTAGCATGTTTTCATGGTTCAATACAGTTTTATTATTTTTATAATAAAGTTCAGCACTGTTTTACTTGGAGTGTTATGTTTGTTTTTATCCAGTATCAATTTTAAAAACTATCGGTTCATTAATCGGTTATCGGCAAGTATGGCCCAACCTAGCTATCGTTATCGGTAAAATCCACTATCGGTCGACCTCTAAATAATGCGTCTTATGGTATCCTGGGAAACCACGATGAATTTCATGTTGGACAAAAGCGAGTACTTCGCGCTAGGGCTGCACGATAATGGAAAATAATTACATTGCCATATTTTTTCCCCCAACAATATATATTGCGATATTGAGAGCCATAACTCCAGGCTAAAGACAATAATTACCATTCCATGATATTAATAATTTCACTAATAAGCAAGCTTCATTACAAGTGACAAAAAGGTCACTTAATATTTTATTCCAAAATTAGAACATTTCTGTAAACACAAAAGCAGAACACATTTTTAAATAAAACGGCAGCTTTACACCAACCCCCTGATTGGTTTACAACAATATAACTTAAAATAAATATATTTTTATAAAACAACTTAAGCATTTTGGTTCACATTCTTTTAAGTCAACTTTTCTTAGCCAAAGTGCCAAAGTAAAACAGTGTTGGTGTTGGTCATCATAATCATATGAAATAAACAAAATGATATAAAACTTTAATATATTTTGTATTAAATCTTCTAAACAGATTAGAGAACATGTTTCTGTAAACAGAAAAGCCGAACATATTTAAACAGCAGCTTTACACCATACCGCCTGTCAGCGTCGCCGCATCACGTGCATCAAGAGCTGAGAGGGCACCAAAAAAATAGCCTAATGAAAAATCAATAATTATAATGGCGATATTATTTCAGTATAGAGATACAGACATCCCAAGTCCCGGGAGTCTCCCGCATATTGATAGCGGCTCACTGATGCCCGCGAATTAGTTAAAATCTCCGGAATCTAGAGCGAGCGTGCCCGCGAGACAGAGACTCTGCTCCAAACCGTGTAGCGCGTGCCTCATGAAGCGCATGTAATGTCTCCTGGTGCTACTGTGCTACTACCCTTCCTTCACATCGCATGTTCCGACGATGCGACTATCGCTCACTCGCACATCGCGATGTCGATGTTAAAACCGAATATCGTTCAGCCCTACTTCGCGCAAATTGGACTGTTTTTTTCTTAGCCGAAAAACACCTAGCCGACCTAGACCATGTTCTATTCTTTGTTACTGCAAGAAAGTCAAAAATATAGATTGACTAAGTGATCTAACTCTGCCATGTCCTCTATCAGTAGGGAGTTTATTCTCACAATTACTTCGACTTTTTTCTTGAAATTTAACGATTTTTTTTCTAGAAACACAACGACTTTATTCTCGATATTTAATTAGTTTATTCTCAAGATTGTATTTCGACTTTTTTCTCGAAATTTAACGAGTTTAATCTCGCATTATAATGACTTTAATCTCGAGATGGTTTTATTTTTTTATTATTGCCTGGCCCTAATCCTCTTCCGTAAGTAAAAACCTTGGTTCAGCTAAAGATGAAAAAAAAAAAAAGACAACTCAGTAGAATTGAAAACAGTCAGAATTGATGCATCAGTAAATCAGAAATTTGGTCACAACTCTATTCAAGAAAAATTTACTAAATAAACATTTTTGACCACAAAAAAAAAAAGCTTTACACTTCAGTGGCTGTAAAAAAAAATAAAAATCATGCTTTTTCAATTAGGGAAATACCCTGGTTTAGATAAAAAGATAAAATGCACGTCGTTGACTCAATTCAGTAAAGTGACAGTAAGAATTGAAACCTGTCAAATTTAAAAAATATTGTAGATGCTTAAATGTTCCAAAAATAACTCATAATTCCTATGTAAACACATAATGCAATGAGAAATATTGATTGTTAACGGTATGCAATGATGTAATCAACTAGCTTGACGCGCATGAAGACATTATTTAACTCCGGAAAAACCCATTGACCCACAGCACAACAGTTGTCTGAAGGAGAACTACAGCATTAACTATTCAGTGGCAGACTGAACTCTAGAGGAAAGGATCCTGGAAACGGGTGATGACACATTTCCAGAGTCGTAACCTCTCGAGCAACCGCCTCTGAATGCCAAAGTCACTCCTGAGGAGTCATTACGATCTTATGTTATCGGCACGACAGCTCAACACATTCCTCTGAGAGAATGAGGCCAAACAAGTGCGGTGTGAATGAGACCTTGTGCGAGTGTGTGTGTGTGTGTGTGTGTAATTGTTCTGGAATGAATGAAGGCTGAGTGAATGTTCTGAGTCCACAGGGAATAAAAAAACACTAAAAGCATGTAAAATTGAGCCAAAAGCACACTTCAATTGAATGCCTGAAAAAAAAAGAAAAAAAAGAAGATTTGGATTTAGATTTAAGATCTGAGGACAAGCACACAATTATAAAATAAACTAATCTTTTTATAAATAACTTAACACTACCCGAGTAATAAAAATCAACCACTAGGACATAAATTATCATCGCTGAAAAAAAGAAAAAGAAAAAAGAAAGTCATGTAGGTCTCAGGCAGGGGCGTTGCTAGACACAAAGCTCTACTGGGGCACAGGTCCCCCATTGTTTGTCTGAGATAGCAACGGTGACTAAGGAGGGCGGGGCTTACCGATAGGTCAATTAAATCCAAATTTCATATCTGAAAGAATGATTCATTGCTATCACACACAATCAAAGACAGTACAAAACACAACAATGAGTTTATTTTCTGTGCTATACAGTGCGGCAGGCAGAAAATTTGGATTACTCGGACCTACGTGTGCATTCGAAGGCCAAAAAATTGGATAACAATAGAAGAAAATAATGAATAAAATTACGATTATTTGTATTATTTTAAAACTTTTGTTTCGTCATGTTTTCATAGCCTACTACCTCCGTGAAAACACCGGACTTCGGTGTGCTCAGATGTGTGCGCGCTGCAGTTGCTAGGAAACACATACTCGCGCGGACATGGATTTCTGTCGCGCGGGTCAGCTTTTTTTATTGCGTTGCTTGTTTTATTTCTGCGTTGCAAATAGATAATTTCAATTACCCTATAATATAATTTCTATTAAATACACTGACAAATAAAATAATTAGTTAAACTCAAACTTCAGATTTACTGGGGCACAGCTGATTTATACTGGGGCACGTGCCCCAGTAAATGGGGTCTAGCAACGCCCCTGGTCTCAGGTTTAGATGTTAAACACCCTCTAAGTGGGACCGCAACTCCTCAATGTTAAAGCACATCAACACTATCTGTGAGCTGCAGTCACCGCTGATGAATAAATGAAGAGAGAGAGAGAGAGAGAGAGAGAGAGAGAGAGAGAGAGAGAGAGAGAGAGAGAGAGAGAGAGAGAGAGAGAGAGAGAGAGAGAGATAGAGATAGAGATAGAGATAGAGAGAGAGAGATAGATAGAGAGAGAGATAGAGATAGAGATAGAGATAGAGATAGAGAGAGATAGAGATAGAGAGAGAGAGAGAGAGAGAGACTGCTGATGTCACCCTGACCGACTGCATGCAAACGTCCTCCTGAAACCAGACCAACCCCCTCTGGACCAACTATGCTAATTGGCCTCCTCGGGGGCTCGCTCAGGCCCGAGACGCGAGGACGTCGTGAAACATGACAGGGGTGCGTGCCTGACAACGCTCAAGTTGGCCTGCACAACAAAAGAGGTCCAATTCACTGAGAGCCAATGTAGTATGTTCATGCATGACACTGAATGATTGGTATGTCCTTCTGAAACCATCAATGCATCAACTCGAGATCCTCGAGGGGACATACTGAATATTTACAAGCTCTTCTACAAGAATGAGGTCCGTCTGGAGTCTTAAGGCTTGCTAATCCACAAAACGAAGCTTTAGGTTCCCCTGAAGGTAAATCTAACTACTAAAGCGACAAGGTGGAGGATGGGAGAGAAAAAACACAACGAGCGAAACTTGTCAAATGTACATTTTTAAACAGAACCGGTGTGACCAGAACTTCACAGCCACGAAAAACAGTTTTTTGAAAAAACAAAGCTTTCCGTTCTCACTTAAAAGTTTTGCGTTTGCTTGCGAAACCTTCACGTTTCATCCGAGAAACTGTGCGTTAACTCGTAAAAGCTTTACGTTTCACCCGAGAAACTTTGCGTTCGCTTGTAAAACCTTTATGTTTCCATCCGAGAAACTTTCCGTTTGTTCGCAAAAGCTTTACGTTCTATCCGAGAAACTTTGCGTTCGCTCGTAAAACCTTTATGTTTCCATCCGAGAAACTTTCCGTTTGTTCGCAAAAGCTTTACGTTCTATCCGAGGAACTTTGCGTTCGCTTGTAAAACCTTTATGTTTCCATCCGAGAAACTTTCCGTTTGTTCGCAAAAGCTTTACGTTCTATCCGAGAAACTTTGCGTTCGCTCGTAAAACCTTTATGTTTCCATCCGAGAAACTTTCCGTTTGTTCGCAAAAGCTTTACGTTCTATCCGAGGAACTTTGCGTTCGCTTGTAAAACCTTTATGTTTCCATCCGAGAAACTTTCCGTTTGTTCGCAAAAGCTTTACGTTCTATCCGAGAAACTTTGCGTTCGCTCGTAAAACCTTTATGTTTCCATCCGAGAAACTTTCCGTTTGTTCGCAAAAGGTTTACGTTCTATCCGAGGAACTTTGCGTTCGCTCGTATAACCTTTATGTTTCCATCCGAGAAACTTTCAGTTTGTTCGCCATAGTGTTGTCAAAAATATCGATATTTCGATAAATATCGATACTGAAATATCTGAACGGTACCAATACTAATTTCCCGAAGTATCGATACTAGCCAAACTTTCACTTTCACTTCTCCCCAAAGGCGCGTTGACAAACACCACACGTGACGCACTCGTCTCATTCGCTCTGGTTAAATAGCAAAAGTGAAGTGAATGGAAAGATGGCGAGGGCGGCGCCCCCGCGACCGGCTTTGGTTGATTGATAAAGAACACCGCGAGCGGGCATGTCGGAGAATAGCGCGGACACGCGTAAAAACACACCGCGAGCGGGCATGTCTCAGTCGGAGAATAGCGCGGACACGCGCTTCACACCGCGAGCGGGTATGTCAGAGAATAGCGCAGACACGCGCTTCACACTGCGAGCGGGCTGCGGGCACCCAAAAGATTGTTTGACAATCAATAATCCCTCACATCACTCATTTTTTAAAATTATTTTATAGGTGAAAACAGACTTAAGGAACAGGCTCCAGGGGTACCATTTAGCAAGCATAGGCTACGCTCAGCATCAAGGGTGTTTGTTGTTTGGACAGACCTTTCCCCACTGCTACAAACAATCCTAAAGGAAACACTGTAACTCTTCTCATTTTAACTTTTCTGAAACATTAACCAAGATGGCCTAGTATTGTTGTTGATATGAGTCTGTGTTGTCTCGTTTTTTCACCGTAATTCTTAAAGTTAACATAATCTGACTGAGGAATCCGACAAGTAAATATTTTAACTGTGGTCAAATGTAAATTAACTTGTGCCTATTTAACTTTATTCAGAAAATTATTATTTAATTCTGCAATTTGCCTTCATTAGCTATTATCATCAATTTGATTACACAGATATGAATTAAACTAGACAGCTAGACAATGGCATCTCTGAATTCAATAATGAAATGCCTTTAACTAAACATTGAATGTTTAATCTTATTATTATACATTACTGACACTCTATCCTCCAATTTGATACTGTTAAGTGCTTTTTTACAGTAAAAAGCAAAAAAACAGTTTTGGCCTACTACAGTAGGCTATATTTTAATCTTTGATTACAGTAGGTTATACAAATACAACGGGTCATGTTAGCCCTGGTCCAATTAAAAAATATTAACAGATAGAACTCAGGACATTTTTGTTCATGTAAAATATATCTCATTGTCATGTTCTAGACTTGTTATATTTAGCTTTAAATAAAAAAAAATACCCCCTTAATATTGTGGCAGTTTTTTTCTCTGTGGTATCGAAAATGGTATCGAATATCGATATTTTTCAAGGTATCGTATCGAAGTTAGAAATTGTAGTATCGTGACAACACTAGTTCGCCAAACCTTTGTTCCATCCGAGAAACTTTCCGTTTGTTTCGCAAAACCTTTACGTTCCATCCAAGAAACTTTGCGTTCGCTTATAAAACCTGTGGTACCAACCGAGAAACTTTGCGTTTGCTCACAAAAGCTTTGCGTTGCCAGATAAATTTTGCATTAATTCGCAAAACTTGTCTTTGCGAGCGAATGCAAATGTTCATTGGGGAACGCAAAACATTTGCGAGAGAACACAAAAGCATTGATATACAATGTTTCACCCAATTCCATATTCTATTCAATCACCATGTCCCTTTAGGGCAGGGGTGGGGAACGTTGGTCCTGGAGGGCCACTCTCCTGCAGAGTTTAGTTCCAACCCTAATCAAACACACCTGGACAAGCTAATCAATGACTACGTTTACATGCAATAACCCGGTCGCGCACGGCCATGTAAACACCGGCAAAAACCCGGATATGCTCATATCCCGGTTTTTAAAAACCGGGATATTATACCTGGGGTACCCCTTTTCTAACCCGAATATTTTGTATTGTAAACGCGTTTCGGCATATCCCCATCAAAATGTGTGTTCTGCGCATGTTCTATTCGCAAGGAATCTTGGTCTTTTGAGTAGAGACGGCGCATAAAAAAACCCTGCGTGCAGTATAGCGGAAGTAAACAAGTCGAGGTTAACATGGCGAGACGCAGCACAGCACCGCACTTTTGGAGCGAGGAGGAGACCAATTTCTTTATTAGTGTGGTGAAAACCAAGAATATAATGTCTTTTATTGGATCAGTACCATTGCCAAAGCGCAAACAAAGACTATCGCTATCTGCCCCAAACTATTCATTATCCGCCTGCTGCTGCTGTTGTTGTTGTTGTTGTCTTTGGATACAGGAAGAAGAATCGGAAATGACGCATATTGCGTCTTAATGTTGTCCGTACGTCCAGACGCTAACCGTGCGTCGCCGTTTACATCGAGATTTTGGCAACTGATTACACATTCCATATACAGGAGTAACTCTCTCTGCTCACGCATGTAAACGGGTTATCCCGAATGTTTCAGAAACCCGAATAGTGACCTTAACCCGACCATAACCCGAATTTTAACAGCTTAAACATAGTCAGTGTCTTCAGGATCACTAAGGCTACAATCAGGTGAGTTTTTTTCAGGGTTGGAGCTAAACTCTGCAGGACAATGGCCCTCCTGGACCAACGTTCCCCACCCCTGCTTTAGGGGCTCAGTAGATATCAATCCGAAGAAACTATAATAAAAAATAGTTTCTTCATCTAAATACCAAAGCAACATTTCTTATTTTCATTTAGTTTAACTTGATGTAATAACTAGGCCTAAATTAAAACTAAATTTCATTCATTAAAATAAAATCTATTCAAACTAGCCTATATTAAATAAAATAATAAAAATGACAAAAACACAATTAAACACTAAAACGTTTAAATGAAAATGAAACCAGAAAATCTAAAAGTAAACATTTATTCAAAATAGTAATAAAAACAATACTAGCATCTCAATGATACTAAAATCACAATGTGTCTTACATGGTAAACCTTACAACCACAAAGACATCCAATCGAGGCAAAACTAAACCCAAAACAAACGTCATGGAAATCATTTACTTTATATACTTCAATCTCATCTTATGAACTTAAAAAACAAAAAAAACAACAAACGTAAGCACATTTCAAAGCATCACAGTTATAAGAAGACACCAGCCACACTTGCGTCAGACTAGTTTCACTTGATATTTTTAATGATTTGCCCACAAACCATGAGCGAAACTTGTCAAATGTACATTTTTAACCGTCTAAACAGAACTGGTGTGACCAGAGTTCACAGCCACGAAATACTTTCACCTCAACTGGATCGGTAAGAAAGAGAACGTCCCAAGAAGTTTCTCCTAACAGGTTCCTCGAGATCCTCATTCTTATCATACTTCACATCACATCACCGAACCCTAAACCAACACACTAACAAATAAGTTGCTTTTTTGGACATAGGCTAACACCCTCGAGCACCATTCGAATACCATGAAACATGAATATATATTGAGTAATATGCTAAACAGTTCCATCTAACACCACAGTACTTCTTTGTAAGCATATCAGACCCATGCACTTATTCTCATGCAAACTGGGTTTTAGACGTCAAACGAGATCCCACCCACCGAACTCTGGAATGTTTCTGCAGCCTATTCTTAGATAACCTTTATTTAACCAGACAAGTCACTTTAAAAAAAACAAGTTATTATTTTCAACAACAGCATATTCTAGTCCTAAATCCAAAATTCAAGACGCTAAATGTTCTTCTACAGCAGAAAGAGCGACGGTGGATCTCACATAACAGAATCATGCTATGACACCTCGGGTTTGGTGCAACTTACATAGTGCATTTTTTTAACGGTAAGTGTGTCTATTAAAGGATTAGTTCACTTTTTTTAAAAACTTTTGCTGATAATTTACTCACCCCCATGTCATCCAAGATGTCCATGTCTTTCTTTCTTCAGTCGAAAAGAAATTAAGGTTTTTGATGAAAACATTTCTCCATATAATGGACATCAATGGGCCCCAAACGGTTCAAGGTCCAGATGACAGTTTCAGCGCCGCTTCAAAGGGCTTTAAACGACACCAGACGATGAATACGGGTCTTATCTAGCGAAATGATCGGTCATTTCAAAAATAAATAAAAAAGTTTAAGATTTATAAGCACAAACGCTCACCTTGCTCTGTTCTGTGATGCGCGTTCGTGACGTCACGTAATACGCGATTACGTTGAAAAGGTCACGCTTGACGTACAGAGTCAGTGTTTACAAATGTGCGGAAGGAGGACCATACACACAAATTCAAATGTCTTTGTGTCAGTTTATCGTTTAAAATGCCCATTGGGTGTGTGTATCCTGGGTGTTGTAATATTAAAAAGCCTAAAAGAAAATTTTCGTCAGGACAGACATTTTTTACTTTTCATAGAAGCGTGACCTTTTCAACGTAATTGCGTATTACGTGACGTCACGAACGCACATCACAGAACAGAGCAAGGCGAGTGTTTGTGCTTATAAAACTTAAACTTTTTTATTTATTTTTGAAATGACCGATCGTTTCGCTAGATAAGACCCTTATTCATCGTCTGGTGTCGTTTAAAGCCCTTTGAAGCGGCACTGACACTGTCATTTGGACCTTGAACCGTTTGGGACCCATTGACGTCCATTATATGGAGAAATGTTTACATCAAAAACCTTAATTTCTTTTCGACTGAAGAAAGAAAGACATGGACATCTTGGATGACATGGGGGTGAGTAAATGATCAGCAAAAGTTTTTTTTAAAGTGAACTAATCCTTTAAGGAGTAGTTCACCCAAAAATTAGGATTTTGATTTCAATTACTCACATTCAAACTGATAAAGTAGTCCGTATGAGTAGTGCACTCTCTTCTATACGCCATATAGTATAGGTAAACGAGCAAAAATAAATGTAAAGTCGTTATTATTATTTTTTTCTCATTTTCAAAGCTTGGTAGCGTAAGTCCCCATTCACTTTTACATTGTATGGAAACGAGCAGCGTGAACATTGTAATAAAGCTCTCTTGTCATTTCACATAAGAACGAGCATCAAAAAGTGTGCAAGAAACATGTGGGTGAGCAGATGACACAAAAAAGAAATAATTTTTAAGTGCGCTATCCCTTTAAAAACAAGCTTTCCCACAGTGAGACACAAACACATGTCATTACCACTCAAGCACGCTTGAATTCAAAGCATACTTAAGACATGAACCTGTACTTGTTCATACAGTATGCATGCAGCACAGGCTCATCTAAAGGTGTGGTGGTCATTTATCATTCATTTCGGACACTACTGCCTGATATTATAATCACCTACCTAACAAGCATGAGAGAGAATGAGTTTGTGAAGGTAGTGGTGACATAATAAGACATAGAAAAGACGTTAAAGCAATGAACAATAAATGCAATCCTCTTTTCTGAGTCTAGGCCTTAAGCTGGTCAGCTGACAGATGCATCTGGCTGGGAGTTCATGACCAGGAGACTTGAAATGTCTCTCATGTTCAAAAAAACATCTCAAATTAAAAGTTAAGACACGTGCATCCACAACCGTTTACAATTTAAGACATGGGGGGAAGCACGTGATGCGAGTTTAAACGAATGAAATTGAATGTCAGTGGAGTTTAGGCTCTTTCTCTGATGGTTAAATGAATGCCAAACACAGTAAATAGCTTGCCATCAGACTAAAAATCATACCTCTCGAATATGATCCGCAATGCGAAGATCCCCAAGGCCAGCGGCAGCGCGGAGAGCAAGTGGCCGGCTTTCGGGTACTCCACCCCGGGCGCGGGGTCGGCCAGATCCGCCCAAGTGACATTGTGCGGAAGCCAGAAGCGCTCGTTCCAGAACCAGGCTGAGAGCGCAGCCATGTTAGAGGAAAACTGGAGATTCGGGAGAGAAGAGGACGTTTAGAAAGAAAGTATGAGGCTGGCAAACGATTCACCGCCCCCTTTCTCCCTCTCTCTCTTTCTATCCCTCTCTCTCTCTTCCTCTACTGTGTGTAGTTTCGTGTGGACGAGTTGAAGGTGTTTCCACTCCCGTGATGCGGCTGCACGAGGAAGTGTGCGCGCGGACAGATCTCTCGCGCTAGCCTATGTGTAACGTTAGCCTACTACGTAACGATATTACGATTAAATGCTTTTTATACACACACACACAACAAAGTAAATATATAATTTTTCTAGTTGTAAGTTGTTGTCGTTCACGTGTTTTAAGCTGTAGTGTTGTCCGCAATCTCTTCGTGATGTTGTCTAACCGATTTTTTTTTTAGTCACATTTTGTTACGTAGGTTATCACTAGGCAGTCGATCGAATATACATTTTTTAACAAAAAAATGCATTACAACTATTTTTAACCGTTTATTTGTGCGAACGAATCGGATCGCTATAATGAATCTCAGCGGTAGTCACCACAGACATGGTAGTCACAACTTCACCACTTGTTATATGGCGTCTCACTGTGGACAAACTACAAATAGCAAAAGTAACAACATTGACATCAGTTATTTTAGTGTCATTGAAATACTGTTAGTTTTAATTCATATTTTGAATTAGTTTTAATTTATATGTTTTATTTATATTTTCATTTCGGTTAAAGTTTTACTGATTTTGTTGTGCGTGTTTGTTGGTTTTAGTTTTTTTTAATAATTTTTAATATAAATACTATTTTACAATTTTTATCTCAGTTGTAGTTATTTTAGTACATCAAGCTAACGTAAATTATTATTATTTTTTTTGCCTTGGCAACAAGCTGTACTAAAGTAGGCCTATATATAGTAATTTATTTCAGTTAAAGTATTTCAGTTAACTTTAAAGTTAAAGTTAAAGTAAAAAAAAAAAATTTGTTCAGTAAAAAAAAAATGGTTAGCTATGATAACCTGTCATCGGCCAAGCACTGTGTTATAAAAATTATTTTGTATTTAAAATAAAGATCCAGTACATACAATATAATTTTTAATGTCTACAGTGAATCTTCATTGACTTCATTTATGATTTTAATTTTCTTGAGGTTTATGCCTAGAGTCAGTGGCGTCACGTGACCAGTGATTTCACTTGAACTAGAGCGCCGACTAGTGTTCAAAACAGAAAACCAGCGTAGGAAACAAGCTTTTCGCCAGGCGTGCATTAACTAATGTTATTTGAAAGGCTCTTTGTTTTGTTTTTTTAAAAAGTGAAAGTCCTTTTCATTTTTTTTTTCACTTTGAAATTCCATACATGCCAGGGTTATTATTGTCAACTAAAACATTATTAGTTGAAATAAAATGAACGTTCACTGTAATAAAATAATAATAAACCTTTTTTCCCAGGTAGGCTAGTTGTCAAGGCAACATGTATACGTTTCGTTTAGAAGTACTAAAATTACTTTAAACTGAAAGATTATTGTAAACTAAACATAACTATTTAAACAGATTATTTTATACAAAAAAAAAAAGAAAAATGAAAAAAAAAAAAAACTTTAAGATGGAAAGATAATTTAAAAATAATTCAGAATATTAATAGCAAGTCTAATAGTATATATACTATTCCATAATGATAATCAATGATATATACTATAGGCCTACTATATGATATTAGTATAACACTGATTACCAAGCAATCCTTTCAATGAAAACATAATTTGCATAAAAAATAATTAAGATCATTTATAGCACTAAAACAGTTTAATTAAATGCAAAACATAGTTTTATATTGATTAATTGTGAGCTGAATCAAAATAAAAATGTATTGAAAGTGATAAAACATAGTTTTGAAGAGGTCTGCACATGATTGACGTAAAAACATCAATATGGGTTCTTAGGGAATTTGTAAATTAAAAACATTTTGTTACTGATGTTTAAGTCGCTTCAACAGAAACATATACCATCAACTAATAACCTGAGAGCTCCGGTTTGTCTTATGAATCGAGTGTTTCCATCTTCCTTATTATCACAAAGCATTGGTCGCATAATTCCAGCAAGACTAAATGCTATAAATATGTGATTTAAATGCAAATCAAGTTGTAAAAATGTCTTGTACTATGGAAAATTAGCACCACCTGGAGGACTTTTTATAAGCTTAAACTATCAAATAATGAAATCACATAATTTGAGATGTTTATATGATCACATTCATATTTTCTGTGCTTTCAGTAACAGATTATTTAATATTCCATGAAAAGGTAAGTGCTTATTAATCATTGTGACATGCAAAGCATTTATTTGTAGGGGAACCCAGTTTAACCTCATAAATGAGGGAATGAAGACCCGAAGTCAAATCTGAAGATCATTTAGTTTACTGAAGACAGTTCTCCACACTTCCAAAGACAGTAACTTATAGTAAAAAGTAGGATCCATTATCAAAATAACCCAATACACGGATAAAAACAGTTCTTATAGGCACATGGATGACCAGCTGATTATACAGGTTATGATACATTAACAGTACAATATCTAAACATTGTTCAGTTCTTCACACAAATGTGTACAATATCTTTGACACAGTTCTCATGTAAATAGAGTAATAGGCGAGTGCGTTTACACACTATAAGATAAAAAAAAAGAGGCAATATTCTTCACATAAAATCACTGGAACAGAGCAATACATCCACAGAGAGTGAACTAGAGCTTATATAAAAACACACTGATACTGATACACCTTCACATTTTAACATCATAATGACGAACTGCTGTCAACTCTAATACACATGACAAATATAGATGCAGTGCATTAGTAACCTTCACATTGTCTCATACAGCCAACATGAGAACAGCTAAATAAAAATAAATTAGCACAACACATTAAACTCTAGCGCAGGGGTACTCAAGTTCAGATACCAAGTTGGCCAGATGTAAACCACATAAAATGTGAAGGACCACAAATTACAACTTGCATTGCATTGCAAAAATGTATGACAATATTTTCAGTTTTTACTGATTTAGAAATGCAGTTTATTACCTATCTTGCTAGATAAGTCTTGCTAGTCTTTGTCCTATTTAAAGTAATACTGAAAATGAAATAAATTTAATCTGGAAGAAAAAAAATGTGTTTTCATTTTCTTGCGATATTAATGCAAAAAAAAAATGTATGAAAAAAAACTCAAAATGTATGAAGAAAATCATTGAGCAAATACAGGCTTTTACTCATTAAAGAGCAGTGAATGCTTTTCTCTTTTTATTTTTTTGTGTGATTAATATTAAGTGCACAGAGGCATTAGGTTTATTATGCACTGTCACTTTAAGACCGTGTGCAGATATGTTCTGTAAAGACATAACCGACAGTGTTTGCGTGAATACTCTCCAAAACAGCTGCCGCTAACCCGGAAGTCGAGGTCATTTCCGTGATTTGGGAAAAGGTCATGGCTCGAGGTCATGGTGCAAATAGGTTGAAATTACTCCGAACCATCCCTTTAATTCACCTTTGGCTAAGCCCCGCCCCCCTTAGTTACGGTTGCTACCTCCGACAACTTCATCTGGGCTCTGGTATGGTATCAACATGGCTTATGCTGTGACGGCTCTTCCTGCTGAAATTTTATCAAACTTTTATAAAGCAGCAAATAAAGTGTCCGATAGAAGTAGGCAAAAGTGTCTGCAGTGTGCGTTTGAAGGCTTTATTCAAGACAAACGGTGAAACGCAAGCAACAACAAGGCATCCAAATAGAGGCAAAAGCATAACGGTCACAGTCAAACAATGAACCACCGCATATCCTAATGGAGACGGAGGCTGGGACTCACAATATCAAGGAGCAACACTGTTCATGCAAAGCTGGGTAGGTCTCTTCACTTTTATAATCGTTATTACAAAGCAAACGGACTACGCGAGTATAAAGTTGTATTTATTAGCAGCGTGTGCTAGCGTATCAACAATTAGGGCAGAGAACCGAAATCATAACCTAAAACTGTCTAACTAGTATAACTTCACAGCATAGGCGGAGTTTGACGTTCGAGCCAGGGGGGGCAAAAAAAAAAAAAAAAAATCATTGTAGCAGCTGGGACTCTGCGCCTATCAATTGGGTACGGAGCCCGGGAAGTAACCTGTGGGAGAGAAAAAAAATCCGTCCGCTCAGTTTATAAACCGCACTCACGAATTCTCAAACTGTTTCCTCGGTTTAACAAATCGTGCCCACAGGCTAATAAACCGTACCCACGAGTTTCTAATCCGCGCTCTTAGATTTGTAAACCGTGCCTTCAGTTTTTGTAATCTGTACCCACAAATTCACAAACCGTGCCCAAGCTTTCGCAATCGTTCCCACGGGTTTATACGCACGGATTTGTGGTTCCTCCCCCAGTCGGTGCCGGCAGATTCAACCAGGCTTACGGAGCGGGATACGTAGCCTACGCATTGCATTGTGTTTATAAACTTTATTTTCAAAAATGGATAATTTCCTGAATGTTCTAATAAACGACAGAGAGTTGGGTAACGCGGGGGGGCTATAATAGAATAATCAAAAAAGACTTCACATAAAAAAGAAATATAGGCTAATACAAACACATTTCCAAAACTGTAAAAGGTTAGGTTATTTAGCAATTAAAAATAAACTCAAATAGGCCTAATAATAATTATTATTACATTTAGGCTACACATTTAGAAGATGCTTTTATCTAGGCCTAAAACAACTTACAAAAAAGGAACACAGCAATTAGTCAAATGTCAGTCATAATAGGCTACAGGTTAGACAATAATTTGTGGACAATAAATGGAATACATCAAATTGTCTTAACTGCGTGCATGTGCATGCTTCAAGTGATTCTCAATTGTAGCGGGTATGGGGTGGAATATATACGATTTAATATGAATGACGTGCATCAAAATCTTTTGTTTATTTGGGATAATCTTAGCACTTTATTATTATTGTCTAACCGGTATTATGACTGATATTTGACGAATTGCTTTGTTCCTTTTTTGTACGTTTTGGACAAAAGCGTCTTCTAAATATGAAGCCTAAAATGTAATAATAATAATTATTATTATTATTATTTGAGTTTATAACTATACATGAGTTCACTTAAGACAGTAATATGTTCATCATAAAATAAGTTATCAATGCTTTATTTTTATAGGCTATATTTTACAGTTTTGGATAAAATAGGCCTATATTTTTTGCATAATTTTTGCTTAAAAATAAAGCATTCATAAATTATTTTATGATAAACATATTAATGACTTAAGTGAACTCATAAACGCAAATAATAATAATAATCAGCCTATCATTATTATTATCAGGCTACAAGGCTACATATTTAGAAGACGCTTTTATCCAAAAAATGAACACAGTTAGACAATAATGATACAGGGTTTTATTTGATTATCACATTCAAGATTTTGACGCATATCCAATTGCGGAGTATGAGCGCTTGTATTTTCCTGTCAACTGTGGAAACAACTTAAAATACTCTATAATTTCTGGTAATTTCCGTTCATTTTTGAGACGCGCTCTCACGGAGATCATGAAAGCGCGCCTGATTGTTTTATTTTATTTTACAAAAGCACAACGGTTTCTTGTTGTTGTGAGTTTACACAAAAAAAGTAGTTGCGAATGATGTATTATTCTTTTCTGTATGACCAGAAATTATAGAGTATTTTAAGTTGTTTCCACTGTTCGCGCCCGCGCCTCCGTGCCATGCAGTGCGCGCTCACACTCCGCATGCACAAACCCTTGGATATGCGTCAAAATCTTGTGTTTATTTGTGATAATCAAATAAAACCCTGCATTGTCTAACCTGTATTATGACTGACATTTGACTAATTGCTGTGTTCCTTTTTTGTAAGTTGTTTTAGATAAAAGCATCTTCTAAATGTGTAGCCTAAATGTAATAATAATAATTATTATTATTATTATTAGGCCTATTTGAGTTTATTTTTAATTGTTAAATAACCTAACCAAATATGAGAGCGCGGATTAGAAACTCGTGGGTACGGTTTATTAGCCCGTGGGCACGATTTGTTAAACCGAGGGAACAGTTTGAGAATTCGTGAGTGCGGTTTATAAACTGAGCTGACGGATTGCAAAACCGTCGCCACGGATTGTTTTTTTTTCTCCCACAGGTGACTTCCCTACTTACCACCATTTGGTTGTTTTGTGTTATTTAAAATGTTTATAATATATATATATTTTTAAATGCAACTACCCGTTTCAGCCTCCAGGGGGGGCAATGCTCCCCCTGCCCCCCCACAAACTCCGCGCCTGCTTCACAGTAAGGTTAAAAGCAAAAATAGAGACACAAAAGTGAGCTTGTTGATTCTTGAGGGGTTTCGCTGAATGTGAGGACGTCCACACAGTTTAATCCAAAAACGGTTTTGGGAAGGGAAAAACACGGACACCCCCCTCCAACCTCTCTGGGAAACACGTATCTGTGTTACAAATGCCCCAGGCACAACGTTTAACCATATTTTTGATAAAACTGCGACGGTAATAGCCTGCCGAGACCAAAAATATGAGCCGCCTGCGTTGAAGTCAATGGAGCGCTGTGAAAAAGTGTCGGACCCTCTGTGGGAGCTCGTTCTTGGCTGCGCTGTGATTGGTCAATCTACATTCTAGGGCGGGGCTTAGCCAAAGGCGAATTCTCTCTTCTGCCCAAGATTAAATAACATAAGTGCATAAGTACATTTAAACAGCAAAAATAAACTATCTTGTTATATCTGTGCAAGTGAATATATATAATATATTATTTAGGAAAACTATGATTCCCTATTCATTTTCTAATAAAAGAGAACTGGATTGTAAACCTGCATCATGTTTTACAGCTCAAAAACATTTGTTTTACAGCTACTAAAAATATAAAATGGTTTACTATATTATTAAAATAGTTTACCATTTTATTATTGTTTTACAGCTCAAAAACACAAGCTCACTTTCCCATTAGAGGTTTTTCCTATGGAAATAGAAGAGGTAGATTAACCCTGGTGTGCTGGGATCCTCTCAGATAACTGATCTGGTTCTGTAAGAAAACAATGAATCACAGAAGATAAAGACAGAGAAATTAACAGACAATCATTTAGAAGTTATAAAAACTCAGGAAATCAGCACATGTGTCATCTATTCGTGAACAAGACTCAGTTTAAAACGTTCGTTGGAAAAGTCTGAATTTTCTACAAGGATACACTACACTAGTTCAGTATCAGTATCTTCACTCAAAAGCTCTTGTTGTTTTTGAGAAACAAAATTATTTTCTCCCTGTCTGCTTTTGAAAATAATCACAAACACTATTTTTGCACAATACAAGCAATGTTTTCCTCTCACTAGTATCTGTAGGTGATACTTGCCTTGGAGCTCCTGCGGCGACAGTAAATCACACCAGCAACAACTGCAAATCCCAGCAGAACAACAACAACAGCAACAACTATTCCTGCTACAACACCTGAAGAACCACCTGAACCTGGATCAGCGAAAGACAGACAGTCAATGAATCTGTCAGATTGATCTAACAAACACAATTAGATATTAGCTGTGAATCTCAATCAGTTTAAAGTATATCACTGTTTCACACAGTGATGTCAAAAGTAGTGTTGATTCAGTACCAAAAGTCGTCAAGATATTAAAATTAAAATATATACTTTTTTACATTCCTCTGTAAGTGTAATCCTTCCAAATGGCCACTTTACTCACCAGTGACAGAAACACTAAAGATCTTTATGATGCTGAATCTGCCGTTGTTGATCTGTAGTTTATAATCTCCAGAGTCTGTGTTTGCGGTGTTCATGATGGTCAGAGATCCAGTCTCATTCACCTTCAGTCTGTCTCTGAATCTCTCTTCACACTGAACATCTGTACAGATCTTACTGTGATCTCCAGTGATTTTAGTGATGAAAGTATTATTAAAATACCATATCACCACATCGTTCGTTTTTATTACACCAGGATCTAAAGTGACAGATTCTCCCTCCTTCACTGACTTTCTCTTTACTTCATCTTGTTCTGCTTCAGAAACATCTGGAACACAAACCAACAGATGATTGGAGATCTTTTGGGGAAGAAACTCTATAACAAGAACAAACTATACAATTATTGTGCATGTTAATTTCCTAGATCTTGAAAAAATAAATAACATTAAACAATAAAATATAGTCAAATGAATTGTACGAAATGTCTATCTTTATTTATATAGACTTTTTTTTTTTTTTTTTTTAACTGAGTTGCTGGATTAAAAATAAATGTATCATTTATCCATATTTTGTGCTAATAAACACAATGGTTGTACTTATTTTAAATCAAATCCCCATCACTTTGAACCTTCACTGAAAAAAACAATAAGTAAATTTTACGTAGGCAAGTTTTTGCATGAATATTTTTAAGTAAATTTCACATATGGAATTAAGTAAACTCTGTAACAAGTAACAAAGAAAATTTGGCTATTAAAAGGTTGAGTAATATCTATTTAGTTGAAGTTTCCTTCGCAATACATCTCACTCAGACAATATAACATTAAATAAAACCACACTTTTAAAACATATGCTTTACTTAGAAACATCGAAGTAATTAATACAATAGATATTGTGCGAGACATCATATCTACATTTCAGAAGTCATTTGTTAGGAGAACGCAGAGACGTGTCATTTTGAGTAGAAAATTAACTCCAAATGTCACAAAATGGCAAGTTACTAATCCTAACAGCAAAAGCAATGATAAAACAGTGTAAGTACAGCTGGAAAACAGTGAAAAATTAACCTGATTAATTATTCAAGGCCCAGTGCATGATGGGAACACCAGTATCAGATAAGTTGAGTAATTTTATAATGTTGATATTTACGCTTTACTTTCTACACGATTGAATGGAGTACTAATATAAAATTTACTTAGTTTTTTTTTTTTTATTCTTGCCTGAACTAACTTTTTCATGTAAAGTAAATTTCATGTTTTTTTCTGTAGTATTTACTTCACCACAAAATCATTTTTATCAGTGTTGGTGAACTAATAAACAATGCGTATCAAACGCAAACAGAGCAATTTAAAAGAAATGTAAACAATTTATTTCAATTCAAACAAAATTAAAAAGAAAAGGTGGTCGGAAATGCTACAATGAGAAAATGACCAGAACAAAAATACTAATGGCTCACCAATGGTCAGACAAATCAGTTTCACATAACTTTTAAAGTTATTTTTACTTACTTTTAAAGGTACTTTTAAATAGAAAAAGCAACTCTGAAAGTCACGGTCATAATAAACACATTAATGATGTGATTTAAATGCATGTAACCTGAATTGACACATTCGTAAATGACTCACCATAAACAGAAACATTGAAGTATGCGTCACTGTTCTGGCGGTTTATGGACTGATGGTAAACTCCAGAGTCTGTGTCTGTGGTGTTCATGATGGTCAGAGATCCAGTCTGATGATCCAGCTTCAGTCTGTCTCTGAATCTCTCATCACCTTCATTACACTGAACATCTGTACAAATATAACTGAGATCTCCACTGATGTGAGCGATGAGACTCTTATTAAAATACCATTTAATCAGATCTCGTTGGTTTATTTTAATGGCAGTGTTTAGAGTGACTGAATCTCCATCCATCACTGACACTTGGTAAACATCAGATGCACCTGAAGGAGAGATAAACAAGTTCATTATAAATCTCTTGTTGGATAGTAGGACTAAGAATGTTCTGTGAATTTTTTACTTTTTTCTTTTTACATGGTGAAATATGTCTGGATTCATAATGTTAACATGTCAACAAACAGCAGAAGAACATAATTTATTCACTCTTCAGACAAACATACACGAGTAGGGTACGGGGCTAAAGGCGCACCGGGTAAAAGGACCCTTTGATTTGATTTTCCTCTAAAACAATAGATGGCACAAAAACTTGCCGCAGCACTTTCCAAAACATCCGCTTTTCAAGCAGCATGTGGAAATTTGTCTGATCCTTGACACGATCACGTTTATTCTGCGCTAATTTGATCTAATATTTATTTATTTTTTTATGTTGTAGATTCAAGTAGCAAACGAGAATTGCTAAAATTATTGACCATATTTTGAGACAAATGTCTTCTTAATGATTTTGAGTTTTGTTTAAGGTAATCAAAGCAACAGTTTTTCAATAATGGAAGAATATGTAAAAGTATGATAGTTGGGGTAAAAGGCGCTCCTGCTGTTGGGGCCAAAGGCATAATAATTAATGTAAAATATATGATAATAAACAGCTTTTCCCATTTGTTGACATGACATGGTTCGATTCAGATGAAAAATATGATATTACTCGTATAATAAAATGTAATTTAATGTTACTACTGTCAATTTATATAAAAAATTATATGGGATCTCATTCAATGCTTTTACAATCCTTTATTTTTTATATTTACATTTTAATGACAGTGTGTTATTTTATTTATCAAAATGAACAGAAAATAGAGCTAACTTTGCTAAAGTGATTATTTTGAACAAGTATTAACTTACACATTATTATTAAAAACATTATTTTAGCTAAAGTATTTGTATCAGTACTATGTGTCTTTTGCCCCATGCTGGTTTTACCCCGTCTGACAGTGGGGGAAACTGTGTCTCGTTTAACATAATACACCGCATACAACACACACACACACACACACACACACATTCGTATATTACATATCTATTGCACTTACATTATACAGCCAAGTAAGTTAGTGTTCACTTTTACAGACTAAACATTTGACGACAAAACACTAATAAATGATTACAAACTCCTAAGAAATACAGTGATATAGGCTTTTACCTTTTTATACAAAGCTTATAAAAACTTCTCTTTCCGCAGCACTTAATTTGAAGCACGTCAATTATTCTCCATTTTAATCGCTGAACTCGTTGGTTGCTTTGGACATGACAGCTGATTACCGAACTCCATTAAGCGATTTAAATCAATAAATTATCTTAATTAAGATTTCCTAACTAAATATTATTTTTTAAGACTGTCAAGATAAGCATCCTAAATCGACGAACTCATTTTAAGACTCAAGATAGAAAGTTTTTGCCCCCTGATGAAAATTAACAGCCCCTTTGTCCACCAAATTAGGACTAGGCTATTATACATTTCGAGTTTTTATTCAGTGTAGGCCTATACTGGTTTTATTTAACAAATTCCCTCAGATTTCCGCTTCAATTTTCATTCGGCAGACTGGTCTGAGGTTCTCCAGCAGGTAAAACGTGACTAAAATTACGTAGTCATCATTGGTTTTCATTTTTGATATGAATATGAAATGTAAAATATATATATAATAATATTAAAATAAAAATAAGCGTCTTACCGTGCACGAGGGATGCAAAAACTGCGAGCACACAAACCAAAAACTTTTTTTTCATCATATTCTCTCCGGTGAGTCGACGTCGGTGAGCCATCATCTCAATATGGAACGCTTCCTCGTTCCATATTCGCTCCTCCTCCCCGCGTGATGAACCAATCACATTTGGCTCTGAACAGGTGTATGCATGTCTATGGTGTATGTATCCTATGCTGAAATCTCCAAATACCCACACTTGGGCTGCGTCCCAATTCGTGATCCGTCCTATAAATAGTATTCGAAAGTAGAATTAGTACGTCCCAAATCGTAGTATGTTGAAATGAGTGTTTCAAAGTTAAGTGCAGATCGATGAACACTCTAACGGCTGATATTTCCCACAACCCATCGCGCTGGACGAGGATTCGGTTAGAACTACAAACACGAGTGAAAACTGTTAAAAAAAACTACTGACATGGAGGACGCGCGAGTCCGGCGTTATGTAGAGAGGTTTAGATAAAGGGGTTTGAGTGATTAATTATCAGTATCTAACCTGCATTTATTCAATGTTGTCCACATTATATCGCATCTGCAGCAGCTTGTGAACTTTTGTAAAGACACGTTTAGCCATTAACTTTTAAATGCATCATTATATTCAAATTCCAAACACATGAGGAGAGTCTCTGCATGACAGACCCGCGACTGGCAGATGAACGTGCGACTACATTTCTCTCCGAAACGGTAGGAAATTAAATTAGATTGAATGGAGGATTTTAACTGTGAAAAGATGATTGACAGGGCAGTTTACTGACAGGATGCACGCGAAAGATCTGTCCGTTAAAGATGAGGAAGTAGTGTGTCCCAAAGCTTGCCTTTTCTTTTGCTACACACTCAAAAGTATGTACTTTTTTTTCACAAAAAGAGTACATACTTTTAGGGCGTAGTATAAGTAGGCGGATTGGGATGACTTACTTGTCTACTTGCTTGTATTTCCTCTATTTGGCCCAAGTGTTCAAGTAGACGTAAAGACTGCAAGTGTTTTGATTAGTGATGGGAAACCGAGGCTTTCTGAACCATTTGAGGTTTTGCAAAAATTGTGCAAATGCGCATTAGTCACATCTGGTGGTCAGACTTGTTTTCGCTCATCGAAATTAATTTGTGCCAATGAGACCACACCTCATGTCATGTGTAGCCTGGTCAACGGATTCACATATTGATCAAAAATATAAAACATACTACAAGTAGCCTATATGTGATCATAAATAAAAAAATAAAAAAAGATGCTAATATGTGCTACAGCTAGCAAATAGCTAGCTACAGTCAATAAATGTAATTATGTCTCTCTAAAATAAATGAAATATTAATGGATGAATGAAAATAAAAACACCTGAATCATGTCAGGAAGCCTTTAAAAATGCACTTTTTAAGATTACTTAAATTGGGTCGCTTAAAATAACTTCATTCCATGATGTTGAAGTTACATGAACAAATTATGTTTGTTTAAACATCCTTCATGTTATGACTGTAAACATATATTAGCACATAGTCCAAATGCATTCAGTTTTTCAGAGCGTTCCCTCGTCACTCAGGTATGTTTGTCCACCCCCCAGAAATTTTTTTTTTTTTAATGATATTCTTGTCTCCTCGCCAGTGTACCGCAGCAATGTGCTTTTTTTTTCATTTTCTGTTCAGTTCATCAGCTGTTGGTACTTTATTTCAAGGTGAAGCAGTTTTGTCTAGAGAGGAAGTCAGAGTGTGAGGTTAACAAAAGCAGGAAAGGAAGAAGCTCAACACCTACGAACTAAAACACGCATCAATCCAGTGGCCACATACAAACTATTTGTCAGATCAAACCACATTTCTGTAGAAAACCGACCTCAGCGGGTTTCAGTTTGACTGAATGACAAGCTGCTGCTGTCTAACCTCAACAACACTGGCAATGAGAAATGGAATAAAACTAGTTTTTTATTTGGATGTTTTGCCATTTAGAACAACTGAGAATTATTACAATAAAAAAAATAAAAAAAAATGTACCATGACATTTTAGGAAGATTTATACAATATTTCATTACTACCATACATATTTGTACTGTGTGTGTGTGTGTGTGTGTGTGTGTGTGTGTGTGTGTGTGTGTGTGTGTGTGTGTGTGTGTGTGTGTGTGTGTGTGTGTGTGAAACTAGGAGGGTCTTCAAACTCTGACGGGGGAGGATTCACACCAGATGAACAGTTCTGCTGTGTTTGTTTAAATCAGCGGATGGTCTTTTTAGGTCAGACTGTTCTCTAAACCATTAAATAAAATGTTTCACAAGTTTGTTTTGTTCTGTTTGTGCTGGCGTCTGATTGGTAAGTTATAACAGCATTTTCATGGCTTAATGTCTAGGTCTGTGTTTGTGATCTGTGTTCAGGTGCGCACGGTCTCACAGGAATATAATGAAAATTATTATAGTGAATTTATTAAAAATTTTCAAACTTAATTTTAACGTTTTTTAAGATTGACTCATTTTTCTCAGATTATTATTAGATTATAATTATTAGATTATTACAGAAATATTTATTTATTTAGCAGGTGGTTTACAAATGGATATCTGTATAAAAAGAATAGCAGTAATCATGAACAACAACAAAAGTGTTTTTTTTTTTTTTTTAGTTATTAATGCCCACCAAACACACACCAGGACTGTTTGGTTCACACTTTCACTGCCTGCCACCTCACTCACTTCTTTCAGAAAGAGTGTCAAGTTGTGCTCTGCTTTTGCATTTGTGTTTGGAAAGACATTTTTATAGTGTACATTATTCTTCAAAAGTTTCTTTCTAGCATTGCTTGATTTTAGGCTTTGTAAAAGTGCATTAATGTGACAAACATGTTCTCCAGGTGTGTTTGGTGAGTCAGTGTCAGCGATGGAGGGAGATTCAGTCACTTTACACACAGATGTTACTAAAATACGTGAAAACGATGACATACTGTGGAGATTTGGAGATGATAAGTTTCTGATAGCTCAAATCAGTGGAGCTGCTGGAGTCTTCCCCACTTATGATGATGGTCCTGGTGGGAGATTCAGAGACAGACTGAAGCTGGATCATCAAACTGGATCTCTGACCATCACACACACCACAACTGACCATGCTGGAGTTTATCAACTAGAGAACAGGGGAGCGAAACTGTCATCAAAAACATTCAGTGTTTCTGTCTATGGTGAGAGAGGTTATTTGTGACTGCATGATTAAACTGATGAAAATCTGTTATGTATTGTTATAATCCACATTTCTGTTATTCTCTGATGTTTTCTCAGCTCGTCTGCCTGTTCCTGTCATCACCAGTAACTCTTCACACTGTTCTTCTTCATCATCAAATTGTTCACTGGTGTGTTCATCAGTGTTGAATGTGTGTGATGTGACTCTCTCCTGGTACAAAGGACTCAATGTGTTGTCCAGCATCAGTGTGTGTGATCTCAGCATCAGTCTCTCTCTACCTCTGGAGGTGGAATATCAGGATAAAAACACCTACAGCTGTGTGCTGAACAATCCCATCAGCAACCAGACCACACATCTGGACATCCACACACTCTGCCACACATGTGCAGGTACCACAGCGCAACACCCCACACACACACACACTAAAAAATAAGCACGATATTCTTCTGTTTGGCAAAATTCTTTCAATCTGTATCTGTTTTTAAATCATATTTTATCATTGCTTTTTCTCTCTCTCAGAAGTCCATGTTCACTGCTGTGGTTTTACTGAAGCTGTGATCCGATTGGTCGTCTCTGCTCTGGTGGGCGTGGCTACTGTCGCTGTTCTGCTTTATGACATCATGACGACAAGAGGAGTCAGGAAACGGATAGGCCCATCATAAATATTCTGACATCTGTGGAGTTTTAATTCAAATACAGCTTTCAATAAAACCAACAAGAGCAAATTTGTAGGTGCAAATCGATTGATCAAGTTTATAAAAAATATTTTAATTTGAGTAATGCAATTGTCATTAAAATACCATTTAATTCTGACTCCTTGGTTTATTTTAATATTAGTGTATAAAGTGAGTGAATCTCCCTCCATCACTGACACTTCATCTGTGCCATCAGACGCACCTGGAGAAGAAATTAACAGTTAATCAAATCTATTTTAGATCGAAAGACAAAAAACAAATTATAAGGAAAGAACTGGGTAGAAGTTTTTCTTTCTACAGATCATGCATACGAGTAGAGAAATATGTCTGTATTCAAATGTAATCGATGCAAACAAACAGCAGAAGAATATATAACAGACTGATTTGTTGTAATATTTATATATATATATATATATATATTTCTAAAGTGTATAAATTAAATGGCTATAAATAAAAATTAACTAGTACAGCCACATCATCTTTGTTTGATTAAATCCGTCCCTTTAATTTATAATTCGCATCAAGCAAAAAATATAATTCTTGTTCACAGTAATACAAACCAGTGGTGTAGTATTATTTATTATTATTAGCCTATTATACCAAGTATTTGAGTAAATCTGAAAGTTACTGTACTAAAGTTTATTTTTGGCTACTTTGTAATTTGACTGATCAGAGATATGAGCAACTTTTACTCTCTACTTGACTACACTTTTGAACGAGTAAGTTAGTTCTCTTTACTCCACTACTTTTGTGATGAGTAATGCAGTTACTCTGATTTTCAGTTTACCTTCACGAAGTATGAAAACAATAGAGAAACTAAGCCAAACCCCGGGGAAAGAGGACGTTTGTTCACCCTAAATGTAGTACAGCTGTTTAAGAGCTTTTCGAAATTATATTTCAAGTGTCATTCAGCAAAAGTGAGCCGGTTAAAACGGTTTAAATGTGTCTAAAACTATTTAGTAATTTTTGATTTATCGTTGACAGGAATATGAATTGAAACAAGTAAGTGTCTTAACGTGAACGAGGAATAAAAATACAACCAACACACAAATTATAAACTTTTTTAGCAGCAGCGTGTCCGCAACGAACGGAGGCGACTGCGATATCCGTTGTTGTGAAATATTGGGTCCTCCCTCAAAAGGTTGGGTCCTCCCTCATTTTTTTTAAATGATAAAAGCTGTTTTAACTATGGTATAATAACCATTAATGTCTGTATAAGTTATCTTATAGCATAGCATACAGATTAGCCTGATAGCTTAGTTTATAGGCTACACACGCAGTTGCACTTACCCTAAGGCCTTTCCACAATCATCTTTAATGTAATTACGAGTTCAATTAAGTGTTAAAGGAACCGTATGTAAGATTGTGGCCAAAACTGGTACTACAATCACTTTCAAATTACTGTAGAGCGGTGTATCCCCTCCTCTCCCCTGACTCGAGGTTGCCAGATAGGTTTCGTAACGTTAGACATTTTTTATCCGACTAGAGTTAGAGCAGACTAGAGAAGAGCTGGCAACCCGGATGCCGAAACACTACTGACTTCGTGATTGGTAGATAGGTGGAGGGTGGCGCATCGGGCCAAAACACAACATGACAATATCAACATCAGTTGAGGACAGCAACTTCCCTTTTAAATGACAATATCCTGGCCGGACTGTTGTCAGTGA
Source organism: Phoxinus phoxinus (assembly GCF_949152265.1). Classification (NCBI taxonomy): domain Eukaryota; kingdom Metazoa; phylum Chordata; class Actinopteri; order Cypriniformes; family Leuciscidae; genus Phoxinus; species Phoxinus phoxinus. The sequence goes on along the minus strand of NC_136895.1, from coordinate 27,536,841 downwards.
TATAAGTATTTGACATGAACATGATTTCTTAATGTCTACTGACATATCAGGGCCATTTTATGATTAATTGCAATACATTTCTGACATACAGTTCCTTTAAATGTCAAAATATTTCAGTTATAAAAAGAACAATGTAATGTTCAATTATTCACTTAATAAGCAATTATTATTATAAATTTAATCAACAGTTTACCAAAGTGAAAGAAATGACATAAAATTCCTTTTATTATGTACTATATAGTAAGCATATTTAAAATGTATCGTTCTTAGTATTATCAATTGACTGATAGTTGATGGAGACCCGATTTCGCTGAAGGACCAGATTTGTCATGACACTGTTTCACATTTTACCCTCATCAATCATCATCATCATCACTTTTTAATTTAATTCATCGTATTGCCTTTCTCTTAATCCCAATATCAAAAATAAAACTTACATAAACCCTGCCCCCAGGAACGCGATTTATAGATTATCATGACAGAATATGCTAATCAATGACTTGAAGATATTAACTCCACATCAGCAACATAAATTCATCAACTAACCATTCAGAAATTTCCTTTTGCATTACATGTTGTCACTTCTTCTTGAGTCTCTCCATCTTTGTCTGACTCCGGTTCAAACATAAAAGGCTAAACGTTTGTGAAAATGTTTTAGTGCGTGTCTGTGTGAGGTAATGGTAACACAGCAGCTGAAGCTCAGCTCATTTGCATTTAAAGGGACAGACACGTTTTTTTTGCTCACGTGCAAATTCTGAGATGGTTAGATTGTGGGGTATTTTGAGCTGGAATTTCACAAACACACTCTGGGGACATCAGAGACTTATTTTACATCTTGTGAAAAGGGCATTATTGGACCCCTTTAATTTTTTTTAATGATTTATAAATACTATACGAAGCACAGTGAGTGAACAGCTCAACTTACCTCAGAAGACTCAACGCTGAGAGACTAGTGTGTGATAAGTGTGTGATGTCTCCTATTCTGTTTATTGGCGGTACAAAAGACTTCCACCCACAGCCTTAGATTAAATCAAATTCAAATAAAAGAATACATTAAGGGGTCATAGAATGAGAATTCAAATGTACTTTTGAGTAACAAGTTAAGTCAAAGATTACTTGGTGAACAAATATAAAAACTAAATAAAAGTGAAAACTAATGAGATATTTCTCTTTATTGACTTAAAAGGTGTCTAAACAAGACGAGGAGACATCAAAGAAGCACCCAGTTACATAGCTACATGATCATTTCTCTTGCATAATAACTTGGTGGTGAATATATCAAAAGTTGTAGAAACACTAGATATTCTTAACACAACAATGAAGAACAGTTTATTCAAAAATCTCAGAGACATGTCAGCTTCCCGGAGTACACTTGAGCACACAAACCTCATGTAAAAAAACAACTTTTTTCATAAAAGAGAGTAAAAGAAAAAAAGTCACACATATGCATTATAAAAAAGAAAAAGAAAAGAAAGCACAACACAAAAATCATAATATGTATAGGCCTATTAATTATGATATTTAGATATATAGGAATGCAACTTCTTAGATATTGCTCTTCTGGGAGAAACTTTGAGCAAATCTCAATCTCAAACTTGAAACCGTTGGTCTTGAAAATTTAAATAGTTTACTATGGAAATTTAAGATTATTTTTTGGTAACTTGTTTTGGAACAAGGATTTTGTGGAAAAAAACAACAACTCCCACTGCTTGACATTGTGTGTTAGAGCCATAACTACATTCATAATTGTGTAATATTTTGCCCTATATCAAGATTATGTTTTTTTAATAAATGTGTATTTTGTGTTATTATGTTTTTGGAATGTGAAAAGATGCTGTGATGGATTTATTAATGAATAAAAAAGTAAAGTGTATATCAAACTAATAACTCTATCATTTAAACAAAATGTACTGTTTGAAACTAGTCGAAAACTCGTGACTTTGGGTGTGTGAGTGAATGAAACTACTAGACAGAGGTCTAGTTTTAAAACCTTGTGATTATGAAGTAATCAAGAAAAACAGTTTGTTTACCTAAGGGTCTGCTTATGAGGAACTAATCAAATTGTGGGGAAATTATGTAATGTTTCATGTAATTTTTGCCATACCCCTATTCTATAAAAACAGTTTCGTAGTCCTTTTGCTGGTGGGATTCTCTCAGAAATTTGCCTGAGATCCTCCCGCCGTGATTAAAGCATATTTTGAAGGCATTGTCTGACATCTGTTTGGATATTATTGCTGCGCAAGTAAGTTAGTGGAACAAGTTATTTAGCGACACACTAGAGACCTTACTACCAAGTGATAGTGTTCGATAGGGGGCGAGGTGTCATTCGACTCTTTATGAGACTCTTAGGCGGGGTTAGATAGCGGTCAGGTAACTAATTCTTGGGCATTTTATTTATGCGGTAAGAATAGCTATGCTTAGGCGTCAACCCGCGCGTTCAGACGCAAATCAATGGAGTATAATATCTTCAGGTGTCAAGGACACTCGGTTTAACTCAAGTCACACCAAAAATCAAAAATCTACCACAGTGAAAAATAGTTTGAGTTTGATTTCTGAAATGTAACAAGACAAAGAAAAAGTAAAGTTTTATGCTGCGTTCACTAGGGATGGGAATTGAAACCCGGTTCCACTCGAGAACCAGTTCTAAGTTTTCGATATTAATCGATATTGTATGTAAAAATGTAAATTCTGTCAGTAATTAGTCACCCTCATGTTGTTTCAACCCCGTAAGACTTTCGTTCATCTTCGGAACACAAATTGAGATATTATTGATGAAATCTGAGAGCTGTCTCACTCCTCCATAGGCTTCTAAGGGATTGAAACTCGGCGGCCCAGAATAGTTAAAGACATCGTTAAAATAGTCCAAGTGACTACAGTGGCTCAACCATATGTTTATCAAGCAACGAGAATACTTTTTGTGCGCAACATGAGGGTGAGTAATTACAATTACAGAATTTACATTTTTGGTTGAACTATCCCTTTAACGAGTCCTCTTATCAATGCTCCTGCTCAGAGACCCAGCCATACAGACGTGAGCTCACAACTGTCTCTTTTGTCCTTTATCGGGCACCATAGCACGGCATGCATCTGTTCGTCATGAATGAATGGACGGTCTAATGGTTGGCTTTATTTGACTAACCGAGACAAATTATGCCCGCCAAAGTCTTATTTGATCGGTGCGTAATGTAGATAAACTGCTGCGCTTGTGACAAGGCGCATGTTTAACTGAGAGTGAGAGTGAGAGTGAGAGAGAGAGAGAGAGAGAGATATTGATCCTTATAGCTATGCAGTGTTCTAAGCAGCTTGGATCGGTCGCTGTACGTGATGCAACACTTATTTAACCACAAGAGACTTGAGACTTGACTTGGACTCTAGCTCAAAGACTTGAAACTTGACTTGGACTCTAGCTCAAAGACTTGAGACTTGACTTGGACTCTAGCTCAAAGACTTGAGACTTGACTTGGACTCTAGCTCAAAGACTTGAGACGAGACTTGGACTCTAGCTCAAAGACTTGAGACGAGACTTGGACTCTAGCTCAAAGACTTGAGACGAGACTTGGACTCTAGCTCAAAGACTTGAGACGAGACTTGGACTCTAGCTCAAAGACTTGAGACTTGACTTGGACTCTAGCTCAAAGACTTGAGACTTGACTTGGACTCTAGCTCAAAGACTTGAGACGAGACTTGGACTCTAGCTCAAAGACTTGAGACGAGACTTGGACTCTAGCTCAAAGACTTGAGACGAGACTTGGACTCTAGCTCAAAGACTTGAGACTTGGACTCTAGCTCAAAGACTTGAGACTTGGACTCTAGCTCAAAGACTTGAGACGAGACTTGGACTCTAGCTCAAAGACTTGAGACTTGACTTGGACTCTAGCTCAAAGACTTGAGACTTGACTTGGACTCTAGCTCAAAGACTTGAGACGAGACTTGGACTCTAGCTCAAAGACTTGAGACGAGACTTGGACTCTAGCTCAAAGACTTGAGACGAGACTTGGACTCTAGCTCAAAGACTTGAGACGAGACTTGGACTCTAGCTCAAAGACTTGAGACTTGGACTCTAGCTCAAAGACTTGAGACGAGACTTGGACTCTAGCTCAAAGACTTGAGACGAGACTTGGACTCTAGCTCAAAGACTTGAGACTTGGACTCTAGCTCAAAGACTTGAGACTTGGACTCTAGCTCAAAGACTTGAGACGAGACTTGGACTCTAGCTCAAAGACTTGAGACTTGACTTGGACTCTAGCTCAAAGACTTGAGACTTGACTTGGACTCTAGCTCAAAGACTTGAGACGAGACTTGGACTCTAGCTCAAAGACTTGAGACGAGACTTGGACTCTAGCTCAAAGACTTGAGACGAGACTTGGACTCTAGCTCAAAGACTTGAGACGAGACTTGGACTCTAGCTCAAAGACTTGAGACTTGGACTCTAGCTCAAAGACTTGAAACTTGACTTGGACTCTAGCTCAAAGACTTGAAACTTGACTTGGACTCTAGCTCAAAGACTTGAGACTTGACTTGGACTCTAGCTCAAAGACTTGAGACTTGACTTGGACTCTAGCTCAAAGACTTGAGACGAGACTTGGACTCTAGCTCAAAGACTTGAGACGAGACTTGGACTCTAGCTCAAAGACTTGAGACGAGACTTGGACTCTAGCTCAAAGACTTGAGACGAGACTTGGACTCTAGCTCAAAGACTTGAGACGAGACTTGGACTCTAGCTCAAAGACTTGAGACGAGACTTGGACTCTAGCTCAAAGACTTGAGACTTGACTTGGACTCTAGCTCAAAGACTTGAGACGAGACTTGGACTCTAGCTCAAAGACTTGAGACGAGACTTGGACTCTAGCTCAAAGACTTGAGACGAGACTTGGACTCTAGCTCAAAGACTTGAGACGAGACTTGGACTCTACCTCAAAGACTTGAGACTTGACTTGGACTCTACCTCAAAGACTTGAGACTTGACTTGGACTCTACCTCAAAGACTTGAGACTTGACTTGGACTCTACCTCAAAGACTTGAGACTTGACTTGGACTCTACCTCAAAGACTTGAGACTTGACTTGGACTCTACCTCAAAGACTTGACTTGGACTCTAGCTCAAAGACTTGAGACTTGACTTGGACTCTACCTCAAAGACTTGAGACTTGACTTGGACTCTACCTCAGAGACTTGACTTGGACTCTAGCTCAAAGACTTGAGACGAGACTTGGACTCTAGCTCAAAGACTTGAGACGAGACTTGGACTCTAGCTCAAAGACTTGAGACGAGACTTGGACTCTAGCTCAAAGACTTGAGACTTGACTTGGACTCTAGCTCAAAGACTTGAGACTTGACTTGGACTCTAGCTCAAAGACTTGAGACTTGACTTGGACTCTACCTCAAAGACTTGAGACTTGACTTGGACTCTACCTCAAAGACTTGAGACTTGACTTGGACTCTACCTCAAAGACTTGACTTGGACTCTAGCTCAAAGACTTGAGACTTGACTTGGACTCTACCTCAAAGACTTGAGACTTGACTTGGACTCTACCTCAGAGACTTGACTTGGACTCTAGCTCAAAGACTTGAGACGAGACTTGGACTCTAGCTCAAAGACTTGAGACGAGACTTGGACTCTAGCTCAAAGACTTGAGACGAGACTTGGACTCTAGCTCAAAGACTTGAGACTTGACTTGGACTCTAGCTCAAAGACTTGAGACGAGACTTGGACTCTAGCTCAAAGACTTGAGACGAGACTTGGACTCTAGCTCAAAGACTTGAGACGAGACTTGGACTCTAGCTCAAAGACTTGAGACGAGACTTGGACTCTAGCTCAAAGACTTGAGACGAGACTTGGACTCTAGCTCAAAGACTTGAGACGAGACTTGGACTCTAGCTCAAAGACTTGAGACGAGACTTGGACTCTAGCTCAAAGACTTGAGACGAGACTTGGACTCTAGCTCAAAGACTTGAGACTTGGACTCTAGCTCAAAGACTTGAGACTTGGACTCTAGCTCAAAGACTTGAGACTTGGACTCTAGCTCAAAGACTTGAGACTTGGACTCTAGCTCAAAGACTTGAGACTTGGACTCTAGCTCAAAGACTTGAGACTTGGACTCTAGCTCAAAGACTTGAGACTTGGACTCTAGCTCAAAGACTTGAGACTTGGACTCTAGCTCAAAGACTTGAGACTTGGACTCTAGCTCAAAGACTTGAGACTTGGACTCTAGCTCAAAGACTTGAGACTTGGACTCTAGCTCAAAGACTTGAGACTTGGACTCTAGCTCAAAGACTTGAGACTTGGACTCTAGCTCAAAGACTTGAGACTTGGACTCTAGCTCAAAGACTTGAGACTTGGACTCTAGCTCAAAGACTTGAGACTTGGACTCTAGCTCAAAGACTTGAGACTTGGACTCTAGCTCAAAGACTTGAGACTTGGACTCTAGCTCAAAGACTTGAGACTTGGACTCTAGCTCAAAGACTTGAGACTTGGACTCTAGCTCAAAGACTTGAGACTTGGACTCTAGCTCAAAGACTTGAGACTTGGACTCTAGCTCAAAGACTTGAGACTTGGACTCTAGCTCAAAGACTTGAGACTTGGACTCTAGCTCAAAGACTTGAGACTTGGACTCTAGCTCAAAGACTTGAGACTTGGACTCTAGCTCAAAGACTTGAGACTTGGACTCTAGCTCAAAGACTTGAGACTTGGACTCTAGCTCAAAGACTTGAGACTTGGACTCTAGCTCAAAGACTTGAGACTTGGACTCTAGCTCAAAGACTTGAGACTTGGACTCTAGCTCAAAGACTTGAGACTTGGACTCTAGCTCAAAGACTTGAGACTTGGACTCTAGCTCAAAGACTTGAGACTTGGACTCTAGCTCAAAGACTTGAGACTTGGACTCTAGCTCAAAGACTTGAGACTTGGACTCTAGCTCAAAGACTTGAGACTTGGACTCTAGCTCAAAGACTTGAGACTTGGACTCTAGCTCAAAGACTTGAGACTTGGACTCTAGCTCAAAGACTTGAGACTTGTTACAGCAAAAGTATTATGTTACTGTAATGCATTACTTTTGTAATGCCTTACTCCCAACACTGCATATTACTTTGATCCTTATAGCTATGCAGTGTTCTAAGCAGCTTGGATGGGTCGCTGTACGTGATGCAACACTTATTTGAGACTTGGACTCTAGCTCAACGACTTGAGACTTGGACTCTACCTCAAAGACTTGAGACTTGGACTCTACCTCAAAGACTTGAGACTTGACTTGGACTCTACCTCAAAGACTTGAGACTTGACTTGGACTCTATCTCAAAGACTTGAGACTTGACTTGGACTCTACCTCAAAGACTTGAGACTTGACTTGGACTCTACCTCAAAGACTTGAGACTTGACTTGGACTCTACCTCAAAGACTTGAGACTTGACTTGGACTCTACCTCAAAGACTTGACTTGGACTCTAGCTCAAAGACTTGAGACTTGACTTGGACTCTACCTCAAAGACTTGAGACTTGACTTGGACTCTACCTCAGAGACTTGACTTGGACTCTAGCTCAAAGACTTGAGACTTGACTTGGACTCTACCTCAAAGACTTGAGACTTGACTTGGACTCTACCTCAAAGACTTGAGACTTGACTTGGACTCTACCTCAAAGACTTGAGACTTGACTTGGACTCTAGCTCAAAGACTTGAGACTTGACTTGGACTCTACCTCAAAGACTTGACTTGGACTCTACCTCAAAGACTTGAGACTTGACTTGGACTCTACCTCAAAGACTTGAGACTTGACTTGGACTCTACCTCAGAGACTTGACTTGGACTCTAGCTCAAAGACTTGAGACTTGACTTGGACTCTACCTCAAAGACTTGAGACTTGACTTGGACTCTACCTCAAAGACTTGAGACTTGACTTGGACTCTACCTCAAAGACTTGAGACTTGACTTGGACTCTACCTCAAAGACTTGAGACTTGACTTGGACTCTACCTCAAAGACTTGAGACTTGACTTGGACTCTAGCTCAAAGACTTGAGACTTGACTTGGACTCTACCTCAAAGACTTGAGACTTGACTTGGACTCTAGCTCAAAGACTTGACTTGGACTCTAGCTCAAAGACTTGAGACTTGACTTGGACTCTACCTCAAAGACTTGAGACTTGACTTGGACTCTACCTCAGAGACTTGTGAGCATCTCTGATAACTAATCGGTAACACTTTACAATAAAGTTCCCTTTATTACATAAATTACATAAAAAGTACAGCTTGCTTACTCAAGTGTAAACTTTTAAAACCACTTGTTTTTTTTGCCGAAAAAGCACGACTACTTTTTTTTCCACACAGTGCTATGAGGAATCGTTAAAGAATCAGATCGATAATCAGAATCGTCAGTGGCATCGATATTGATAAAATCTTATCAATTCCCATCCCTAGCGTTCACACCAAACGCAAATAGATTGTATGGCGTGAGTGATTTCAATGCGTTATTCCTGCGGCGCGAATGAGGTGTTTAGTACGGTGGACGCGACTTCGCCTTGTTCGCGCGAAACATGAGAAAATTCATGCGTCATTCGCGTCAAAGAACACATTTAGTCATTTAGCAGACGCTTTTATCCAAAGCGACTTTTATTCAAAGCGACCTGTAGCTGAGGACTACAGCAAGCGAGTCATCGTGAAGAGGCAAAAACAACGCAAGAAGTGCTCAAAATACAAAGTTCAGGCATTGCTCAGAGTAGCATAAGCCAGACAAGGGAGGAATAAAAGGAAAGGGAAAGGATTTTTTATTTTTTATGTTAAGTGCTCATGGAAGAGATGAGCGATTCTTCACACAGTGGTGTCTTTTCTGATGAAATTTTAAACCATTCAACAATGAAAATCCCTTTCCACACAAACACACGTAAGGCTTCTCCTTTGAATGAATGTGCAGGTGGTTCTTCAGGAAATATGCTACACTAAATTTTTTACCACAGTGATTACAATTAATTGTTTTTTCTCCAGAATGAGAAAGCAGATGTACTCTAAATGAAGATGCAAATCTGAAACTCTTCCCACACTGATCACATGTGTGCGGCTTCTCGCCAGTGTGGATTTTCATGTGTTTATTAAGGGTTCCTTTAAATGCGAAACTCTTCCCACATTGATCACATGTGTGAGGCTTCTCTCCAGTGTGGATTTTCATGTAAAACTTAAGGTATTCTTGTGAAAAACTCTTCCCAGACTGATCACATGTTTGCAGCTTCTCTCCGGTGTGGATTTTCATGTGTTTATTAAGGGTTCCTTTAAATGCGAAACTCTTCCCACATTGATCACATGTGTGAGGCTTCTCTCCAGTGTGGATTTTCATGTGAAACTTAAGGTATTCTTGTGAAAAACTCTTCCCACACTGATCACATGTTTGCAGCTTCTCTCCGGTGTGGATTTTCATGTGTTTATTAAGGGTTCCTTTAAATGCGAAACTCTTCCCACATTGATCACATGTGTGAGGCTTCTCTCCAGTGTGGATTTTCATGTGAAACTTAAGGTATTCTTGTGAAAAACTCTTCCCACACTGATCACATGTTTGCAGCTTCTCTCCGGTGTGGATTTTCATGTGTTTATTAAGGGTTCCTTTCAATGCAAAACTCTTCCCACATTGATCACATGTGTGAGGCTTCTCTCCAGTGTGGATTTTCATGTGAAACTTAAGGTATTCTTGTGAAAAACTCTTCCCACACTGATCACATGTTTGCAGCTTCTCTCCGGTGTGGATTTTCATGTGATTATTAAGGGTTCCTTTTAATGCGAAACTCTTCCCACACTGATCACATGAGTGCGGCTTCTCTCCGGTGTGGATTTTCATGTGATCTTTAAGGTATCCTCCTTTTGAGAAACTCTTCCCACACTGATCACATGTGTGCGGCTTCTCTCCGGTGTGGATTTTCATGTGATTATTAAGGGTTCCTTTTAACGCGAAACTCCTCCCACACTGGTCACATGTGTGCGGCTTCTCACCGGTGTGGATTTTCATGTGATCTTCAAGGTGTCCTCCTTTTAAGAAACTCTTCCCACACTGATCACATGTGAGCAGCTTCTCTCCGGTGTGGATTTTCATGTGATTATTAAGGGTTCCTTTTAATGTGAAACTCTTCCCACAGTGGTCACATGTGTGCGGCTTCTCACCGGTGTGGATTTTCATGTGATCTTTAAGGTATCCTCCTTTTGAGAAACTCTTCCCACACTGATCACATGTGTGCGGCTTCTCTCCGGTGTGGATTTTCATGTGATTATTAAGGGTTCCTTTTAACGCGAAACTCCTCCCACACTGGTCACATGTGTGCGGCTTCTCACCGGTGTGGATTTTCATGTGATCTTCAAGGTGTCCTCCTTTTAAGAAACTCTTCCCACACTGATCACATGTGTGCAGCTTCTCTCCGGTGTGGATTTTCATGTGATTATTAAGGGTTCCTTTTAATGTGAAACTCTTCCCACACTGGTCACATGTGTGCAGCTTCTCACCGGTGTGGATTTTCATGTGATCTTTAAGGTATCCTCCTTTCGAGAAACTCTTCCCACACTGATCACATGTGTGCGGCTTCTCTCCGGTGTGGATTTTCATGTGATTATTAAGGGTTCGTTTTAATGTGAAACTCTTCCCACACTGGTCACATGTGTGCGGCTTCTCACCGGTGTGGATTTTCATGTGATCTTCAAGGTGTCCTCCTTTTAAGAAACTCTTCCCACACTGATCACATGTGTGCAGCTTCTCTCCGGTGTGGATTTTCATGTGATTATTAAGGGTTCCTTTAACTGTGAAACTCTTCCCACACTGGTCACATGTGTGCGGCTTCTCTCCGGTGTGGATTTTCATGTGATCTTTAAGGTGTCCTCCTTTTAAGAAACTCTTCCCACACTGGTCACATGTGTGCGGCTTCTCTCCGGTGTGGATTTTCATGTGATCTTTAAGGTGTCCTCCTTTTAAGAAACTCTTCCCACACTGGTCACATGTGTGCGGCTTCTCTCCGGTGTGGATTTTCATGTGATCTTTAAGGGCTCCTTTTTGTGAGAAACTCTTCCCGCACTGAACACATGCGTGCAGCTTCTCTTCTCCATGAACTGTCATGTGATCTTTAAGACTTTGTTTGTATGGGAAGCTTTTTCCACACTGAGAGCAAGTGAAATTTTTGATGGCTCTTCTCGGTACAAGTTTACTTCCAGCCTGTGAGCAACTCAAAGGTTTTTCTTCAGTTTTGACACGATGTTCCTCCTCCGCTTCATCCAGTTCTTCACTCTCCTTAATCTCTACCGTCAGGTCTAAAATGAAAGTTAAAAGTTAAAATTTTCAGTAAATCATCAAATATATACATACAGCCATTGTTGTCAAAATAACTGTCAACAAAAGTGAGTACACCCTAAGTGGTAAAAGCAGTACGTCATTTAACCATGCAAAGCCACATGTCCTATTCATGATGTTCATGTTTTTGTCTGCTTGACAGGACCATACAAATTTGTGTATCTTATATTAGAGCTGTTCAAAAGGCTCCTCTGTTACTTGACCAATCGCACTCTTCAACGTCATCACCGATCACGTGGCAAGGAGGAAAAGCAGATGCAATGAACGTGAGCCTTTCCGAGATGACTCCACTTTGTCGCATGTTTGTTGGCAGCATCTGAATATTACTGATATAATATAGTGTGCGGGAATAGAAAGTAAGTGTATTTTGTTAGTTTTTTCCTCAGAATTATGCAGATCGTTCCTGCCGCGATTCGGATGTATCTAACGCCATTGCGCCATAGGAATGTTTTATTGCCATTATTTAAATAATACTGCCGTTCTGTTATCCTTTTTTTCATTTCCATAATAGCTACTGCAAGTAATACCCACAATTTACAGTAGAATATGACAATGTGTTAGATTATTGTGATTTATGAGTACATGCTATCATTGGTTTGAATGTGTTCAGTCACCATAAATGTGCTAAGGGAGCCATCTTGTGGGCTTATTGTTTTCCTAGTACTGGTATTAACAGCTCAAATGTATGGTTATTCATATTTGTAAAGAGCATTGCCTTATAATCCTATCACTTATAAATGATGTACATTATGTAAATCACTCATTTAAGTGTATATCTGTATTTTGTTCCAGAACCACACCTGTTATATTCGAAATAATCATCAGTAAACTCTTTCAAAGAGATTTGGAGTCTGCAGAGTGAATTCATTACAATTGATGTCATTACACAGTTCTGACCGACTGTCTGCAGGGATTCGAAACAACCCGAATTAGTGTAAACTTAAAACTCAGCTACAAGAGCAGTTAAAATTTGGTGCTTTGAGTACAATTCTCTCATACTGACCACTGGATGTTTAACATGGCACCTCATGGCAAATGGCTCTCTAAGGATTTGAGAATTAGAATTGTTGCTCTCCACAAAGATGGCCTAGACCATAATAAGATTGACAACACCCTGAAACTGAGTTACAGTACAATGGCCAGGGTCATACAGTGGTTTTCCCAGACAGGTTCCACTTGGAACAGGCCTCGCAAGGGTCAATCAAAGAAGTTGAGTCCTTGTGCTGTGCGTCAGATGCAGAAGCTGGCTTCAAAAAACAGACGCATGAGTGCTGCCAGCATTGCTTTAAAGGTTGTAAAAGCGGAAGATCAGCTTGTCAGTGCGCAGACCATACGCCGCACACTGCAACAAGTCGGTTTGCATGGCCGTCGTCCCAGAAGGAAGCTTCTTCTGAAGCTGGCGCACAAGAAATCCCGCAAACAGTTTGCTGAAGACAACCTGTCCAAGAGCATGAAATACTGGAACCATGTCCTGTGGTCTGATGAGACTAAGATTAACTTGTTTGGCTCAGATGGTGTCCAGCATGTGTGGCGACGCCCTGGTGAGGAGTACCAAGAAAATTGTGTCTTGCCTACAGTCAAGCATGGTGGTGGTAGCATCATGGTATGGGGCTGCATGAGTGCTGCTGTTACTGGATTCCAACATGTACTGTGACTTTCTGAAGCAGAACATGATGCCCTCCCTTCAGAAAAGTTCTGCCAGGAAGACTCAAATGTTACGTCGCTCATTACTTTCTGGTCTATCTATTACTTGGAGTATAAAAGATTGTTACTAACACATTTGAGTTTGCAGATGATGATGCAAACATTCACCTCCATCCTCCCCACCACCACCAGGATGGTCCCTGTCCATACCTCCCTGGGGGTTGGCTGTGCCCCTGCCTTCATTTTTCTGCAGGATATGCAGAGTCTGCTACCCTCCGAATGTGAATTACGGATGGGGCCCGCGCCAAAGAACATCACCATCCAATATTTTCTTTTAATTTTCTGATCTATTAATTAGTAAACGTCATTGTGATATCATCTTGATTTCCGAGTCTTTCTAGTAGAACTGGGCCGAACGGCATGATAATGACCCCAAACACACCGCCAAGATGACAAGTGCCTTGCTGAGGAAGGTGAAGGTGATGGAGTTGCCAAGTAGGTCTCCAGACCTTAACCCTATTGAGCACTGTAATGGAATTTTTCTGTGTTCAGTGATTCCTAATGATGGCCTCATCTGTTTTCTCACTTGCAGTGAGAAGGGGCCTTTGTGTGATAATTTACTATGGTTTGGAGTAAGTGGAGGTAAGGAAAAGCAGGTGGTCAAGGGGTCATCTTGAGTGCATTTGTACTTTATAGCCTAAAAGGTTAAGGGGGCATTTACCTCTCAGGGCCAGTGGAGGAATAGAAAAGACAAACTGGGATCTCTCCTTTAGGGGAGGGAAGAAATAAGGCCTTGGGGGGAATAAGATATAAAATAGACAGGCACTGTTTCTCTTTATCTCTCCTCACTGACTCACACGTGTATTGGTGACGAAGATCTCTCTTGCAAGAGAATAAATACTTTCATAAACTTTAATTTGGACTCAAGAGTGTCTCTTACTCAGTGATGATGTTTGTTTGAAATAATTTGACACAACAGCACCTGTGGGGCTCCTCAAGCAGAAGGCGGAGAAGCGCCATGTGACTAACATCCAGCAGCTCTGTGATGTCACTATGGAGGAGTGGAAGAGGATCCCAGCAACAACACCTTGGACAGTTTTGACATGTTCACTTAGGGTGTACTCACTTTTGTTGCCAGCTATTTTGACAATACTTTAACTATGAAAAGAACCATCAGCTTATAATTTTCAGAGCCCTTCTTTAAATTTATAAAACGGGTAGTTCCGGTCCTTGATTCTGATTGGTTGAGTCACGTTCAAAGCCGTTGTAAATGACTCAACAAACATACAGCTGTGACCGCATTACATTAATATAACTACTAATTAGCGCAACTGCTGTTTATGATTCTTTGTTGCTGCCGGTTGCTTGGCAACCTCTTTGGAACTACATTGATTGGCGGAGGAATAAATGTGTTCTAAAGATAATTATTTTTGTTGCTGGTGTTTATTTTATGAATAAAATAAATATTTTTATTCACTTAGATCACTTAGATCACTTATTCACTTAGAGCACTTAGATCTGCTGGGCAACTGCTTTTGGTTTCTCCCAATGCAAGATTAAAGAGCAGAGGTGACCGTGCCTTTGCAGTGATGGCCCCGAAACTCTGGAATAATTTACCTTTGTACATTAGGCAGGCACCTTCACTTGCAGTTTTTAAATCACATTTAAAAACATATTTGTATGGTACTGCATATAACACAGTATGAGAGTTACTTGTTACTTGTCGTTTTTTGCTTTGTTGTTTTTTCTGTATGTACAGCACCTTGGTGAACACCTGCTGTTGTAAAAAGGTGCTCTATAAATAAACTTTGATTTGATTTTGATTTGATTTGATTTTATATGGAGTAACCGTTTTCTAATAGCAATAAGCCCCTTGAAGCCGTGTTTTACAGTGGATTTAGATAAGGGGGTTTTAGGCACTCCGCTCCGCGTCGTAGCTAACAACGCCCCTTAGCTGTTCTAAATTTACTGTAAATCACGGCTTCGCAGGGTTTATTGCTTTAATACACTTCGCATGGCCTTTGTCGTGAACGTATTTCGTGAAGTTCCATGGGATCAAAGGATTTTGATTGTTTTATGGGTTTCAAACGATTTATTCGGTTTTGAATGAAGAAATGGTAATGAACTTGCATGGATTGTTTTTACTCTGTTCTGATTGAAAGTTTTCTCTCTCTCTATGAGCACATGGCTGGAGTGCAGATTGTGGTCTGCCGGAGAGGCCACGCAGAGCAACCAGAAGAAGGGAGGAAGTCAGAAGAGTCTATGGTTGGAGTTGCGATTGCGACTACTTCTGACTTGAATGAAGAAATTGTGCCAAACTACCGATGTTGTCTTTGATTCTGTTGTGGTTCAGAGAGTCCTCGCTCTCTTGAATGAGCACATGGCTGGTTGTAAGTCAAGGCCTGCTACCCTAGGGCCTGGAGAGGCCATGCAAGACAGCAGCCCAAAGATACAGAAAAGGCCAAGAGGGGGAAGAGTTGGCTCGACCAATAAGAAAGGTGCAATTTCCAAGAAGAAATATAGTATCGTGCTCCAGTGTATTCTATCAGTAGCAGTTTTGGCTCCTCCGTCTCAAGATACTGTACAATGCGACGTACATTCAAACATATGTTAAGGCAAAGGTAAAGTTACATCACAGGCCACTGCAGTTCACTAAAGTTCATTATTTGCATGTGCTTTAAAGCCTTGCTGGTTAAACATTTAATTTGTGTGTTGATGTGCTGTTCTAACATGTGCTTTTCTGAGCGGGTACACCCAAAGCTCACAGGCACTAAAAGCCTGTCAAACAGTGCCTGGATACCGGACTAAGTTATCTTTCTTATTAGAGAGTCTTATTGGGCTAATACTGTCAAGTACACACAATACTGTCAAGTTTAATGTCTAAAATGAAAGCAAACATTTGAAAGAAAATAGATGCGTACCAGTCTTAAAGTGACAGTACCCTATAGTAAACATGCTGCCGCTTGTCCTTTTAAAGGGATAGTTTACCCAACATATGAAAATTCTGTAATTATTTACTAACTCTAAAGTTGTTCCAAACCTGTATTTATTTCTCGTGCTGAACACAAAAATTAGATATTTTAAATAATGTGGCTAGGAAAAGAGTTGCTGGTCCCCATTGATTTTCATATTAGGAAAAATATAGCTACCATGGAAGTCAGTGGGGAACAGAAAGTTTTGTTACCCACATTCTTCAAAATAACTTCTATTTTCATTTGATGAAAGAAATGTATTCAGGTTTAAAACAACTTGAGAAAGTATATAATGACAATTAATCTCTTCAACGTTAATAAAATAACAAAAAACAAAGAGAAAATCACTCACTGCTCTTGACCGAGAACTTTAATAGTAGCTTTAAACGCCTTTGTGCTCCGACATCCCGTATGCGGTATATCGCATATTTTTGTGCGATAACTTCGCGACATACAACTTTTAACAATTTTAATACACAATTAACACAGCAGGTACAATCATAGTCTTTGTCAGACACTCACCAACCAAATATGAAGGAAGTCACCTATAAAGCCTCCTGTTAGTAACATTACAAAAAAAATTTTTTTTTAGTTCACTGTAGAGGGTCCATACAATCTAATTCTGTGAAATATTTAGTCCATAACACATTTATATATCAATAAACATCCACGGAATGTAGTAGTAACATTTCAAGTTAGCCGACAGAACTATCACATCGTCAACGCATTCTGTTGGTCTAGAAGATTATTTTCACAGTAAACATTATGGACTTTATGCCAAAATGGCCAGACACCTGAACCTTTGTTTGACAGCTAATTTGAGCCAATCGGTTCATGCAAGAGGGTTGACCATGCAGCATTAGCCAGCCAGCTTGCAGTATGGGGAATGGTCCCGCCTTGTCTTTGAGGGACAGTAGAAAGATCCAGTTGCATCAGAGTTTGCAAATGACTGGCTTATCTGATAGCCAATGCAGTTTTAGTGGGACGAATCGACTGATCGGCCACAGAAGTTTTATGGTGACCCGTGCATCATGCATGGCCAATGTGACTCTTGGAGATATGTTTTTGGATGGGGAGACATCACTCTCGACAAGTAAGTGTTTTACTATATTATATAGCCTAACATATTTTACTTTGTATACTGAGGTATGTGTTTGTGTTTTGAGATTTTCCTGCAAACTTCTGTTGTGTTTTTGCTTGTTTATGCACGCATGCATTTGGTGTTACTGCCCTTTCAGAAAGGACGCGGAATGCGTAGCGCTGGCCGCTGGGTTCAGCGTAGTCCTTCAGATACAAAGCGATTTGCTGGCCAAAGCAAAGTAGGTGGATTTTTCAAAACTTTTAGCGGGAATTCTGTACGTCTAGTTATTTAGATTTTTGTTCATTCTTTTGGTCAGCAGCAAACTATGTATCTGTCCCATTCAAAACACACCTGACATGCCACACCTGAATGGAGGTCTCCATGACACAGCTTTTCTCACAATGTTCCAGTTCGACCCCAAATTGTACATCATACAGCTCAGGAAATTCCGACACACACAGTACTAGCTGTTCATCCATTTTGATTTCCGCACTTGTTTGGATGCCCCGTTTCTATTGGCCGCGCAGGTAATCGTCCCAGAGCGCAGCGGCAAAAGTTGAACTATTTTGAACTTTGACCGCGGCGTGCGCTACACTTTAGTCGACGTAAAACGTCCTCGCGCTGCACAAGCCATTGAAATAAATGGGTTTCATAGCACAACACAGAGCATTCCGCATCCTGTCTGAAAGGCGCTTTACACGCTCATGCACTGTTGTGTGTGTGTGTGTGTGTCCGTCCGTCCGTCCACTGGTTTATGTTTGTGTTTTCATGCACTGGTTTATATTAGGGATGGCGAAAACTAAAATATTTCTTGACCGACCACCGAGCCTCATTAGCCGGTTGAAACCGGTCAACCGATTAGTTTGAAATAGTTTAAAATATAGTACGCTATTTAAAATACTAGCCATTTCGAGCCGTGCCTGCAATTTCACTCACACACACACACTGCTCCTCTCACACACACACACACACACACACACACACGGCGCCGCCCTTCCACTCACGTCACTTTTAAATCCCCTACAGCGTGAAACATGAGTCCTGCAAACGCGGCGCAGAGGATCTTGTATGTAATCGGAGGACAAACGCCTCCTTAGTTTCGAAATGGTTTGGGTACAAGGTGATCGCGTTGAAAATAAAGGCGTTTGTCTAGTGTCAGCAGCTCATTTGAAACATTGCCGCGGCTTATTTAAGAAAATGACAGCTCCGAAGAGACGCCGCTTTAGTTTGAGGTAGTGCTAACAATAATAAAGAAAGATGATCATCATCACCTTATCTGTTACCACTGAAATGTAGATGTAGTGTATTTTCATATTTAAGCACTGTATCACACAACTTACATCGGTGTCATTCTTTGTGGTGAAATGGTCCCACACACTACTTTTCTTTGCACGCTTCATCCTGTCGTCTGCCCTGGCTCTAACCTCGAGTGTGTTAGCCTGTAGCCTTTACTTTTCGCAAACCTTGTGAGCGAGTGAACCCAAACGCTGTGACCTCGCGCCACATGTTTTTATTGGCGAGTTATGAAAAATTGAGTGTGAGGGATTTGTTCACTTCACACAAAAAGATCTTGGAATGAGACGGCTAACTCTAGTAGCGTATAGTCCACTGTATATAATAGGCTAATTTAGAGATCACTTTATTTTTTTTTAACCGACTACCGACAACTTTGATCGGTTAACATTGATACGGTCAACCATCGGTCAAAGGGTCATCAGTTAACATCCCTAGTTTTATATATATTATATATGTGTGTGTGTGTGTGTCCATGTTCATGCACTTGTTTGTTTGTGTGTGTGTTTTCATGCACTGGTTAATATGCATGTTTGTGCTCACGGACTGGTGTATGTTTGGCTGTTCGTGTGCGTGCATTTCTGTTTACATGTGTGTAAGCATGTATTATTTGTAAATAGTTTGATATTTCAACATATATAGTGTATAATAGCTCACCTCCATGAAAAGGACAGGTGAGTGTGATGGTGGTGGATGAACAGCGGCTCGCTGGCGGCAGTGGGCCTCGTCCCCGTTATAGGCCCAGGCAGGCGACACAGAACTTGTTAGTCGGGCGGGTCAAAAAAATGAATGACTGAGGCATTTATATAGCGCTTACATATGAACTATTGTACACCCAAAGCGCTTTACAATCATGTCGGGGTCTCTCCTCAACCACCACCAGTGTGTAGCATCCACTTGAATGATGCGCCGGTAGCCACAGTACAACAGCGCCAGTGCGCTCACCACACACCCCAGCATATGTGGAGAGGAGAGAGAGTGATAGAGCCAATTCAGTAGATGGGGATTATTATTACACCCCTACTCTTGACGAGAAGTGCCATGGGATTTTTAATGTCCACAGAGAGGTTTAACGTCTCATCCGAAGGACAAAAAATCTGTTATTTATACTACCCTGATGTTGTTCAAAGCATGTATGCATAATTTTTTTAACGTCTCATTGTTTTGTTTAGGGATTTTTCTCTCACACACAAAAATCTTTAGAGTTCTGCAGAAGAAATTCATCCAGATTTTTTAAGTTAAGGGTGAGTAAATTATAAGGCTGCACAATATATCGAAATTATCGCTATATCGCAATATGCATATCGCACCGGCTTGCAATAACTGGGGTCTAGCTTTAATAGGAATCAGTAGCTGTATATTTAATTCATACAATGAAAACTAAGCAGTGTTTTATTTTTCCATTTGATTATTAAGTTTCTGTTGTTAAATAAAGCTAATGTAGGCCTACCTGAAACCCTAAACCCCATGGTTTACACGGATGTTAAAATATTTCTGTAACTGTTCACTTTCAGAAGGATATTTTCTTGCCACAAAAAGAATGTGAAACACGTATGTAGGTTATATTTTTTTTTATATTTGAAAGATAATTTAATTTATTTAACACACTTTAAGCATTATAGTATCGCAGATCGAAGATCGCATTATTTAATGTATCGCATATCGCATTTTTCTTCAATATCGCGCAGCCCTAGTAAATTATGTCAGAATTTATACCTGTATGATGAATGGATATGTTGACTGCATAACCATTAAAGAACTGCTAAAGTTTTATAACTTTAATGTTTCACAGCATCATTAATAAAGAATCCAAACTCCTACCTATCTGTTCCTTTTCCTCCGTATCTTCAAGCTTCACAACAATGTCGCGTTCTTGATCAGGACGACTCCTGTTCTCACTGTAATCTTCAGTAAACTGCATTATTACAGGTTTCTGTTCTTCCTGCTGGTCTAAATGCATCTCTTCACTTATAAATAGTGATCGTTAAAAAAAAACTATTTTTGTTTGGAAACAGCGCGCGTCTCCTCTTCTTCTGTGTTTTTGCCGGTTTGTGAAACATATTTAAAGTGTGCGTCTGCGCCACCCACTGGTCTGGAGAGTGAAGAGCACAATTAGCTTAATGAAGACAGAGAAAATGAGAAAACAGTATTGTGTGTGTGCTCTGTGGTCACTAACTTTTAAATTAGACAGTTAAACACGTTCAACTAAATGTTTCTTATTTCTTTCATTTTTCTCTCTCCTCCTTTCTTTCTCTTAGGAGTCAGTGTGTTTCTTTGTGGTTCATGAACACATTTTTTTCTGTGTTCAAATGTTATGAATTATTATTTTATAAAATATACACTATCTTAAATCTACCCCCAGAGTCATCATTGTGTGAGGTATGAATTAATTAAAAACTCTTTTTTTTTTAAATACAGTAGCCTACAATTGTCTTTTACAACTTTTTACATTATAGTCATACATAACATAATCTATTTAAACTCTATACAATAGCATGCTCTCCATCTGCTCATCTTCAACAGTCCAGAAACAGCATTATGGATAAAACACTGAACATCAGATCCGATGAGACCTTCAACAAACAGCTGAACACACACCTCTTCCACTAATATATCAAACAAGACACTTATTATAATAAGCATGAGAAATGATCAATGTTAATCTATTACAGGTTTATAAGCTGCAGCTATAATGTAAGGAACGATTAATAAGTAAAGTTACAGCTCAACAGTTGTGTTTTTGCTAATTCAATGGGAATAAGGTTACAGAATTCAGATAATCCGGTTGGGATTCTCTCAGATCACGTGATGTTTCTCCGTCTGTAATGAAACAATAAATTAATTATAATTATAATTATTAATCAGAAAATAATTTTCTTAATTAGTCGTTATTCTTTGTTTAATGTCTGAATAAATGACTAACCACATCACACACATACATCTGTATCTACTGTACATGGCTGAGGATCTCCGGTTTTCTACAAAGACATAAGCTACAGTAAATTACCTCATCCTTGGACCACGGACGCTTTTTCACTACGTCTCCTTTAAAAGATAAACACGTACACTAAACATTAATTTGCATAATAAAGACAATATTTTCCTCTCATTATAATATCTAATATGTGATACTTGCCTCTCCCAGAGCTCCTGTGGCGATAGTAAATGATCACAGCAGCAGTTACAGCCACACTGTAAAAAACTATTATTGGTTTAACCTAAAAAAGTAAGTTACCTGGTTGCCTTAAATTTGAGTTTATTGAAATTAAAGGAGAACTCCGGTCAATTTTAACATAAAGCTCATTTTTTTGTAAATTTGGAGTGCTGTCAATACAGAGAACAACGACAAATATCGGTGTTGCCTACACTGTGTTATCCTCTTTTTAAAATTTGCACCCTGTTGACTTCAATGGGGCAAGTTTTAAACCTGCTTTTATCCTCTTAACATCCTTGATATGTAATTACAAGTGCCCAGCCATGTGAGTGATTCCTTCAGAGTGAACACGAGTGAATCTGACTGCAGTAGATGTGAAAGATATGAATAAAAATTATGTTATATCAGTCAGCGCACATACCTGTATTTACATCCTGTTTTCGGTCGAAGTCCAAAGTAGTCGATTGTCGAGTTCACGCGTGTGATCATAGGTAACTAAACCTATGCGCGTGAACTCGACAATCGACTACTTCACAGCAGACTTTTCCCTCCACAGATGCACGTCTGTAAATTAGGGAATGAACTTGCGCTCGGGGGGGCGGTTCAGTGAAAAGAGGAGCGTGTTCCGGTGCAAACGTTCCCTGGTGATATTTTACAGTTTCAGAAAACAATTCCGCCGCTGACCAGGAAAAACCCAGTCTAAAGACGCGTTATTCAGATGCTATTTTAAGGCCGCGTGCTTGGCCATTATGTAGCGTGTGAACAGCGCACATACACTTTGATTCTCTAATCTACACAGGCACAGCAGTTTTCATTTTTGCAAATCAAACATTATTACAAGGAAAAATATGAACACACGAGGGAAATCATTGTTGTGTCCGTGAAGATGTGAAAAAAACAGACATAAATCTAGCTTACACATTTACCCAAACTATTATACGCCTGTTTAACCGAAGCTAATTTGTGTGGGTTTCTCCCATCATCCCCAATGTCACTTCTCTGTGTTTTACGGTCCTGACGAGAACGTCGGTCTCCTCGGCTGTGAATCGCTTCTGGCGTGCGCCGGCAAATCCGCCGTTATAATAGCGATCCGCCGTGAAACAAGCGCGCCGGCTCTTAAAGGGAATGTGAGAGGACGCTCTGATTGGTTTATTTCACGTTACGCCCAAACCACACCTATGAATAATGAACATTTTAGATTTGCGTCGGGCGCGCAAGAGTCATTTATCCCGCCGGTATAATAGCAACAGCGCCCGGGATCCGCCCACAAAGTTACTTACGTTTCGCGTTTGAAACTTGCGTTTCAAATCGTTAAAATAGGGCCCTCTGTGTGACATCGGGTCCTAATGAACGAATAGTGTCGGCCCAGATCCGGCCCACATCTGGTACGTGTGGAGTCCATGTGTACCAGATGTGGGCCAGATCCTGGCCGACACTGTGTTGCTGTCAGTTATTCAAAATACGTGTTTTCAATGTATTCTTAGTTTAAAAAACTAAAGACACTTATTTAGATGGTTGTTATAGAACAATCCCAGATCACACTGTCAGTGTTTGGGCATATTCACACATGATTTATACACAAATACTTTTCTTTTTCTTTTTAGATGAGAACAATACATCACTGTTGTTTAAGCAAATGAGCATTAAGCTGTGTCATCAGTAACCTAGTCTTCACAGTCGTCGTCTCAGTAGAGGCTATTTCAAGATGCAAGTTAACATAACATGAGTCAAACCCACACTTGGACACATCTCTAATCAGTTAATCACTCACAAAACCGCATTGTTTTTGGGATATGCAAAAACATAAAATGGAAAAAGAACAACTTTTGCAGTTCGTATCTTCCGATAAAGCCTCCATGGATATATTTCTGTTCAGAGTTTGACCACTGACTTTAATTGAACTGTTTGCCAAACATGCTTCGATGATTCAGTGGTTGATGTCACTGTTAGACTGTGATGTTCATTAATAGCAGGACAGGATGTTCATAAAAGCAGAACAGGAAGAAGGCCTTCCCATACAAAAGACATACAGAAATGGTCACTCTCCTGCACAAGATGTTTGTCCATCCCACAGATTAAAATAACATTTCTGAAGAAACGAACCACAGCAGGTTTCAGTTTTTCTCAGAAGCTGAACTCATAGAATAAGAGTCAGAAGAACATTTATAACATGCGTTCAGTGGAAGTGTGTGTGTGTGTGTGTGTGTGTGTGTAAACTAGGAGGGTCAAACTCTGTCGTGGGAGGATTCACACATCAGACGAAGAGCTTGAGTGTTTTCAGTGGATGATCTTCTCACTGAAAAACTGAAGAAAATGGTTGAAATGCGTGTTTTGTTCTGTTCGTGTTGGTGGCATATGATCTGTAAGTTATGAAACATTTTTATGGCTTAATATCAGTAATAAGCTGGGATGGTTTTTTTATTTGCAGTTCTTCACGGATGAATCAAATTAAACTTATTGTGACGTGAGATCTGAATAATTGAAATTACTATGAATTTGCATTTCTCTTCACTTTTTGTATCAGTTCACACGTAAACTTTACAAAACTGACGTCAGGCTTTATAACCCAACACAGACTCAATCTGTTCTCGTTCGTGTTCTTCAGGTGTGTTTGCTGTCGAAACCAACAAAATACAGTCAGTGTCAGTGATGGAGGGAGAATCTGTGCTTCTACACACTGATGTCACTGAAATACACACACACGACGACATACTGTGGAAGTTTGGAGCTGAAGAGTCTCTGATCGCTAAAATAAACAGAGATTCGGGAATATTCTCGACATATGATGATGTTCCTGACGGGAGATTCAGAGACAGACTGAAGCTGGACAATCAAACTGGATCTCTGACCATCACACACACCACAACTGAACATACTGGACTCTATGAAGTAAAGATAATCGCATCTGAACTGTCATCAAAAACATTCAATGTTTCTGTCAATGGTGAGTACAGCTCATTTCTACGTTCTTCTCCACTGCGCAATGTGACGTCTTTTCAATGTCATTATTGGACGTCTAATTTCGGACCACTGAAGGGGTTGTTTTGTAACGCCAGGCAACGTCATTTTACAACCCTTTTCCATGTAAGGGCTATTTATAGTCCAAATGTGGTCTTTTCAACATCAAATTTAGACTAATTTTAATACATTTTCTATAACTGTATAGTCCCATGTTTCAAGAGGATGGAGGACATGTTTTCTGTACCATGTATTTACATTTATGCATTTGGCAGACGCTTTTATACAAAGTGACTTGCATTGGATTACACATTTACATTCTTATCAGCTCTTGCTTTCCCTGGGAATCGAACCCATGATCTTGGCGTTGCAAGCGCCAACGCTCTACTGTACTAAACTGTATTAATTTTCCTGTTTGGCTCAACAGCAATAGTTTCAACAGGAGATGCATTACACCTTTGTATGCGTCCCCAGTTTGAGTTATCACCTGGGGTTTTTGGGAAATGATCTGGAAAAGTATGCCACCTTCTGAAATGGGACTAGCTCATTTTCCAAAACCTCCATTTGGTTGTAATCCGTTATTTTGCAATGCTTGAACACGCCGAATCGCACCAAATGTCTGGCGTGTTGCCTCGGCCAATCAGAGTGGCGTTTACTGGTTGGGTCATGATGATGTGCTGCCTCAGCCAATCAGAGTGGCGTTTACTGGTTGGGTCATGATGATGTGCTGCCTCAGTCAATCAGAGTGGTGTTTACTGGTTGGGTTATGATGATGTGCTGAAGCCCCCCCGGGCGGAGACCGGCGGAGAAGCTCGCAGGCAATCGGGGGGACGTGGATGCATAAAGTCTGATAAAGTGAAGGGAGAAGCCCATAGAGAGTGATAAAGTTGCTCCCGCTGCTAGCTCATGGACAGCTAATGCTCACGCTCTCCGTCTCTGCGAGATTTGGAAGGGAATGATTCAGATTTCTCTCGGCACAGCGACTAGAAGACTGACAGCTGTCAGACAGGCTCACGTCACATCTAAGTCGTCAAGCTCAGTTTGAGTCTGCGCAGTTCGCCTGGCGATCAGGAAGTGAGTGCTTCAAATGGGCTTCACTTTTCTCCGTTAAAATCTATGGGGTCCCTTTGTTCATCTTATATACTGTCTATGGCTGCCTCAGCCAATCAGAGTGGCGTTGACTGGTTTTTGACTCTTTGGTTGAAACCCAAAGCCCCTGATAGAGAGCTGTCCTCGGCTGTCCTTGACTTTTCTGCTGCTGTTGGTTCTTTTTAATTTAGGAATAAAGTGGATTGGCCTACTGAATAAATAAATAGGCATATATACATGATAAATCGTGTTTGTTTATAAATAATCTGTATTCATATCATGTTGATAACAACAATGTTGATATTTGTAAATAAAGAAATATTACATATTAATCATGTTTTCCTGCACCTGTCATAGACGACCAAAACTTTTCCCAGTTCAAAGGTCAAATGTTGAACATCAATATGACGTCCAAGTTGGGTCATGATTGGACGTCCAAATAGTGGACCTAGTTTGGATGTTGAATAGATACAGAATTGGTCAAGGACAGACGGACCCAATATAGACATGATTTGCACGTCTATCCGATGCCCAATGTTTAGTGGGTCACATTTATTGACAGTAAAAAGTCTCTATTAATACATTTAGCTGAGGCAGAATCTGTTGTAGAGCTAGTTTATGATTGGCCGCTAGATTTACATAATTGCTGAACATGCAGACACTTTTATTTTTTTAGTCCAAATTGTGTTTTATTATGTCAATCACGTTACTGTAGTTGAGTAGATTTTTTTTATTACTTTGTAGACTACTTTTACATGAGTACATTGTAAGTATCTGTACTTTTACTGCGTTAATTTCCCGCATTTGTGGTCGTATAATGCTTGTTTAAATGTTATTTTTATCCATCAACGTCATGGATTTTATTTTCGACATATTGACAGAATGTGTACTTTTACTTTCCGAACAAAGCCAGCTTGTTGAAAACCACAATCCTATTTTATCATTGCTTTTCTCTCTCAGAAGTCCGTGTTCACTGCTGTGGTGGTTCTACTGAAGCTGTGATCCGATTGGTCCTCTCTGCTCTGGTGGGCGTGGCTACTGTCGCTGTTCTGCTTTATGACATCAGATCCAGAAGATCAAGAAACTGATTGTGACATATCTCTAAGTTTTAATCAGTACTGATGCAAATGGAATGATCAAGTTTATAAAAAAAAAAAATTTTATATATTTTTTTTGTATGGAAAACTAAATCACTGTTTGATGAAAGTATACAATGCACTTTTTATATGATATTCAAATATCATTTGCTTCAAATTGAACTTTATTTAATCGTATTATTCTCAGTATATACTCTTGTTTATGGTTTATATATTTTATTTAAGATATATTTAGATATAGTCTGATCTGAGTAGTGGCAGAGTAAATATTATAGTGTAATCTGTGATGACCTCTAGCGGTGAGTTTGAGGAACTGTAGATTCATCATTATACACTGATGATGTTTGACCATATGTATTGACTGTCATATTATGTATTATGTATATATATAAATAGTTCAAAACTAATTAAAAAAAATGAGAAACAGCTGTAAGAGTATATTAATGATATAAAACAAGACTAGCACAATCTTTTCACTGAAAAATTGCTTAAATAATGATCATCAATGAAATAGTTAGTTGTAGTTGTATACTTTATTGTCCTTTTTCAGGAAATTTGTCTTGGACTCAAAGCTGCATTTATACACAAATACATACAACATATACACACACAAACCAATAAAAAGCTAAAATCTATATGAGCATTACCAGACTACATTTAACATATTAATAGATACAGGAATAAATGACTTTTTGTAATGGTTGCTCTTACATAATGGGACTCTATACCGTCTTCCTGATGGTAGCATCTGATACATTGAAAATAAAACATGGCTTGAATCTCTCACTATTGTCTGTGCATTTTTAAAAATCAGCGATTCGTAAATTGATTGAAGTGATGAGTACTCCCTTACACCCATAACTTTCATCGCAATTTTCACAGTAGTTTATTTAAAATGTTGCATTTATCCACATTCTGTTATTAAAAGCAACAGTAAAAATGATATTCTTACAATACATTAATGCAAATAAAGAGCAAAAGTGACATTTCAGATTCTGATGAGTTAATCCAAATAAACAGTTCTGCCTGAAGCACAATACAAACTGTGTTTTGAAGTTTTTATACACTTCGCACATTGTATTATGCAAATACAGTAGATTGATAACAAGTCAAGTAAAAACTGACAGTACAAGATGTGTAGTGCAAATCTTCTTCACATTTGTGCATTAATACATTTGTAAATGAGCTGATGTTGACTGAGAACTCGTGTTTATCTTAAAGGTTTAAGTTGTCACAGTGCAAATATAGTGTTAAATGCTGGTTTGAGTGTTTCCATCTTCCTAAATATCACAAAGCATTTGTTCTATGGATGTATCAAGATAATAAGTAGGTTATTGTTGAAGTGAATAATAATGAAGTAACTACAGTGAATAAGCGCCGCCTGTGTTTCCATCATAATGAGTCTCTATCAGAATCTCCTCTGTAGAAACACTGAACTCCTTCTCAACCTTCAACACACAGCTGAACACACACCTCCTCACTAATACATCGTCTCAAACAAGGCTTTTATTATAATAAGCATGAGAAATGATAAATGTTATGATAATCTATTCCAGGTTTATAAGCTGAAACTGTCAGATAATGTAAGTAACGTTCATCTAAATGTCCTAAATTATATGTGCTTCCAGCAACAGGTTGGTTATTATTTCCATAATATGTAAATAGTGCTTTATGATGAATAAGTAAAGTATTACATCTATATCTAACCATGTTAAAGTCAGCACCCATAACTATAACAGCAGTTGGATACATTAATTTGAGGTTTACTATGACGTTACAAACATCTGAAATCAACTGTCTGTTTTGAATTAAATTACTGAACCCATAAACATTGACCAGAATAAAATAATGATCGTCCATTTTCAGAACACAAATTAGCCAGTGACCATTATTGCTAAATCTAGATGTCACTATTTTACCAGGTGAGTTGCAGAACAAGATGGCCACCCCTGCTGATCTAGTAGACCCATTTTGTTGCATTTTTTGCAACAAAATAAAGTGAGCTTTTTCGCGTGAAGCTGATACGAAGCTCTTTGCGGATCGCGTGATCCTTGGTCATTCCCCACAGCGCATCTCGATGCGATCTCTGAGTGAACTGAATTATGACGGGTCTTGTTTTCTTTTCTTCACGTCTACCTACTCGATGAACTGAGTCCACAATCTGGTTGATGCTCGAGGACCATGATGGTGAGATTTTAACTAGTAAATCAGCGACCGTCTCACGTATGTCTTCACCTTCCTTTTCTTTTAGTCCGCGAATCCTAAGATTCCACCGGCGTTTGTGTCGCTCTAGCTCTAGGACACGTTCCATTAGCTCTGCGTTGTCTTTCTTCAAAGCCGATACATCGCGAACCGTCGATTGTAACTGCGTTTTGCAGTCTTTCATTTCCTTAGCTATGCTAGTCAACATGATGGAGTTCGGTTGCAGCTGGGTGTCTTGTGCATCCATCTTATCAGTTAGCTGCTTTATTGCTTCCAGGACTGCATTCATACCTTCTTTTCCTCCTGTCCCCGTATCCTCCCTTTTAGCAGTTGTGATATTTAACGGTGAGAATGGTTCTTCTCTTTTAGTTTTCTTGGTGGAATCCACTTTCATCCATACAGCATGCCTATGGTTGTTAGTTGCGTCGTTGCTGGGGGAAAAAGCCAGAATCTTTATTGGTCGTTTAAAATGATAAAAAAAATAAAATAATTTGTCATTTCATAAGGAGCACTTTATGGCAATTTGGATATTCACATCTGGGACAGGCCTAGAGAGCTTAAAGGCTGATTTATACTTCTGCGTCGTACCTACGCCGGAGCCTCTACGCAACAGACTACGCGTTGGTTTTCATTTATACTTCTGCGTCGTTGTCCGCGTTGACGCGCAATTACATGTGAAACCCGAGGGAGGGTTTCTAGCAGACCAATCACAGCGCTTGCGTCCGCGTAGAATTGACGCGCTGTTACATTTTTGAAGAGGTGCACGTCAGGGTACGCCGAAGGGTACGCGCGCTACACACAGCCTACGACGTAGCTGCGGCATGAGTTCGACGCAGAAGTATAAATTGGGCTTTAGACATGCAATGCACCCGGTCCGCCATCTTGCCGGAACCCGCAAGTGGTTCTTACTTCAAGACCAGCAAAGTTGTGTATGGAAGGCGATCGGGGTCAATAGTCTTTAAACAAAACGCGTGAAATTTGACCGCGTCAACATGCACTGTTTGTCGCGGAAATTGTTTACGTGTTTCTTTTGTATGTGTAGACACGCACGTTCTGGTCATGTTAACCCTTTAGAACCGAATGTGTCGTCGCCGACACAGATCAGCAAGCTGTATTCATTGTACCGTAACTCTTCAACTATCAAAACCATTCAAATTGCCCCTGACAGTAGACAACATGCGCTTTTCGGCAATATACGACTTATTACGGTAATTTCATGCTTTCCGTCAGCAAATGACAGCGGGCTTTCTGGCAGAGCGGGAAGGAAGGATTTGAACCGAGAGATACGAAGCGTGGCGGGTTAGAGTGTTTTGGATTGCATAAAATAATAAAAGAAACAAACAAATACATGGTGAAAGAAGTGGTGTGGTACTAGTAGACAGCAGAAGAGGGGATTGGGATGATTCTTAATGAAACTTGGGAGGCCAATGGCCGTTACTTTTTCACGTATCTTTACATGAGGTGTATGTGTGCGTGCCTAATATGAATTGATGCATTTGTATGTGTGCGTGTATGAAAAAAAAGTGTCCTAAATGAAAACTGTGCAACCCAATGTCACAAAAAAAGACTTGTATAGTTGTATTATACTTCATTTTTCAACTTTAAAGTGTAAGTTTCTTTCGTTCGTGATTTATTTATTTTTTTCTAAATAAAAATCGAAAAATGTATTCTCGTTTTTTAAATTTTTGTCTTTTTAAATTCTATTTACAAACTCACCGCACACAATAATGGTCAATAACTGTAATTTGTTGAAAGCTAGTCTTTTTCTGAAAAAGATGACACCTTGCACATGAAGATAGCACATTGTTTTAGAATTTTACAGTCAAAAAATCAAAATATGTGAAAAACACCCATTTTAGCTTCAGGTTCTAAAGGATTAAAGGTGCAATATGTAGGATTTTTGCAGTAATAGTATAAATGTTTTTTAAAGTCTAAAGACCGTTGCTATTTTAAACACAAATGGAGACATGGGTTCTGCTATGACCCTATAGTTTGTTTGTGCTGTTCTGAAAAATAATGTTTGTGCATATAATAATGTTTAATCTTTGTTTGTGCAGGTTTTTTTGGCAGTTTGCTAAAATAAAAGAGCCGCTCTAAGCTGTTGACTTTTCTACCTTGAGAAAGAACGTTAAACAAACAACTTAAAATGGCATGAAATCATGACATAAGACTGACATCACTCACAACATACCAATGCATTATCCCTCATGAATAAACATGACGTCTGATGTTTGTATACATATATACCAACGTACCATCGAATACAACATTTTCAATGGCTACGGTGCGTGTTGACGCGGTCAAAATTCACACGTTTCTTTTAAAGACTTTTGGCCCCATTCGCCTTCCATAGTTTTGGTGCTACTTAAGTACCACTTTTCCTGGTTCAGAGCTGGTGATTTGGGTGTCGAAAGACAAGTAACTGATTTGAAACTATAGGCTCTGAACCAGCACTCAAACTGCCTTGGTGGAAAAGGGGTAACACACACACTCTCTCTCTCTCTCTCACTCACTCTTACTCACTCACTCATTTTAGCGCTGGGACCGCTCCATATTTTAGTTTCAAACGATCTGCAAATCCAGCGTCGAACTGGACCTTGTTAATAAAAAGTTTTGTCACTGAAATGCCGGGAACAAACAAACAAACACACTTGCACAACTCCGCTGCTGCCCCGGAAAAACAAACCGCATCCACTGTTCCCCTAACGCTGGGTTCTTTACAAACGATTAATCGCAATGAAACCGCACTCGATTTGGCAAAGCTGTGAGTGTGTGTCACATATCCATCTGAACACCAGAGGGTGTCTTCTCCACACACACACACACACACACACACACACACACACACACACACACACACACACACACACACACACACACACACACACACACACACACACACACATACTGGTACGGGTGCTTTATAAGGACTTTTCCCCCTAAAAAGATCCATCCTGGTTTATGGGGACCCACCTTTCCCTTTGTCATAGAGATTAATAAAAAATATTAAACTGCTCCTTATGGCATGGGGTAAAAATCTGACTGCTCAGAATTTAATTCTAATGAAACAGTCTGGTAATATGAAGACCTGACAAACTAAAGCACTGTAAGGACAGGGCAGGAGTGGGCGTTTCCTGATTCAATTATGATTTATGAGGACTACCCTGGTTTATCTGGACATCACTCACATACACACACACATCTGACCATTAATTATGAGGACTAACCTGGTATAACCTGGACTAACTTTACCCATGAGAGTGCCACATCACTTAAGTTTGTTTCAATACCAGCATATAGAAAAACAAAACAAGAAATTATCATCAAATTGTTCACACTGGCTTAAACTTTAAGAGAGATTTCAGAAAACTAACCTGAGTTTGTAATGTGAGATTTAACAGGTGTGAAGTGAGTGAAGAGCAAAGAGAGAAGAGGGAAAGTGAAATACGGAAATATTTTAGCTTTAAAAATTAAGAAAATAAAAAACCAAAAGGAGTTTACACTATTTAACCATCACTGACAAATGCATTCACCCACAAGTATTTTTCATATTTGAACCTTGAATGTCAGTCTTAATTTATTCATTAGATTTTAAGAAGTTTTGTCTAAAGATAGTTTTGAATAAAGCTAAATATTTCCAGTTGATTGGGTTTGGGTTTTGTTAATGTGAAAAGAGAAGATTGTTCAAGACTTGGTATTAGTATCTAAATGAACATTGCTGACCATTTGGGTTTAACTGTACATCTGTAACCATATGAATCATGCATACACACACAACCCTAACTAACCCTTGATTATGAGGACATTTTGGGTTTAACTGGACCTCTCACACACACACTCTCAAACACCTGACTAACCCTTGATTATGAGGACATTTTGGGTTTAACTGGACCTCACTCACACACACACTCAAACACCTGACTAACCCTTGATTATGAGGACATTTTGGGTTTAACTGGACCTCTCACACACACACTCTCAAACACACACACAAACACCTGACTAACCCTTGATTATGAGGACATTTTGGGTTTAACTGGACCTCTCACACACACACTCTCAAACACACACAAACACCTGACTAACCCTTGATTATGAGGACATTTTGGGTTTAACTGGACCTCTCACACACACACTCTCAAACACACACAAACACCTGACTAACCCTTGATTATGAGGACATTTTGGGTTTAACTGGACCTCTCACACACACACTCTCAAACACACACAAACACCTGACTAACCCTTGATTATGAGGACATTTTGGGTTTAACTGGACCGCTCACACACACACTCTCAAACACCTGACTAACCCTTGATTATGAGGACATTTTGGGTTTAACTGGACCTCTCACACACACACTCTCAAACACCTGACTTAACCCTTGATTATGAGGACATTTTGGGTTTAACTGGACCTCTCACACACACACTCTCAAACACCTGACTAACCCTTGATTATGAGGACATTTTGGGTTTAACTGGACCTCTCACACACACACACTCTCAAACACCTGACTAACCCTTGATTATGAGGACATTTTAGGTTTAACTGGACCTCTCACACACACACTCAAACACCTGACTAACCCTTGATTATGAGGACATTTTGGGTTTAACTGGACCTCTCACACACGAACACCTAACTAACCCTTGATTATGAGGACATTTTGGATTTAACTGGACCTCTCTCTCACACACACACACACTCTCAAACACCCGACTAACCCTTGATTATGAGGACATTTTGGGTTTAACTGGACCTCACTCACACACTCTCAAACACACACAAACACCTGACTAACCCTTGATTATGAGGACAAACTGGGTTTAAATGGACATCACAATTAACTCCACACATAGCAGGAGTACCTGTATTAGAGTTAACCATACTAAACCAAATCAACTATTCTACGTTAAAGAGTGAATTCACAAATGATTGTGCATCTTTTTGCTGCCACTAAACCTGTAAAAGTAATACGCACACCTAAGGAAATAGTGCTACAATGTGCTGTTGCTATATCAACCAACATATACACGTGGTGCAAAATGAACCTGGTTGGAGAAAAGGATTAAAGATCAGCAAGTTTTACACTTCATAGAAGACTAGTTAAAGGACAATTAGATGAAGAAATGCAACTAGACAGCCAATAAAAACGAACAAAATTAAATTGAAAGGGCAATTTTTATTTTGCAAATGGTAAAAAAAAGGCTCAACAACTGAGGTCTAATAAGGCCATTATTAGAGATGCACCGATTGATCGGCTTGGGACCGGAATTGGCCGATTTTCACGTGATCGGCCATGACCGGCGATCGGCCAGTCAGTCTGACATATACCGGTCAAACGCACTCTGGCACCGCATGATTAACATCGCGCAACATCAGCATCACACGTGCACACGGAACGCACATGTAGAAAACCTCATGAATTACGTCAGTTTCACACCGCAAGCGTGAGAGGCGCGTATTTTTTTCGGCGTGCATGTTAATCAATGAGTGCATCACACCGGGAGCAGGACAAGCAGGAGCGTCGCGTGAGCAGCAGTGAAGCGCAGTCTATTTTTGCTGCGTTGCTCACACTCAATTAAAGTGAAAGCACACTTTTTTTGATGTGCAAAATAAATATGATTTCACACAAAAAGTGCCAAAAATGCACTGAATTTGCATGTCTAGTGTGTTTTAACAAGAACTGGAATAGGCTATGTCAGAAAAGAAAATGAAATGACTCAAAAATATTTATAGAAAATTCACCCATTTAAACTTGTTTTTATTATTCAGTTTGGGTAGAAGTATATGGTGTTTTGTATAAAAAAAAAAACATATAGAAAATAAATGTGTGTGCTGTTCAGTGGTTAGAAAAAATGAAATCGGAATCGGCTAAAATCGGTATCGGCGGGTCAACCTCGGAAAAAATCGGAATTGGATTACAATACAAAATTGTAATCGGTACATCTCTAACCATTATGGGACTAAAGTGCATGAGGGAGTGTGCCTCAAAATGACCACAGCAACACACTGGAAATAAAACCAAATTAAATTGCCTTCCAGTAAATGCATGTATTTGTAAATTTCTTTCAAAACAGTGTTTTAATAAAAGTAAATAAAAGGATGTCTTGAACACTCTTCTGGCCCAAAAACACTTTAGAGAACAAAACCCACAGACATTAAAGGTTGTATCAGCGATTTCAGGCCCAAACATAAATGATCACATTCATCTAATCTTTCCTAACAATCCGCTAGCTGCCCGCCCCATAAGCATGCCGTCCAAAAACCGCGTCTCTGTAGGCAGCCTAGGCTCTGAGATCTGCACACAAAAACAATGGGTTTCACCAACCACCAAAACCAAAATAAACAGTGTTCCAACCAATCACCGACAGTTCCAACCAATCACCGCAAAATCTCAAACCACAACACCCCCACCTTTTGTGTGCAGATCTGAGAGCCTAGGCTGCCTACAGAGACGCGGTTTTTGGACGGCATACTTATGGGGCGGGCAGCTAGCGGATCGTTAGGAAAAATTAGATGAATGTGATCATTTATATTTGGGCCTATTTTTGGGCCTGAAATCACTGATACAACCTTTAATGGAAGGCAACACTGATCTCTCGAAGAACTCTAAGATGATTTCTTTTTCAACATCAAACCTCAGTTCCTCACGAAATCCCTTATATTTTGGGCCGTTCTTTCTCTCAGAACAGGGTCCTCTGCAGTCTTGCACTGCTCACACTCTGCCTTTGTTGCAAGGTGTCCCTTTGAAATATGGACTCTGAAATGTTTCATGACAGCATTCACTTCATTTGGGCTCCATGGCCTTTTCACTATTCTCCTCAATTTGGTCTCTGTAAAACAAACAAACAAACAAACATACATATGTATACCTATACACCTATATGTATATACATGGAATAACTTTAATATACCCAAATGTTTAAATACCTCTGGTGTTCTCAGTTTCATCCTGATTCATTTGGCTTTTTCCTGAGGGGTAAAAAGCAACAATTAAAATGTATTCCAGCCCTACAATCTAAACAGTTTCGGACCATGTGAAATATCAGCAGATAAGCACACAGGGAAAACTAGTCTCTGGTCCTGTGTAACACGAAAAGGACCACTTTACACTGAAATGTTTTTTGGTGAACGGAGTAGTATTGGATGAGTTGATCAGAAAGATCAACACCTCCCATATTCTTGTTGTATTCAGTGACAGGGGTTGGGCATGGAATGGATTTGGTGTTCCAGCCTCCATCCTGAGTTCTTACCCTCCTCTGAACTGTGTTGCCAGAGAAGGCCGGGTGAATTGTGGAGCAGACAGAGACTTCCCGAGTGTCCATCCACTAAACGAAAACCAGAGGGCCGTCACGGATCCACCTGATGGTGCCCCTAGGATCCTTTTTGTTCATGGCATTTGTGGTTGTGCGGGGGCATCCTCGTCTCTGTTGTCCCTGTAGGTGCCACATGCTCCAAAGTTCATGCTGTAGAGATCCATGAATAGCTTTGGACTTGTGTAGAAGTTGTCTACATACACATTGTAGCCACTCCCTAGGAATGATTTGCTCATGAGGGACATAACCGAGTCGTATGCCAGTCCTACACCAGAAGCAAACACAGACTTCCCCGTGTATACAGCAAAGTCTAAAGTGTACCCAATGCTGCTGTCTGCCAGCACAAAAAGTTTGAAGCCCCACTTAGTTGGCTTCGCCTTCATATATTGCGTCATGCCAGTGTGAGCCTTTGTTGGCACCATCCTCTCGTCCACTGAAAGGTTCTGCCGTGGGCGATAAAATGCTCTGCATGCATGTTTGATGTCATCTAAAAGGGGCTTCAGACGAAACAGCCGGTCATAAGCTGGTGTCCCTCTCTTCCGGTCGTTGTGGACATCTTCATCAGGGTTGCTCATGTGGATGTTCCAGGAAATTACCTGCTACCTGTCACGTGCCATCACTGAGTGGGGAAACTGTTGGCTGAAAATGGTGTTTGTCCTCCAGTAGTCCCGGATATTTGTCAGTCTCACCAGTGCAAAAAAGAAAGTCAGTCCTAAATATTGGAAAAATTCTTCAACAGTTAATTTTTTCCAGGAATATTTTTTGCCAGTGGCAATGTTTTTTTTGCAGCGTCTGTGTATGTGTTATTACACAAAGTGGTTGCTGCACTGTCACTGACAAAAAGTTTGAAAAGGTCCAATGGTGTGTATATGGATGATGTCCTGGCTTTATTGTTGGGACGAACCTTTTGGGCACTGGAGGGATGTCTGGCTGACTCTTACTGTTCCATGATGGAGTTGGGGCTGCTGGCTGAGGTGATCTAGATCTCGACCTTGTGGATTCAGGACTCTGTCGACCCCTCAAGCTGCCGGATCTGGATCTGGATCTTGACCTTGACCGCGCTCTCCCTCTAGACCGTGACTGCAGCCGTTCATGGCCTATTCTAGAGTGCGGATCGGGCCGAATTTTTCTGTCCGAGCCCGGCCCGCGTCCGACAGAGCAGTAAACCGAACCCGACCCGAGCCCGACAGGCATACAGATATTTATGTTCGAGCCCGACCCGAGACCGAAAGTTAAAATCCCGTTTTTTTTTATTCTCATACTAATGACACATGTACGTTTGTTTGTGTGGAAAGCCCGCTTTTATTAAGCAACTGAAAGGAAGAGATTCAGAAATGTCAATAGATGAGCGTTTCAGCGCGCGGAGCAACAAGCGCACGTAACACAGGCGTACATGCACGTGTTTCGTTGTCACGGGCCACGGCTACATAAACAAATTTCCGCACACAGGAAGACAGATGTTATGGTAATATTTTACATATTTTTTAATCACAAAAACGAACGTTTGCATCAAGTGAAAGCATCAGGCACATTGGCTACCTACATAATAACCTGTTTTAAATTTAAAATGTTCAATGCCTTCGCGCTGATGTGACCGAGCCCGACCCGAACCCGAACATCATTTCTAAATATCTGTCCGAACCCGGCCCAGCCCGTCGGGTACCGGCGGGTCCCGTCGGGCTTGGGTCGGGTATCCATCCTCTAGCCTATTCCTGGCAGCTGCTGGGATGCTGCAGCAGAAGTGGGAGGCTGGGATGCTGCAGCAGAAGTGGAAGGCTGGGATGCTGCAGCAGAAGTGTGAGGCTGGGATGCTGCAGCAGAAGTGGGAGGCTGCGATGCTGCAGCAGAAGTGGAAGGCTGGGATGCTGCAGCAGAAGTGGAAGGCTGGGATGCTGCAGCAGAAGTGGAAGGCTGCGATGCTGCAGCAGAAGTGGAAGGCTGCGATGCTGCAGCAGAAGTGGAAGGCTGGGATGCTGCAGCAGAAGTGGAAGGCTGCGATGCTGCAGCAGAAGTGGAAGGCTGCGATGCTGCAGCAGAAGTGGAAGGCTGCGATGCTGCAGCAGAAGTGGAAGGCTGCGATGCTGCAGCAGAAGTGGAAGGCTGGGATGCTGCAGCAGAAGTGGAAGGCTGGGATGCTGCAGCAGAAGTGGAAGGCTGGGATGCTGCAGCAGAAGTGGAAGGCTGGGATGCTGCAGCAGAAGTGGAAGGCTGGGATGCTGCAGCAGAAGTGGAAGGCTGGGATGCTGCAGCAGAAGTGGAAGGCTGGGATGCTGCAGCAGAAGTGGAAGGCTGGGATGCTGCAGCAGAAGTGGAAGGCTGGGATGCTGCAGCAGAAGTGGAAGGCTGGGATGCTGCAGCAGAAGTGGGAGGCTGGGATGCTGCAGCAGAAGTGGGAGGCTGGGATGCTGCAGCAGAAGTGGAAGGCTGGGATGCTGCAGCAGAAGTGGAAGGCTGCGATGCTGCAGCAGAAGTGGGAGGCTGGGATGCTGCAGCAGAAGTGGAAGGCTGGGATGCTGCAGCAGAAGTGGAAGGCTGGGATGCTGCAGCAGAAGTGGAAGGCTGGGATGCTGCAGCAGAAGTGGAAGGCTGGGATGCTGCAGCAGAAGTGGAAGGCTGGGATGCTGCAGCAGAAGTGGAAGGCTGGGATGCTGCAGCAGAAGTGGAAGGCTGGGATGCTGCAGCAGAAGTGGAAGGCTGGGATGCTGCAGCAGAAGTGGAAGGCTGGGATGCTGCAGCAGAAGTGGAAGGCTGGGATGCTCCAGCAGAAGTGGAAGGCTGCGATGCTGCAGCAGAAGTGGGAGGCTGGGATGCTGCAGCAGAAGTGGAAGGCTGGGATGCTGCAGCAGAAGTGGAAGGCTGGGATGCTGCAGCAGAAGTGGAAGGCTGGGATGCTGCAGCAGAAGTGGAAGGCTGGGATGCTGCAGCAGAAGTGGAAGGCTGGGATGCTGCAGCAGAAGTGGAAGGCTGGGATGCTGGAGCAGAAGTGGAAGGCTGGGATGCTGCAGCAGAAGTGGAAGGCTGGGATGCTGCAGCAGAAGTGGAAGGCTGGGATGCTGCAGCAGAAGTGGAAGGCTGGGATGCTGCAGCAGAAGTGGAAGGCTGGGATGCTGCAGCAGAAGTGGAAGGCTGGGATGCTGCAGCAGAAGTGGGAGGCTGGGATGCTGCAGCAGAAGTGGAAGGCTGGGATGCTGCAGCAGAAGTGGAAGGCTGGGATGCTGCAGCAGAAGTGGAAGGCTGCGATGCTGCAGCAGAAGTGGAAGGCTGGGATGCTGCAGCAGAAGTGGAAGGCTGGGATGCTGCAGCAGAAGTGGAAGGCTGGGATGCTGCAGCAGAAGTGGAAGGCTGGGATGCTGCAGCAGAAGTGGAAGGCTGGGATGCTGCAGCAGAAGTGGAAGGCTGGGATGCTGCAGCAGAAGTGGAAGGCTGCGATGCTGCAGCAGAAGTGGAAGGCTGGGATGCTGCAGCAGAAGTGGAAGGCTGGGATGCTGCAGCAGAAGTGGAAGGCTGGGATGCTGCAGCAGAAGTGGAAGGCTGGGATGCTGCAGCAGAAGTGGAAGGCTGGGATGCTGCAGCAGAAGTGGGAGGACCCTCCTCAGCGGAAGAATGGGAGCTTTCCTGTCTGGCTCGGGTGGGTGGGCTGGTGTCTTCATTATCATGACTGTAAAACAAATAAAGCAAAATATTAGATCATACATATCAGATCAATTAGTGTTTTTGTATTTGATTTCTCACATAAGATAACAATGGCTGAGATTGCTACTGTACCCCCCAACCCACCACAGCTATAATATGAGCACTCTCTCCCCAGCCAAAAGGTGTGACCAACCCCCCACTACAACATCCTTGAGACATTCTCTCCACAGCTAAAAGGTGTGACCAACCCCCCACTATCCTTTGTTTGTCTGAGTTTACCTAGAGATACAAACAATGGCTGAGAGACAAAGTGTAATCCACAACTCTTACTACTCTGTAACAAACATAGAAAACGAAATACTACTTTTACAGAACTTATTATTACATATTTAGAAAATTTATATTTTATAATATTCGTTTTTTTTATATACTTTTACAGTAAATAAATAAATGGAACTTACTCTTCAGCAGTGTCTAGACCATCCTGGTAATCGAGTTCCTCATCAGTCAAATAGCTCTCTTCTCCAGAAAATCCATCATCCTCC
The DNA here is from genome assembly GCF_949152265.1 of Phoxinus phoxinus. Lineage (NCBI taxonomy): Eukaryota > Metazoa > Chordata > Actinopteri > Cypriniformes > Leuciscidae > Phoxinus > Phoxinus phoxinus. The sequence continues at coordinate 27,496,546 of NC_136895.1, read as the reverse complement.
ATGGCATCAAAAAAGGCCAGCGCTTGATTTAGATCCATGTTTCTCAATCTCTGACGATCCATTATTCTCCGTGTATTCTTCAAAACTCGCGTCTCTCTGTGCGTCTCTCTCTCCCCTCGAAACCACTGTGCCGTGCGTCTCTCTCTCTCTCTCTCTCTCTCTCTCTCTCTCTCTCTCTCCACAATATCAGCCTTGGTTCATGCGTAATGACGCACACCAACGTGGACGACGGATCAGCCTGTCATTGGTCAACAACCTCACGCAAAGAATCACGTGATATCCAAAATGGCAGCTAGCATCGAGCTAGCGGCAAAAATGACAGAAAATGTATAAATTATGGACATCAAGTGGATAAAACTTGGATATAAGTGTTTGGATTTATTGCTGAAACACTCTAAAAGGACGCATAAGTTCCAGGCTGGATAGAAAAACTTCTGTAAAGGCTAGAAAGACACCAAAGACACCCCCGTGACGGCTAGCTCGTTAGCTTTCTGCTGCAAAAAACGGTAAGAAAATCAATCAAATAATATAAATATTTATCGGAGGAGTCGTGTGGCGTCGTGGACGATGCCGTCGGGCTCAAAGGGTTAATGCAAATGGGTGGAGTGTCTGTTCCGGATGGCTCCTGGACGCCTTCCCGGGAAGGTGTTCCGGGCGCGTCCCACCGGGAGGAGACCCCGGGGAAGACCTAGGACACGCTGGAGAGACTGTCTCCCGGCTGGCCTGGGAACGCCTCGGTGTCCCCCCGGAAGAGCTAGAGGAAGTGGCTAGGGAGAGGGAAGTCTGGGCATCTCTGCTTAGACTGCTGCCCCCGCGACCCGGCCCCGGATAAGCAAAAGAAGATGGATGGATGGATTTGTTTTAGACAAATATGCTTGCACTCTGTCACCAACTAGATATATTTAAATTAATGAAGGCCACTTTTCACTGGTAACAAAAGACATTTAGCATTATCAGGACCCACAAATATTCCCCCACTGCATTATATATATATAGTAGTTTAATGTAGTATTGACACTAAAACTCTGTAAACTTGATTGTTTCCCCTCAAACAGTAACTTTTATTTTTGGGTGTCCTATACACAATACATATTGTCACTATCCACAATATATATTGTTGCATTTTTGTATTGCGATACATTGCTTAATTGACAGCCAATCGGAATCAATTCTGCTATAACATGCTTCAATATATAAGCGGCAGTCAAAGATGCGATCACAATAAACAGAACGTTACCGTCTGCTGGTTGGACCCTAACACAGTTATGGTTAGTGTGAATGGGCCTTAACAGTTTACATCTCTGTGACTGAAAGTCACAAAGCATATCCAGATTGAAAAGTGTGCATATTGGGTCTACAGCTTATCCACAATAAAGAAGCAGCCGACACATACCCAAAGCAACATCTTTTCCTCAAACCCTATCCCTGACATGACGGTCCTCGTAGTGGAGAACTGTCCTTACATTTCAGGTCAGTGTCATGCCCATCCCCCAACGCACGAGTTATGAAAATGAATGAACCGAGCAAGGTACATTTTACTCGAATTTGAGACGTCACAACAGGGTCTTTAAGACGACAGTCCACGTCAACCAGTCTAGTATGGTGCCCAACCATCCTACACTTAACATTGCCTGTGTCAAAGAGAAGAAAACAATGAAGGAACATGCGCTCACTTACTTTCTGTTTCACTGATGAGGAAGGATTCACACTGCATTCAGTCACAGCCACTGATGTCTCGTCACACAATTCCTGTAATTATGAGAAAGACAGGTACAACACTGAGGCAAGGATGTTTGCCAATTGGTCACCGCAACTAATTCTAGTATCAACCAAAGTCTAAATATCTAGTGTCCCTTTCATTGCTCCGTCGTGCACAAAGCAGACATGCAGAATTTAAAAAAAATAATCTGCATCATATAAAAAACTAACATTCATGAAATACAGAACATGGTTGACTTTCAGTGATAAATTATTTAAGAGACTCACCCTTAAACGCCAAGGCCAAGAGGAATCCCCATAGTTGTATGTGACCTCCTCATCTGGAAAGATATGTCTTATACTAAACAGACACAGGTGTGGCCTTCCGTCAACAATGACTGTCTTGACTTTGCAATTTGGATCATTCACCAGTCGTCCAAGTGAATGTCCACCGTACTCTTTTGTTGCATCTATGCTGTGATAAAAATAGTGCAGTAAGAAACTTAAAACATAGACACACACTGAAACATACGGTTCTAACTGAACATTTGGGTTAGGCTAACCTTGGCCTATTTAACCTATATTCAAATACACATTGTTAAAGTTAACTTGACTTCCTAAGAATTTAATAGGTCAGATGATCCACTTAAGGTAAAAAAATAATACCCCAGTTGAAAAATAACCATGTTATTGATTATCACTACTAACTAATAAGTTCCTCATGTTATGAGAACCATAGCAAATCTGCTATTGTAATAGTGCTGCACGATTAATCTTATCGCAATCGTAATCGCGATGTCAAGCCTGTGCGATTATATGACGCAAAATGCTGCGATTTTGTGTAAAATAAACAATGGGCTGGTACGCAATTAACGCAGCATCTGTTATTTTTTGTCATCCTTTGGCTAGTGTTACATGATAATGCTCTCATGCGATTGCTTAAAACCATTAATGCGAGACAAGTCAAAAGAGAGCGCGCTGATTCGCTGAATGTCCGACTGTGACTCATAGAAAGACATGCGCCAGAAATACAGTTCTCTTTCGCGCTTGAACGAACAATAACACACAATTATGCCAAAATGTCGTTTGTCGAGTATCTTCATAACATAAGAGCAGTCTTATGATGGACGTATAGAGTTGTGAGAGAATGAGGCGCATGTGAGATCCGCGTCTCTGTCAGCAGCGGCTGCTCTTAAAGGGCCAGCAGCCAAAGCTTTCTGTCAGTAAAGTAAATCAAAGAACAAAGGGGACAGAGAAAATTACTCACTGCTCTTGACTAAAGAACTTATGTAGCTTTAATAAGGATTAGTCTATTTATTATGTTTGATAACTTTATTAAATTTCTGTATACCTGAAAGAAAGGGAGGGCACAGGTAAATATGACATTTATTATGGGTTTATGTGAGGATTATTTGAAGTTCACTTAAATTAAAAGCTGTTATATTTAATGAAGTCTAATAAATGTTTTTTTTATTTTTTATTATAGCTTTCAATTGTAATGATGGAATCACTGTAATGTTGGATGGCTATAATTAATGTTTTTAATGGGGGTGGATTAATTTATATCCAGACATCAATGGCTTCGATGTTATCAATCATTTAGTTGTTGTTGCTAGTTTGAGTTGAGAAATACACATTTCAGAATTATCACTAATCTGTGTGTGCATTTTGCTTTAGATCCAAGCAAGTAGACTCATGAAACCATTTGTTTATTATATCGCAATTGCATATTCCAATTGCAATATTGACCTCAATCGCAATATGACATTTCCCCCAAATCGTGCAGCCCTATATTGTAATAATAATAATCATCATCATAATCATAACTGTTTTTATTAGAATGACATGCAACTAGTTTGCTCTGAATATGAACCAAAAATAAATAAATAAACCAAAAAAGAAACAGCCAGCTTACCAATAACTGGTTCCATTCCATGTGAAGTCAAACAAGTAGTTGCCTTGAACATCTTTAACATGTTTACTTTGAGAGAGAATCCCACGGTATTCAACAACAAAGGTGGATGGTTCAATGTGCTCAAGTGCAAACACACCTCTCCCTAAAAGAGCAAAATAATATATAATAATACAAATAAAACATGAATCCAAGTGCACCTATATGTTACACAGCTAACCAACCTATCCTTTTAAAGAGTTAAATCCTGTAAAACTGTGTAATGTATAAATGTAATATGAGGTGCAAGAAAAAATAAAATAAAAAATAAAAAAATAAAAAAAATCAAGCATTGGTTTTCACTGTGATATAGTCTACTAGTTGAATTTGGTTGTAACCAAATTAGGTACAACAAATAAAATAAAAATAAATACTTAACTATGTATACAGAGAATAATGTTTACATTATTCTCTGTATACATAGTTAAGTATTTATTTTAAAATAATAATAATAAAAAAATTGTTTAAAGTTTTTTTTTTTCCATCTCTTAACCTTTATGAAAAAATTAGCGGCTTACCCAAGGGTAAAATGTGTGAATTTGAAAGATCATGTCCAGACTGCCAGCAATAGGCCTACTTTTCATTCTTACAAGTGCATGCCTACTTTATGATTTGATTTGCCTGCAGTCTGAACATAGTCAAATTGCCTTGTGGTGCACAATTTACCTTTGAATGTGTTGATTTGTCGTCCCTCAATGAAGGCTTTGTCTTTGCCCGACAATATGTGTTCTTTTGCATCCTGCTCAGGTTTTATTCTCTTCTTTCTTAACATGTTGACTGAAAACATTCCAGACAACATAATTAGTATGTGTGTATATATATAAATATATATATATATTAGATAGATAGATAGATGCTTTATATACAGTACATTATTGTCAGACTGTAGTCTGTATCAATAAATACAACATTTTACACATAAATAGTTGATAAGTGAGGTTTTGAGGCTTGCTACTTATGATAAGAAACAGTCTCCGATTTCAAATTCAGTCCATTTTAATACCATTTTATCACTCTTTAATGTGGCGCCTCAGATCAAACGAAGCTAACTAAACTCGTTACTTAGAAAAATTAACTATAGAGAGAAAGTTTTAGAAAATGTTACATGTATTACACCTGATTTACATTAAAATAATACATGTAAAATCAAATTGGAAATTGAATCGAAAGAATGTGAATTAAAATTGAATCATAAAATGTCTGCTAATATCCAGCCCTAAAATGAATAAACTAAATATTTTTTCAAGTCATTCTAATGACAGTAACATTACATTAATGAAAGTATACTTTTACATTAATGAAAGTATACTTTTACATTAGTTTCGTTTCTGTTTATTTAATAGATTTCTGTATCTTACTGTATTAAACTGTAAATTCATCCACTCAACTTTACCAGTCATCATGATGACATGACAACATAGATTTGATTTATTTCAAAATGTAAATTAATTCTCTCATAGCATCCATGGAGATGTATCTTTCATCAACTAATACTAATACTTGTATGTGTCTATGAACAACAAGAGAATTTCGTTTAAGTACCAAACAAAACAAAAAACGTGAATAGCATGTTCAAGTTGTTTGGAGACGCCATTTTAACTGCTTATGGACTTATATTAGCCCGATTAATGGCCACGTTTAAAGTAATGTAACTAACGTTATTCAAAACTGTCTGACTCATGACACTTAACTCCACAAAGGTAGAATATATAAATAAACGCACTTACCTTCCTCGTGATTTAAAGTGAAAATCTCCCACTATAGCTCGTCAACTTCGCTCGAATTCTGCTAATTAATCTTTCATGATGATGATTAACCTTCAGATTAATCCATAGACAGTGGATTAATCACACCGTCACACCACACGTCTGCGATAGAAGATCAGAGGCGCAGGCGCGCTGACTTTGACGGATGTGAAATGCAGCCAATCACTGACGAGGATTCCAGCAGCCAATCACTGACGAGGATTCCAGCGTTCCACCAATGAATCGCGCTTGAGCGTGGTCTGGGTGTATTAGCGTCGAATTTCACATAGACAATCACTGACGAGGATTCCAGCGTTCCACCAATGAATCGCGCTTGGGCGTGGTCTGGGTGTGTGAAATGTGTATGATACTGCAGTAGCGTCGACTTTCACATAGAGGGAGATTATACACTCTGAGCATACACTGGCACACACTGAAAAACGGGTACAACGGATTTATAAGGACATATTGAGAAAAAGCGGGAGGTGGTTAGGCGCAGCCTGATAAGCCTTTCTACACTGCTCGACTTATGAGGACATTAGTGCTGTCCTCGTAGTAACGGTATGTCCTCATAGAGTCGGTATGTATCCATGGTTTTTGTCCTCATAATCCGGTCGCACCAACGCACACACACACACACACACACACACACACACACACACACACACACACACACACACACACACACACACACACACACACCTTCTCTTCTGTGATTCTGCATGTTAACAGACTTGTTAATGCTGAGATAAAGATTTTGTGGCTCAGATAAGGTCCAGTTTTATGTCTTTGCTCTTGGCTGACATGTGGCATTGCTATGACCTACTTGTGGCCCAGATCTGGCAAACAGGAGCGGTCCACCCAAGTGCCATCATTCCACTCCGCATGTGACCCAGATCATCTTTCCACATGTGGGCCGACACAAAGTTACTGTAATTATAAAGATTACTCAAATGATACTCACCACGCAGTGACACAAACCCAGAAGCTCCGAACGATGCTGTATCTGCAGCTGCGGATCCTCAGAGTATAGAGTCCAGAGTCTGTGTTTCTGGTGTTTGTGATGGTCAGAGATCCTTGATTCACCTTCAGTCTCTGATCTCCAGTGATGAGCATGTCATTATAATACCAGTTCATCAAATCATTTGGGTTTGTTATTACACCAGGATCTAAAGTAACAGATTCTCCCTCCTTCACGGTCTTTCTCTTCATTTTATCTCGTACAGCAGCACAAAAACCTGAAACACAAACCAACAGATGCTGGAGGATCTTTTTGAGGAAAAACTCCACAACAAGAATTATATGTGGATATAATTGTACATTTTCAATTCCTGGATCTTGACAAATTCAGTAGAAACATTATGAACTGCAAGATTGGATGTTGGATGTCTTTATTCGTAGACTTACTGTTTACATGTCAACTCTGCTGGAGTTTTTTTTTTTTTGCATGTATTACACACGAACATGTTTAAAACAACACATTACTACATTGTATATTAATATAATGATATAATTACTTACGGCACTCTAATTGTAGGAGCCAAAATGTGTTTATAAAGGTGATGTGTTATACTCATTTTGACCATTGAGTGGCGCTGTGAAAATCACAGAGATATCAGTGTATATAGATGGCCTTCCTTATGCTGTAGGTAGGTGTGTTGACCCGGAAGGGCAAAAAGGTTTTGACTTGAATTGTAGGAGCCAAGTCTAATACCAAGGGGGTAATCCATCCGCCGGAAACTGAAGCTTCCCCGGGCGCCGCCATTGGCTAGCGGACCCCCACCCGCTGTTAGCACTCCATTGACTCCCATTCATTTTGGCGTCACTTTGACAGCGAATAACTTTACATTTGAGGTGTTTAAAGACACCATTTGTCCATTGTTTATTTCTAAAGAAACACGACAATGTATAAAAGGCTCCATTACCTTTTATCTTACGTTATGGCCCCGTAGAAGCAGTTTTTGTAAAAATAGGCTAATGATTGCGTCATAACCACGTGACTCTCTGTCGCACAGTCGAGAAATTACCGTATAGACCGGCGGAGCAATCGGGGGGACGTGGAGGCATAAAGTCAAGAGAGAAGCCCATAGAGAGTGATAAAGTTGCTCCTGCTGCTAGCTCATGGACAGCTAATGCTCACGCTCTCCGTCTCTGTGATTCGGAAGGGAATGATTCAGATTTCTCTCGGCACAGCTACTAGAAGACTGACAACTGTCAGTCAGACTCACGTCACATCTACGTCACCAAGCTCAGTTTGAGTCTGCGCAGTTCGCCCAGCCATCAGGAAGTGATGCTTCTAATTGACTTCACTTCTCTCCGTTGAAACCTATGGGGTCGCTGTGTCCAGTTTATATACTGTCTATGTCTAATACTTTAAGCAAGAAAGTGAGTCAACATAATCACTCCGGGACCAAACAACTCAGTAGCTTAAAGTATTAGACTTAGCTCCTAATATTAAAAAATAAGTACATTATAAATCTAAAGTATTTATGATTTCCAAACACTGATCATTATATGAGATAAACGGACAAACTACACGATCTTTACACATTTACAATTTCTTTGGACTCTATAGTGAACTAAAATAATAAATGCATTTAAACAGATGGAAAGAACTGGAATGAACAGAACAAAACTAACTGTTAAAAACTAGTTTCACCAGTGGAATAAAAAAACAGTTGAAAGTAATTCTGTTCAATGATGCAGATAAAGAGAAAAGCCCTGCATGTCACTGCTATAATAAACCAATATCCCGATGTAAACGGCGACGCACGGTTAGCATCTGGAGGTACGGACAACATTAAGACGCAATATGCGTCATTTCCGATTCTTTTTCCTGTATCCAAAGACAACAACAACAACAGCAGCAGCAGCACGCGGATAATGAATAGTTTGGGGCAGATAGCGATAGTCTTTGTTTGCGCTTTGGCGCTGGTACTGATCCACCAGCAGCACTTGACACTACTGTGCCTCATGGTCTTTATTAATAGAAGGAGAGAAATTGAGCAAGAGATGGGAAATGTAGCTGGAGCTGTGCCACACATATAAAGAAATTGGTGTCCTCCTCGCTCCAAAAGTGTGGTGCTGTGCTGCGTCTCGCCATGTTAACCTCGACTTGTTTACTTCCGCTATACTGCACGCAGGTTTTTTTTATGCGCCGTCTCTACTCAAAAGACCAAGATTCCTTGCGAATAGAACATGCGCAAAACACACATTTTGATGGGGATATGCCGAAACGCTTTTACAAGACCAAATATTCGGGTTAGAAAAGGGGTACCCCAGGTATAATATCCCGGGTTTTAAAACCAGGGATATGAGCATATCCGGGTTTTTGCCGGTGTTTACATGGCCGTGCGCGACCGGGTTATTGCTAATATTCTGGTTTTGAACGGGTTATTGGCTGCATGTAAACGTAGTCAATGATGTGATTTAAACATAACCTGCTTTCAAATATAATGACTCACCATGAACAGAAACATTGAAGATTGTTTCAGTGTCGCCGCCTTTGATGATCTCTAGTTTATATTCTCCAGAGTCTGTGTTTCTGATGTTCATGATGGTCAGAGATCCAGTCTGATGATCCAGCTTCAGTCTGCCTCTGAATCTCTCATTACATTCATTATACTGAACATCTGTACAGATATAACTGAGATCTCCACTGATGTGAGCGATGAGGGTGTTACGAAAATACCATTTAATATTTTCTTGTCGGTTCAGTTGAACACCAGTGTGTAGAGTGACTGAATCTTCCTCCATCACTGACACTTCAACTGATCCAACACCAGACACACCTGACGAAGAAATCAACAGAAAATAATGTAATGTCTATGACAGACAAACAATATACAACAGGAAAGTGCTGTGAATGTTTCTCTACAGATCAGACAAGCAGCATAAAAACACAATTGATTCACACATCCACAAACTTACATGTTATATTGTAGGTTATATGGTGTTTATTATATACCATACAACACACATACTTAACTTAAACACATCTTAAATTAATATTTTGCATATTAATATTGCAAATTTGCATTCACACAACCAAGAAGTGATCAGTGCCATTGTAGCTGATGGTAGTAATTTCCTTTACAGATTGATGGTGCCTTATTTCACGTGTTATGTTTGGCCTATACAGGCAGCTGTAGGTGTTTTAGAAAGGTGCGTCTCACAGTCACGGGTGACGTCATCTGTTTCCGGCGTGGCGCGGGAGTGTATGGTAAGGAGCTGCGGGTCGTGGCTGTACTATGGAAGGCCAAAAGGGCCAAAACGTGTGAAACTGTCGTGTCAACACGTAATTACGTCTTAAGCAATTTACGCAAAACGTGTGATGAAAAGTTTTCGAAATGCACAAAGAAAAATAAAGGTTTTTAAATAATTACATGCACTGCAAACAGTTTTGTTATCAACTTTTAAGAAGACTTTTTTGCAATCTTTTAATTACAAAATAATTAGTTTTACTCTAAAACACAGTGGGCCCTATCTTGCACCCAGCGCAATTGACTTTGTACACCGAGGCATGTATCATTCCTATTTTGCACCCGCGCACAGCGGACTTTTCCCTCCACAGACGCACGTCGGTAAATTAGGGAATGAACTTGCGCTCGCGGGGGCGGTTCAGCGCAAAGAGGAGCGTGTTCCGGCGCAAACGTTCCCTGGTGATATTTTCCAGTTTTAAAAAACCATTCCGCCACTGACCAGGAAAAAACCAGTCTAAAGACAGTGGCGCGTTGCGCGAAGCTTATTGGGTGGGTTTCTCCCATCATCCTCATACAAAGTCACTTCTCTGTGTTTTACGGCCCTGACGAGAACGTCGGTCTCCTATGCTGTGAACCGCTCCTGGCGTGCGCTGGCAAACCCGCCGTTATAATAGCAATCCGCCATGGAACAAGTGCGCCTGCTCTTAAAGGGAATGTGAGAGGACGCTCTGATTGGTTTATTTCACGTTACGCCCAAACCACACCTATGAATAATGAAGCGACTTCAGACCAACACATTTTAGATTTGCGTCGGGATACGCCCACAGAGTTACTTGCGTTTCGCGTTTGATACTTGCGAATCCTGATCGTTAAAATAGGGCCCAGTATGTTTGATTGAAATAAAAAAGACACAAAGGAAACTCTATAGTAAAAGTCTGCGTGTGAACCGGAAGTTGCAACCGACTTTATCTCAGTGTTGTGACGTATTTCCGAGAGAAACGGAATACTAAACGAGGAAAAATAATGGGCATGGCTTTTTTTTCCAACTAGAAAAGTAGGCGTTTCATTCAGAAATGGAGGCAGATCTAAACGCAAGTTTACAATCGGTTGTTGAGGATTACTCGCCGCCTGAAACACCGCCAGCAGTCCCCTTCAATCGAGAAATTAGTGTGCAGCAGGAGGAGGAGGAGGAAGATGAAGAAGAACAGGAGCACACGGAGGATCATTACGTCACGGGAATCAGACCTTACATGTTTGAGCCGTTACATGCAGAGAGTTCGAACGGTCACCTGGACGTGGCGGCTCAGGAGCAGGATCACACTCGCGAGCATCTCGATGTGTCCCAATGGTAACACTAATTGTAATTATTTGTATTTGTTATTACTGCTGCAACCTTAACCGTTATGATAGTAACCTGCGTTTTAGGTTTATAATATGACAAAGTTATGTTGGCAGCCCTGTATGATGTTCAACGTCTCAAGAGCTTGGTTGTAGCTAGTTCCACTTAGCGTCAAACTTTGTGAGGTACCAACGGTCGGTGTACACTGACGGGACTGCGTTATCTGTTAATGACAGATATCTCACAAACCCCATTTCGTGTTGCCCAATTTTTGAAGCATTCGCGCGTGAAGTGCTTCAAACACATCCGTGACCTCTCTGTTATCCCTCCTTCCTCGAAATGTAAAAAAAAAAATCAAGCCATCTGGAACGTAACGAGGGAATTTTAGGGAATGGGAAAAGTGTTTTGTGAGTGAGTGCCACAACCAAAAATGCACCTCCTCGTCATCTCTCCTTTCACGCGCTGTCAATGTTCGCAAACACACAGGCAGCCGGTCTACTGTCAGTTGGAGGGGCGTGGTTACGGATGTTAAGCAGACACCAAAACCGTCAAACCTACGTCATCAGGGAAGGTCCTCCAATGCAGAGGGGAGCGGCATTTTCTGATTTTGATTAAAGATTACGAAGCCAAAAAAATTGTTTTGTGTGGATTGACTTGCATGGATGAATTGTTCACCACAAAACGATAAATTTAGGCAAACAAAGTAAATATGGTCAATTTTGATTTCATGTGGACTTTAACAGTGCATATCATTTACACGCAAAAACTATTTTTGGCGTATAAATGGCACGAGAAATAAAATTTGCGCTTTAGATATGCACTTTCATGAGATCATATTGGCCAGTCACACAGCGACGTCGCTGTCTGTAAACTCCTCCAGAAAACCGCGTGGGCGCACTTGAGTGTATTTTGAGACGCAAATCTAATAATGGAAGCGGCAGCATAATATGATAAAAAAATATATATATATAAAAAAATTAAAAATAAAATAAAATATTTATATATATAATAAATTACGTTTCTAGTATTTTACTTTTAATGAAAAACCAGGGGACCCCAACCCCCCACCTCAAGGTCATTTTCCTCTTTGGTTCGCGTGAGAAAATGGATGTGTGGCGTGTCAAAAGTGTCAATTACGTGAGCCTCACACTGAATGCGTGAGTCTCAGTTGGCAGCCTGGAGCCCTGCTACTTTTATGAGAGGCTAGCGGGTGAAGAAAGGAGGAGGACGAGAACATCACAGTTGTTTGACTATCTTTGACTAAATCTGTAGACCTACCCTGGTAGACACAACACTGGATAACTGTGATAACGTGTTGTTTGTATTTGGCTCTGCCTTCAGAGCAGGGGTGTGCGATATCACGATTTTTGATCGTAGGCAAAAACTAGTTTAAACGTAGGTAGTCTGCTCGGGAACCGATGCTCTCGAGCCAAATATGGTTCTTTCAGTGAGTATATGGCTCGACGTTAGGAAAAAAAGTGTGTCATGTATAATACACTGACCAATTGTCATCTGGCACAACAAGTTCCCGTCATTTATAAATAAATCGTTTGAAAATTACATGGACAGACGAATTTACATGTACGAAGCGATTTGAATCTGCGTCGTTGAACTAATGGATGTTAATTGACTAGAAAGCACTGCCCAAAACCAGCACCAAAAGTAGCCTATGGTAAGTATAGTATTCAAGTCACTTGTATTTAGTCTACACTGTTAGACTTTGCCGTAATTTTACAGTTACTTACCGCAAAAAAGCCCAGTAAAATACCACTTATATTATTTACGGTTAACTACTGTAATATGCACTGCATTGTGGGTATTTTGTGTGAAATTTACAGTAACTTACTGTATATGGTAATTTACAGTACTTTACTGTTTACGCAAAAGCAGTAGTGCTACTGTAAATGAAGAAGACAGATTTCTTGAAGTGTGTAGGCTTCTTTTGACAAGGCCTGCCTCTCTGCAGTATATATGAATTGGCATATATGCAAAGCACTATACAGGAAAGAAAAAATAAATAAATAATAATAAAAAAATATATAAGAAAAAAAGAAATAAATAAAAAAATTATCAATACATTAATAAATTAAAAAAGGATTTTAAATACAGAAATGTTGGCCCTCTGAAAAGTATAATCATGCATAGTTATATACTAAATATATTAGTTTCACCTTTTAATTTGAATTACTGAAATACATGAACTTTTGCACAATATTTTTTATTTTTTTATATATAGTTGCCTAACTTGCCTAATCATTGCCTTATAATTCACGGGATGACTGCACTTGTGTTCATTGTGTACACAACGTGTATTAGGCTACTAGGGCTATATGCATATTGTATTAATGTGTTAGGCCTATTAAAATGTCATATAAAAATGTTTTATAGTTTTTTCCCCTGTGTTCTGCAGATGAAAATCATGAATCTGCATTCTCAATAAGCAATGCACACGCTGGATGTTTAAAAGTTAAATAAAAAACACGTGGATGGAAGGATTTATTTTAATCCTATATAAATAAGTCATTTTTATATTAGGATTTTCTCCAAAAAACTGGTTCCCATACATAGACATTAGACCTTATTTTTTATAATTTTATAAAATTACTATTTTAATTGTTGCTCGCGTGCAAAGCCCGCGCAACAGCCTCGCAGAATGTAAACAGGTTTGTGTGTCAAGCGCGCGCTTATCAGACGTCCCTGCTGAGAGTGGATCGCCACAGACGCCAGCTGTGAGTTTTTCTGAGGTAAGTAGGCTACTTTAACTGAACAAATTTATTTTATGTTACTTTTACAGCGTAAACTATTACCAATATCAATTAAATATAGCTAAATGTATGAAGAAAGTAAATAATACAATCTAATAGGCTATTATTACTAAAAGGACAGTCTGAAGGAACTTAGTTTTCCTCAAAAACTGCCGCTTTCATATCCCATTATGTCTGACTGCCTTTTCCAGTCGATGGACCCAATCTAGTATTTACACAAACAATGGTTTTCCGTAATTTTTACGACCAGTTAAGACATATATTACTCGTCATTTAAAAAAATACCGTTAATGTGTGTGACGTTAGGCTATTTTGAAGTTACCTAGCGCGTTTTTTTCAAAGGCACTCTCTCGCACTCTCGCTCCAGGCCGATTCTATGGGTGTATATGCACCCTCAAACGCAAGCAAGAGCACCCTCAATTGATACTGTAATAATATTTTGGCGCAACAGATTTGCCAAACGCCCCAGTGTATATTTGTGCTTATTTGTGTTCACGCTCTGGAGAACGGAAAATTAATCCATTTACAACGCGTTTTGCAGCGGTGAGCAGCATGTAGCCAATCACAGATTACCGGTAGTTGTTGGTCTCTTGAACGCAATGGCCAAACAAAGGTGTTCAAGTTAGTTAGTCAGAATCTACTCACCGCCCATAACGCCATTTAAATTCAGTGTCGATTTATGCAGGCTCGCGAATTTCGGGCTCGCGAACAAATGTCCTCTATTGAGGACAATAAAGAATGAATATGAATGTGATATGAATATGAATCCTCTCATTAACAAAGTGTAAACACGATGTAAGAGATGTATTGGACCGACAGCTGCAAACTATTTCTGAAGTGACAGCTAAATTTACATAATAGTATCATACGTGCTGGATTCACTCTGCACAGGACAGACATGCTTAAAATAGTAACGCTTTTAACGCAATATAAAGGCAGGCTAATAGATTAATTGATACATTTTCATTGCAAAATATTTTAGAAATTCTATGCTAATTATTGGTAAAACGGCCCCCCTATCCCTTCCCCCTCTCCCTCCTGCATGTTGTAGGCTAAAAAGTTATATTCTCTTCTCTCTTTTTTCAGTGTCGATTGTCATCTGATTGTGCAAGTGATCAATCTAGCAGTCATAGATCTGTGATTAATCATGTTCATAACATATAGTCATTAGCCAATAATCATCGATGAAAAAATAATGTTTCTTCTTTTTCTCTTTTGTCTGTGTCAACAGGAGCTAACTACAGCCCAAAGGCTCTTTTAAGAGCCACAGCACTGAGGGTCTTTGGCTTTGTAAGTATATGTTTTGAGTAACTATCAGATGCATTATGTGATAATGGAGCCTTGCAGGCCCTACGCTTTCTTTAATTTATTCATTTAACCATATTAAATGTGTCATATTTTGGGCCCTGGTTTAACGATCTAAACGTATGATAGGGCCCTTTATGTCAAATTTATAAATTAATATAAATTGAGTTATAATAATACAACACAATCAGGAAGAATAAGTTATCAATCAAATTAAATCAGAATCAACAAAATTCATACTTCACAACACTGGAAAAAAGTTGTTTGCAACTTCCGGTTCACTGGGACTTTAATGAGCCTCAGAAGTGGCAGGAATGCATTTAAATTCTTGATAACAGTGTTATGAGATTAAAGTCAGCATTAAAATCAAGATTGACCCTGTTTACTTTGTTAGCGCATATTACTAGTCTTGTGGTGAACAATGAATCCGTGCAAGTTAATACACAGAAAAAAAATTGTTTGCCGTGGTAATCTATAATCAAAGTCTGAAAAGTTACTTCCGGTCTGAAATGGCGTTCTTTTTCTGATGATGTAGGCTTGACGGCTTGGGTTGGAAAACGCTTAACCACTCCCCTCAAACCGTTACTCTGCTTTGAGCGAGAGATGGAGAGGAGGAGCGCTAAAGTAAAACCCTGCCCTCTGTTCAATATTCCGTTTCACTTGGAAATACGTCACAACACTGGAGACAAGTCATTTGCAACTTCCGGTTCACGCGTACTTTAATGTTTTAAATAGAAGGTTTTGATTATAAAAATATAAAATGATTTAAATAATACTTTAAAGGGTTAGTTCATCCAAAATTGATAATTCTGTCAGTAATTAATCACCCTCATGTTGTTCCAACCATGTAAGTCTTTCGTTCATCTTCCGAACACAATTTAGGATATTTTTTATGAGAGCTGTCTCACTCCACCATAGGCTTTCAGAGGGAATGAATCTTGCTGGCCCAGAAAAGTTATTAAAGAGATCGTTAATATATTCCAAGTGACTACAGTGGCTCAATCTTAAGTTTATCAAGCGACGAGAATATTTTTTGTTTGCAAAAAAAACACAAAAATAACAACTTTATTCCACTATTAATTTCCTTCTCTCTGGGCCTCGAGTGAGTTCACTAGTATAACTGTGCAGCGCGTCTGTGTTAGAGGGCCGCTTTTAAAGATGACTACTGTATGTGTTAATATGAAAATGTAAGACCTGTGTTTGTTTTAAGATTCTTTTTAAGGATCAACCCTGAAAAGGTTGTGCACGGCCAAAGTTGGCACAGGTCGAAAGACAGGAGGTGTTGTAAAGAGAAAGGTGACTGCCATCAACTCCC
Organism: Phoxinus phoxinus; assembly: GCF_949152265.1. NCBI lineage: Eukaryota > Metazoa > Chordata > Actinopteri > Cypriniformes > Leuciscidae > Phoxinus > Phoxinus phoxinus. Next base: position 27,480,226 of record NC_136895.1, on the reverse strand, counting down.
GGGTAGCAACGTTTCTGCAGAGGCTCACCGAATTTGAGTGGAGAACATCAAATTAGGTAAGTTTCTTATGCAGGGCTGGACTGGTACAAAAAATTGGCCCGGACAGGCCACCACAATCAGTCAGACACCAACACCAGTACACAATTTTTGCAGTTCCATTAAATATTTGTCCCTGCTGTTCTCAGGGTATCCGTGAATCCTTTAAAGGACAACTCCGGTGAAAAATGAACCTAGGGGTAATTAACACATGGTTACCGAGTAGATCGTTCTCTGGGATGTGTTTTCATGATAATCGAATGTAAAGAGTTTTATCTCTAAATACAGATTAGCTTATAACGCTAGTATATGGGGCAGAGAGTAAGTTAAAGTAAATCGCTAGTTAATACCACTAACAAGGCTCAAAATAGCCTCACACTACCACGGTAGCATAATGAGGGTCCCTACATGCAAATCGAAGCATTGAGAACTTTGTACGTGTACAAACAGTTTAATAAGAAGATACTTTATAAAGACAGTACATTACGCGTATTCAGACACAGCCATCTTGGAAAACAGTCTCGACAAGTCGAGCAACGATTGCCATGCTAAGTGATTTGAACTGTGACTTGGAATCTTCTGTTGTTTCCGGAAGAAAGCACTGAACGCAACAGAGAAAATAAATAAATACAAATAATAATACAAAAATGAACAAGTCACAGTTCATATCACTTAGCACAGCGTTCGTTGCTCGACTTGTCGAGACTGTTTTCCAAGATGGCTGCTGTCTGTATACGCGTAATGTACTGTCTTTATTAAGTATCTTCTTATTAAACTGTTTGTACACTTACAAAGTTCTCAATGCTTCGATTTGCATGTAGGGACCCTCATTATGCTACCGTGGTAGTGTGAGGCTATTTTGAGCCTTGTTAGTGGTATTAACTAGCGATTTACTTTAACTTACTCTCTGCCCCATATACTAGCGTTATAAGCTAATCTGTTTTTAGAGATAAAACTCTTTACATTCGATTATCATTAAAACGCATTACAGAGAACGATCTACTCTGTAACCATGTGCTAATTACCCCTAGGTTTATTTTTCACCGTAGTTTTCTTTTATAGGAACACTCCACCGTTTTTTAAAATAGGGCTTATTCACCGTCTTTTGTACATTTAGATAGGTGGGCAAATGCATTTGTCTCAGTGCATGCATTGTTTTAGTTTGACAGGGTCGGCGCTTGCTTAGCTTAGCATAATGAATGGAATCATTTGTTGCCAGCTAGCATGTACTGAGTAAAAGTGATAAAAAATAAAACACCTAATTACTACTGCGTATTCACAAGTACAAATAGCGATGCAGATTAAGACTAGGTGATTTCCAAGGCAGATATTGACTTGGGACTATATCATGGTGAAGCACAGGCGAAGCACTGATACTTGGGCGCAGAGATATCACGCAACACATGAAATCTGTCAACTTACCGGCGTGACCTGCACCGAGTATCTTCGCTTTTGGATTGTGTTGAGTTTATTTCAGTCGGCATAGGTTGGCATATTCCCCCACACTCACACCACCAGTTTGTGTTGGCTCTCATCCTCACGTCCTCAGGTTGTTGAGCGATCACAACCTCCTCCTCCTGTTGTTCTATTTCCAAAGCACGCAGCTCCTCTTCTGAAAACTCTGGTTCATAGAGGTATGGTTCTGGATCTTGACTGTCTGAGAAGTCACCCTCTTCGTCTCTCACAAAATCAGCCATGTTCATCGTCATTTACTATGTCTACTGTAGGAAAAATAGCCAGCTACTATTATGTTGACTGGGATTTCATGTGTTGCGTGATATCTCTGCACTCAAGTAGCAGTACTTCGCCTGTGCTTCACCCTAATATAGTCCCAAGTCAAAATCTGTCTAGGAAATCGCCTAGTCTTAATCTGCATCGCTATCTGTACTCGTTGTGAATATGCAGGCCACAAGAAGTAATTAGGTGTTTTTTTTATATCACTTTTACTCAGAACATGCTAGCTGGCAACAAAAGATTCCATTCATTATGCTAAGCTAAGCTAGTGGCGACCATGCCAAACTAAAACAACGCATGCACTGAGACAAAAGTCTAAATTTAAGAAAGACGGTGATTAAGCTCATATTACATGTGCGGTGCTACCAAATCAGGTGCTGGTGCTACAATCTGTAGAACTTGCTGTTTGAGTGTGTTATGTCCAAGGATGTATTTGTTTTGTTTTTTTATTTATTTTCCCCTTTCTCCCTGTTTCTCTCTCTCTACTTCCCATAAGCAGAAAGGAATTGCTGCCACCTGACGCCAATGATCGGGTGTAAATCTGCTGTGATTGGAGGAGAGGAAGCTTTGGGGGCAAAAGCAGCACCATTCCTCAGATCAGTTATTTATTTGTAAACTTTTGTTGTATTGTTCTTTATCATACAAATGTATATTGTTATTTATTTGGGATTAGTAGAGAGGTGGGTGCCATTTCCTTTTGATTTAATTTCCTCTTGTTTTAGCTGAGAACTGTTAGTGTATTTTGTACTTGATTAAAAAAAAAACATTTTTTTGCGTATTGTCATGATCTGCTTTTATTTGTTCTGCATGAATTTCTCTTTTAAATGTTGCATCACAATAAGTAAATTGAATGTAATTAATTGTGATAGTAAATAATAAATATGCTGATGTACATGAACTCAAGTAACTTTTTTGGAATTTATTCAATTCAATAGCATTAATAGTGTAAAATAAATGAAAAATAAGTTGCAGTAAGGGTATTGTACTGTAAAATGAAACTGCGGTAAGGGCATCATACTGTAAAATTAAATTGCAGTAAGGCATCTTACTGTAAAATGAAATTGCAGTAAGGAAATCATACTGTAAAATGAAATTGCAGTAAGGGTATCTTACTGTAAAATGAAATTGCGGTAAGGGTATCTTACTGTAAAATGAAATTGCGGTAAGGGTATCTTACTGTAAAATGAAATTGCGGTAAGGGCATCATACCGTAAAACACATTTACAGGTAAGCTACTGTTAAGTGGAACTTACAGTAACTTACTGGCAATAGTGCTGCCAGTAAGTTACCGCAAAAATACAATAAAATGTCTAACAGTGTATATTGATACACCGTTTACCATTTGATGAAACTATCATAGTTTGTTAAATGAAGCCCAGGCCTGCAGGCCTATTATATGAAGTGTAGGCTGACAACAACACATAGGCCTAATACATAATATGGAAGTCAATGGGGACCAGCAATTGTTTGGTTATTGACATTCTTTAGAATAACTTGTATTTTCAACAGAAGAAATAAACTTATTCAGTTTAAAACAACTTGAGACAGAAAATAATGACACTTACAGTTTTTTGGGGCGAACTATACCCTTAATGTTAATAAAACAACAAAACACAGAGAGAAAATCACTCACTGCTCTTGACTGAGAACTGTGATAGTAGCTTTAATAAGAATCAATGAATCATTTGTGCAGTAAAGTCTATGTAGTGTTTGTAATTTCTTTCTTGAATGCTACTGTTAAATAAACATGTAGCTGAAAAAAATCACTGTTTATTTAATTAGTATAAAATATATGCTGTAATTATGCAATCTTTGATCTTATTTTTTTTTAACAAAGACAAAATAATGTCAAATATTTTTAGCTTCACCACTTTGGCCTAAATATTTGCCATTCTTTTTTTATATATATATTCTGTTACCTTTGGCTGTAATGCTCAGTCACTTGCAAAATAGTAAAACCAACATGAAAAAGATCGCAATAAAATCGTGAATCATGATTTTTCTGGAAAAAATCGTGATATGATATTTTTGGCCATATCACCCACCCCTACTTCTTGTCTACAGAGACAAAACAACAGTATTAGAGATATAAACTACTCTGCTCAAGTAGATGATCTTGTGGCTTTAACCGAAGCCAGTAAATTAATGGCAGGGAAATGCATGGCGATTTAAAAACTCTTGTTTTTCGTTCGGGATGGCTCATTATTTGGGGTGTTGTGGAAATATCGAAAATATGCTATTTTGTTGACTTATCGAATTTCTATTTGTAAATGCACACAAAAAAAGATAATATTTTTTATAGGAAATGGCAGTACAGATGCAGCCGAGTTGTGTGTGTGAACATGACATGTTAAGATATGTCTTCTCTCCTATCTAACATTTATGTTTAGGCGAAAGCAGATCAAGGAAAAGCAGCTGATACACCACTGCACAACATCAAACCGGGAGATTTAAGATGTGATGACGGGATTATGAAAATCTGACATTTACTGTAAAAATTGGTGAAGTGACAAGGCTAATTAATATTTAAAAAAATGTTAGGGTTATGTTCCAATTTTTTCTTCTTCTTTATTTTGTGGGCTATAATGGGTTGGCACGGACTGTGTTGGCAATAGCAAACAGTACTGAGAATAATTTGACAATAATTAATGTAAATAATAATAAATAATTACTACTTCTGGGGGTTGATTAGCGCAACACTGAGCGAACTCTCGTCTCCTCACCGCGGGGCTTCTCAGGCGCTGCGAACAAATCACTCCGCAGAAGTAGCAGTGCTTCGCCTTCTGAGAATATAGTTCCCAGTATATATACGGTTAGAAGATGGCTGTGTCTCATGTGATCTTGTTATTTGTATACGCTGTGACTATACAAATCACAACATGTAAAGAGGAAAATGTTGGCGTTATTTTGTCACTTATTAACAGCAGTATGCTAGCTGGAGCCATTTACCTCCAGTCTTTGTGCTAAGCTAGGCTAGCGGTGTGTGCGTCAGACAGAGTTACGGTACGCACTGAGATGAGAAGGGTATGTATGGACTTATCTAACTCTGGGGGATACGGTGAATAAGCTAAAGTCCCAAAAAGTCGGCGTGTTCCTTTAACGGAAAATAAAAATCGAGAAGAAAGTCGTGTCTGAAATCCACAATAAATTTTATTGCTCAAAATAAATGGAGAATATCTCGTGTTTTTCCATGGGTGATTGGGTATATCCCGTCAAACCTGTAGGTGGCAGTGTAACGAGAAGCTCAAGCCCACGGTAGCCAATCAGAATCCCGAAAATAGTCACATACTGTGACGTCGCTGCCTAAAACTCAGTTTTTCTCAGTTTACATGCAAACAAAGTTTTCCGAAATCTCCACTCTGGCACCAATTTTTAGAAAGAATCGTTTTCAGAGGCGAATTCTCCGTTTGCGTGTAAACGAAGGGCACATAAACGGGGCCTAAGACACTCGAAGGTTCATTTGATTCCGTCGCCATAACAACTTGATATATATAAAAAAAAAAAAACATTTTTAGAAAGTGTAGGCCCAATTTGTTTTTTTTATTTACACTTCTATATTTTTATATATTTTTTTAAATCTTTGGAATGATTAAAAATGTTAAGCTGTAAAGTTTGTTAGCTGTCTTGTTGATCTTTGTTCAGTAGCCTTAAGAAACATTTAGGCTACTGTAAACTTTAAAGTGAAAAGTTACTTTTTTTGTAAAAAAAAAATAAAGTAATTTTTTTGGTTCATTAATATTTAGGCTACCTGGCTGGTTCTTGCACTGACAGGTCTTTGTCTGGATCTGAGTCTTGAATAAATATCTGGTTTGAGCAGGGAACTCTTTAAACCCATTCTTTTTTATCGTTGACCTACAGAAAAATAAATAAATGAATGAATAAATGTCTTACCGTGCATGAGGAATGCAGAAACTGTGAACAAATAAAAGAAACAAACAAACTTCTTTGTCTCCATGTTTCCTCTCAAACGTGATTTGATACTTTGAATGAATGCAACATCATTGCTGAAATACAGCAGTATTTATGTATCTGGTGTGTCGTTGTTGTCAGAGACCACGTGATCATTTGAGATGCCAAACGCCTCCGGCATGAAAGTACACGTGAGAAAGAGGTCGCAGTGAGGAGAGAGAAAAAAAGTGCAGTAAAGACAGTTCTCTCTTCAGGGCTGAGTTTAACTCCAAACTGATTGGTCAAATGTACATCATGTGGGCGTGGTCACTACTCAAGAGCGGGAATGTCTGAGAAACACGTGTTCTGAGGCTGTACATGGTTTAAAGTCTAATACAAACTGTTTCAATCTACAATATAAAATTGTATTACATCTGTTCATGTGATAATTCAGATTTATGCATTGATGTGTTCGAATTTAAAAAAAAGTATAAAGTTTTTTTACTGTCCTAATTTACCTTAACATGTTAGATAGTAGCATTCAGCAAAAGAGGGACATCCTATTAAATAAATGATAATACATTAAATATAAAATGTATTATGACAGATTATGTGTTTTGTGTGATTTAATGGTTGTTGAGGATGAATGGCATTTTTTGTTTTTTTTGCCCGTTATATCATGATTTAAGAATGGGTATTTGAGAGAATTCAATATAAAAAGCCTAATTTGTTTTGGATGACGGATGGGGATATGTTGAATTGGCTCTTTGAAAATAAAATCTATAGTTTGGCTAGATATGTGGAAAAGGCGTGGAAACTTAGGCAAAGGAATTTATATCCTGACCTAAATTGACGGTGTCTTGTCTTGTTTTGTTTGTTTATATTGTGAAAATGATGGTAATGTATTGTGTATGATGGTCATCTTCCTATGTTCTTTGTTTAATGGTCATCTTTGTGTATTATGTTTGTTTTATGTCATTAGTGTCTTTTAAGCCTATAGTGCAAGACACTTTAATACAAAAAAATTATAAAAAAAAAAAACATTAAATACATTAAAAAATTTACATTTTTAATGTACACAAATGTACATCACTGAGCATGAAACATCATCATTTTCATTACTAATCAACGATTGTGTCTGTTTTTATAGTTATTCTTTTCCATTTAAAGAAAAAATATATTTTTTAATATCCTGTTGTAAGCAATAGTAATATCTAAGCACAAAGTAGATGTTTTTTTTTTAATTGGGACAGTACCAATCGCACTGTCCCAACTTACCTGAAAACAGCTGTAGAATAAAAATGAGTTCTTATTACACACACACACACACACACACACACACACACACACACACACACACACAAGCAGATGTCAACTCAGACAGAAGGCTTGTTCGTCTTCATGCTGCACAGACTGATCGCCAGCTGACTTGAATCAGTGCATGCCGGTTAGAAATCTAAGAAGACCCACTGCAGTTCGCTTATCGCAGTAACTGCTCCACTGATGATGCAATTGCCTTCACCCTGCACATTGTCCCACAGAGTTGGTGGCAACATATGGTGCTTTTCCACTGCATACGGTACGGCACGGTTCGGTACGGCACGGTTTGGCGCTTTTCCACTATATAGTACGCTATGGCTCGGCTCGGTAAGGCTCACTTGTGGCGCTTTTCCACTGCATGGTAAACTAATCTAATCTAATCTAATCTAAACAGACGCAGCAGTTTTCATTTTTGCAAATCATACATTATTACAAGGAAAAATATCAACACACGAGGGAAATCATTGTTGTTGAAAAAATAGGCATAAATCTAGCTTACACATTTACCCAAATTATAATACGCCTGTTTAACTGAAGCTTATTTGTGTGGGTTTCTCCCATCATCCCCAATGTCACTTCTCTGTGTTTTACGGCCCTGACGAGAACGTCGGTCTCCTATGCTGTGAACCGCTCCTGGCGTGCGCTGGCAAATCCGCCGTTATAATAGTAATCCGCCGTGGAACAAGCGCGCCGGCTCTTAAAGGGAATGTGAGAGGACGCTCTGATTGGTTTATTTCACGTTACGCCCAAACCACACATATGAGTGATGAAGCGACTTCATACCAACACATTTTAAATTCGCGTCGGGCGCAATAGTCATTTATCCCGGGATCCGCCCACAAAGTTACTTGCGTTTCTCGTTTGATACTTGCGTTTCAGATCGTTAAAATAGGGCCCTGTATATATATAATGTTATCCCATACCTTCTGCAACTGAAGCCAATGTTTTTCCTTTGAATGTAGTCCATCAAAGGATTGCCAGTCCATCATTTTCAAGTTCCAGCAGATTCCTTCCGTCGCAGGTGTTCTGGCAATAGTTAGATGAATGTTTATGGTCATGGTCCTCTTGAAAAATAACAACTGAAACCTTAAATATGTTATGATCTAATAATTTTGGCCACCACTGTGTATGAGACACATCACATCTCAGAATCAGGGTCTTTCAAAGGGGCACAATAACTTAAAAACGCATCTAAAGGCTGCGGGCGGGTCCAGATGCGTGTCTGGAGATTCTTGATGTTTTTGCCAAGAGTGCACTGAAGCGTTCATTTGGGTTCTACGTTGAATCCAAAGAAGTTCACTTGAAGAGGAAGTTGCCAAAGTCTTATTTAGACTTCTGGAACCCTGACACCTGCTTTATTTGCAAGAAAGAGAAAACTATTTCCCACAACAATGGTAGTCATTTTCTTTACGGGTTGGAGTAATGAATAGTGTGTTTAATTTGGCCTAAAAAGGCAGCTGTAGTCTGTACAGCTGTACACCGAATGTCATCAGATTGTGGGAGTGTGTGGTACTTTGTAAAAAAATTTGCAGTCAAGATAGTCGTATAGTCAAAAATAAGGATATTGGGCCCTCAGAGCCAAAGCAGTGGCTATATCTATATCTATATCTACAGTACATATATATATATATATATATAAATTCATAATTTAAGCTCAATTAGATATATACTAAAGGGTTAGATCAGATCTTTTATCAAGCTATTATAATTTTTTCACAGGGGGTTCAGGATTTTCCTCTCGAATTCTGGACCATTTTTATATTCTGCTTAAAATAAGTACTAAAAACAAACAAACAAACAATGTACATAATCAAAACGCCCTCATCATGAGCAGAATTTAACTAGTTAGTTAACAGAAGGTAACTAATTTAACAAAAGTTAACAGAAGTTAACTAATTTCAAAGTTCCCTTTCGAAACGTTTGCTCATATTGCGTCGCTAGACACTATGGGGAAAACTCATTTTCTCCAAATTTTGAAGCCTTTAATTCAAAAAAACGCATTGCCACTGCACAGCCATAACAGAGCGGTGATCTGAGCGTGCTCATTGGCTGCTCAGTGGGAACTGCACGAACCTATGGCGAAGCAGCGTGTCTGCGCAAGCCAATCGCGGAACATCCCGCCATGAATACAACATGTGGAAAAAAAGTGTCACTTTTTGCCAGCCAAAAGTTTGTACCTGTGTCATCAGTGATGGGTTTTTGTGAAAGATCTTCCCTGTGCTTTCTGATCTGCTGCCTAATACTGGTTGTGGAGGACCTCTGTCTAGGCCTTCCGAGGAATTTTGAAAGAAATCAAAAAAAATTTGTTGAGGATTGTGCTACTTCTGGTTACACAATATTCTCCTCTTCTGCATCATCTTCAGACTGATCCTCATGATGTGTGTAGCTATATACCAGGGGCGTAGTTTGTGGGGGGTTGGTGGGGAGATAACCCCCCCCCCCCAATATTTAAATATATGCATTACAACCCCCCCCCCCCCCCCCCCCCCCATATTTATACCATAATCACATGAAAAATATGCAGAATAATTTTTTTAAACTATATTTTTTGTTCCAAATTGAATCGGAGTTTGTCATAATAAATCAGACAAAAATACTTAAGTCCCCCCCTCCTTTGCACAAATTGGTAACGTCCAATTTTCCTTTGCAATTTCACCAACAAACACAGCTCGCTGACTGAGCGCTCTATTACTGTTTTAGACCTATTACTCTAATAGTAATACGCTCTATTACTGTTGCTTGACAAGTGGGACAATGAAGAGAAGCTCTGCCCAGCAGAGTATTTTGCATTGCTGGTCAAACAGGAATAAATTATGCACTGAGAAGCCAGAGAAGCTATGATATGAAATAAAGGTGTAACTAGCTAGCTAACTAACGACAGTCCACATATAAGTTAGTGTAACTTAGCTTAGCTTGCAGCTTCATTGCAGCTTCAGTCATAACTATTAATATAAGAAAGCGACAACAGCTTTTTGTTATGTTAGTTCATTTTAATAGTTACCGTATGCCATAATTATCAAAATCATATTTATTCACACTGGAAGTGCTATAGTTAAGCAAAAAACAGTATTATATAACATGAGTAAGAATATCACGTCTTTTGTGCGCTCAAGTTTGTTATTTCAAATGTAGGAACGCAGGAAGCAGATTCAAGGTGTATATAGCAGAAGAGTTGAGCAGTCAGAAGAGGGAGAGGAGGAACAGTTGATCCGGTAAAGATGATGCCATTCAAACAATAAAAATTTAGAAAAACTGAAAAGTCATTTTTGTTTGTATCATAAATTTTACAACATTTCAAAAGCTGCTTCTTTACATAAAGTTACACCATACATTAATGTCTTAAACTGCTTCAAAGACTCCAATAAACAGCTTTATAATTAGTCTTTCTGACTTATCTGTATCACAGTGAGGAACAGGGGGAAGACAGCAGACAGGCTGCCATTTCAAATGAGCAGGTAAGAAAACAGGGACAGTGTCACGGTGCATGTGTAGGCAGACGAAGGCGAAGAGGCATAAGGCTCCAATGCAAAAGTTTAACTTCAAATATAAATCCAAAAGGTATAAATAGGCAGGTAACACATTCCAAATACAACTAACAATCGACCAGTACAGAGGGAACTAAATACAAACACTGATGAACTGAAAACAGGCGATACAGATGAAGGTAATTAACTAAACACAGGTGATGAAAATGAACTAATAGAGGTAACCAAGGAAACAGATGAGCTAATATTGACTTGACGAGACTAAGGCTACGTTTACACGTGGCCGGTTATTCTCATAAACGGACTTTTCACCCCTCTCCGTTTTCAGAAAAGTGTTCGTTTACACGAACCCGTGTATATGCCGTCAAGAGCATGCCAAACCTATAGGTGGCAGTGTAACGAGAAGCTCAAGTCCACGTTAGCCAATCAGAATCCCGAAAATATAGGTCGCACTTTTGACGCAGTGCAAGTTCTGTCGCATACTGTGACGTCGACTGCCTAAAACTTTTTAGTTTTCTCAGTTTACATGCAAATCTCCACTCTGGACGGAGTTTTTAGAAATTATCGTTTTCAGAGGAGAATTCTCCGTTTGCGTGTAAACGAGGGGCACAACCGAAGGGAAATGTCTCCGTTTTTCAAAATAACCATGTACGTGTAAACGGGGCCTAAACCGAAACACAACACCGACAGACAGGACAGGTACAGAAATATTCCTGAATGTTTGATAATCCACAATATACATCTTTAAGATATTTTTTTGATTATTGAGGACCATTTATTTGGTCAAATAAAATCACAAATAGTATAAACAAAAATGTGTTAAAATAGAATTAGAAATAGAAAATAGAAAAAGATTGGAATAGCCTATAACCAATGTGTTTGATAGTTTGTTTTTTCTGTTTTTTTCTGTATGTCTTAGACTAATACTCTTAGTGGATTTGTTCTCATGTCAGATCCAAGGTGATAGTAGCAGGAGATTAGACCAATCAAAAGAAAGAAAGGAAGAACAGGTTCAGCTGCAAGACAATCAGGTACAAGACAAACAAACACTACTGAAAAGACCAATGTAGATGTTAAAGGTTTTAAAGGGCACCTATTATGACATTTAAAATGTTCCTAATATTGTTGTGGGAGTCCCCAACAACAGTTTTACATGCATGCAATGACAAAAAACACTTTTGTTTTCGTATAATATGCATTTATTTTTACCTGATTTGCTCACCGACTCCCAAATGATTCGTTCAACGACTCATTTTTCAAACCCCTCCTTTGCGCGACGCTAATCTGCGTTGATTGGTCAGATGACCCAGCAGTGTTTACATAGATAATACTTATTTTTAACACGGAGTACAATGATGCTTTTATCAATTAAATTGTGTTATAATAATGATTATAGTCCACTGCTTTATAGTTTGTAGTAAAAAACGAAAAATAAGATAAATAATTTAATGTTATGTTATGTTAGCGATAGCCCAGAGTTCATATTGTAAAAGCACAATCAGTCTTTGTTTGCATTAGCCTGATGCATAAACATAACGTTTTTACAAATAAAAAAATTAAAAAAATGCAGTTACGTTAGGCTACGAGGTATTACTCTATTCTTTAAGACAACTCCGAAAACAACGACAAACACTTCACATATCTCAATACAATTGCCATTGAAGACCTAGAAGCTAAACGGTGCTTAGCCTACACAACAAACAAAATAATTATTAAGCATGCTACATAAAATATAAAAGCAAAAATTATTAATAACACTTACAGGTTGTGATACGGAGGAGGAAGCTGATGCAAATACACTTGGAACTGAACCTTCCTTCAATATTCCTTCCTTCGAATCCAAGTTTGATTGCATTTAAAAAGCAATCGTCTTCAAAATGGCGCGAACAAAGCACAAGGCTCGGACTATACTTCTGTGGTATAGTGAATTGTAGCCACTTAGTCTTCAAATGCTCCTCCTTGGGCAGATTAAAAAAGTTGTCTTTTGTGTCGCACTTCAGAACACAGCATCTCGTCGCCATGATGTTTTCCCTGCTGGCCTTGGAGCGCAATAAGTGGGCGTATCGTATTCAAATAACTTGACAAGTTGACGTCATCTAGTCAGAGAAAAAGCTTCGGTCTTCTAACGATTCATAAAAATGACTCAGAGTCGACTCTCACTTTTGAAAGACAATAACTTTATATACGGTGCACTTTCATATTTCAAACTTTGCAGGATGTTTTTGTTCACTTAGATCTATGTTACACACTACATGAAAGGTAAATTTCAAAATTCCATAATAGGTGCCCTTTAATATAAAACTGGGTAATGTGTATTACAGTGAGGGACAAGGTGAGGATAGAAGTCAAGCAGCCATTTCAGATGAGCAGGTAAACATTTAATTTAGAGATTTTTTTTTATATGATAAACTTGCCATTTACAAGTTGCTACTCTATAAAATATGGAGTTATTTGATTTGTAACTGTGTTTCTTTTCATGTCAGTTTCAGAGTGAACCTAATTTTAGGGATCAGCTGAGCCTAGTCAACAGGGACAGCGAAAGGGTTTTATGATTCAGAAATCACCACTTGCTCTGCACATCCTGATCCCAAGTTTATAGTATACAGACTAGGGCTATGTGTTACATTTTCAGCAAAACTGGTTTCAGATGTTCCCCTGGCTGCACTACAGAGCCACTTTAAAAGGGGTTTTATGCTTTTATTGTGCTAAAGTCTTCTTAAAGAAAACAATGCTTGCTTCTAAATTTGATCCTGCCTTTGTGAGTACTGGCTTTAAGAACTGCACTGTAAAAAAATGTTTTACCTCTCCAAGTCTAAATATTCTAGTGACTGGTCACATCTAAATGTTTAGATTGGCCCAAGTGAAATTCTGTCAAATAAATTGAATTAATTGTTGCAATAGTCTGTTAACATTGGCTCAATGAGAAATAATATGTCAGACTAATTGAAAATTTTAGATGTTACCAGTCTCTAGAAAATTTTGACTTGGGGATGTAATTTTTTTTTTACAGTGTGGAAAAACGCAGTTGAAAAGTTTACAGCTCATGCTAAAAGTCACTGCCATGCATCAATTGTGTATGCTCAAGAAACAAACATGGCTTCACAACTCTCCTCAGTTGTTTCTAGACAACAGGAGGAAGCAAGAAATGCATTGCTAAAAAAATGTGGGATGTGTTCAGTATTTGGCTCGACAAGGTATTGCATTGAGAGGTCATGATGAAGAGAGGGGAAATTTTTCCCAACTTCTAAAATGCGAGACAACCGATGATCCAGCACTTCGCAAGTGGCTAGCACAAAAGCATAATTACACAAATCCTCAAATTCAAAATGACATACTCAACATAATGAGCAATGACATCATAAGAGGAATAACAGATGCAATTAAATCCCTTCCAGTGACTCAGTTTGCCTTAATTGTTGATGGAACACAAGATGTCTCCGGCACAGAGCCAGAGTCTGTTTGTCTTCGTTATGTTGACCACGACTTGATTCCTCATGAGGAATTCATTGGTTTTTATGCAGTGACAGAAACTACAGGAGACAGTCTTGCAAAAATGGCAATGGATGTGTTGTCATTATCTGCATTACGTGGCCAGACATATGACGGTCCAGCCAATATGTCTGGAAAATACTCTGGAGCACAAGCTGTAATAAGAAAAAAACAGCCTTTATCTTTATATGTGCACTGTGGAGCTCATTGTGTAAACCTAGTTACTCAAAAGGCATGCACAGCTTCAAAACTGCTGAGAGATTCGCTTGATTGGGTGCATCAGCTAAGAAATCTGTGTAGCCTGTCTGGTCAATTCAAAGAAAAGTTTAAAGAGATTGCTAAGGAAGATCATGGTATCTCAAGCACTCAGTACGACACCAAGCAATAACATCTGTTCTCAAGCAGTATGATTCTGTACTCACTTCCTTAGAGGAAATGTCAAACGGCAATGCCCCTAGTGCAGCCACCGTCAATGGCTTGCACCACCAGTTTCACAAAGGTAAGACCGTACTGGGTCTTGTTTTGGCAGGAGCTGTGATTGGAGAGTTGGAATGTTTGAATCGTTCTCTCCAAAGAAAAGTCCAAAGTCCACAAGTCCGGAGTGTGCCATTTGGGACAGGGCCTCAGTGGTTCAGGAAGCCTCATTTTGCCATCACTATCTGTCGATGAAGGCACGAAGATGAAGATGAAGATGAAAGGTTTCCAAGATAAATTGAATGATCAACAAGTTTATACAATAGACTAGTGCAGACACAACCAAACACATACGAGACCGGACAAAGAACAACAGACAAGCAGGAACACAGATGACGAGACATGACAGACAGCTGTGATAATGATGATCACTGGCAGGTGTGGGTAATGGTGCAGGTGTGAGCCGGAGAGGATGATGGGACGTGACAAACAGAACTGTGACAGAATGCCCCCTCCTCGCGCCGTAGAGGATGAGATGACGATGAAATAGGCAGAGGATACTGGAGGTGGTTCTGGAGGTGGACGGCTGACTGGGAGCAGGGAGGACAGAAAAAAAACCCAGGGCGCTGATCTGATCTGATCTGAGTAAATATTATAGTGTGATGACCTCTAGCGGTGAGTTTGAGGAACTGTAGATTCATCATTATACACTGATGATGTTTGAACATCATGTATTGACTGTTATATTATGTATAAATTAATATAAGCTATGTGTGATCCAAAAAGAGTAAAATATTTATCCAAATAAAGTGACAGAGAAATAATAATGTAAAACATCTCAGATCAAACTAGAGACCGACAGTGATATATAATGAACACATTTAGATGTAAAAAAACTAAATGATCAGATAATATTGTATTATTGTAAATATAAAAAAACGAAAACAAAATCAAAACTCTGATACCTGAAACTTGCAGATAATTTCAGCGATAAAAGTTCTCAGATCATCCAGAAAAGTTGAAACAATGTGAATGTTTTTAATGTGTTTCTAGATTGTTCCAGAAGTGACTGTTAAAGTCTCTCATATTTACAGTGTTAAATCACACAAATGAAACAGTAATAATGTGAAGAAAAGCTTCAGGGTTTGAACATTTCTATAAGAATTTATTATAAGAATTTAAGAATTTATTATTCTTACAATAATCAAATCATTTATTTTATGATAAAATTGTCCTTTACAACGTTTTACATTATAATCACAGAAAATATATATAAAGTTCTATACAAAAATAATTTATAAATATTAAATATTTGATGTTTTGCACATTATGTGACCATCAGAGAACCGTGATCATGTGATTGTGTGTTTAATTATTGAAATTAACATAGTAAAACCTTTAAGTGTGTGTGTAGTTCAGTGTGACGTGTTGAAGGTGTTTACTGAAATATAATAACGATAAACTTATTTTTTATCAGTTAGCCAACATTTAGTTTAATTTATGTTGAAGTACTAAAACTGTATGCATGTATAAATAAAAATTTATAAAACAAGGCATATATTTAAAAGTATATATAAAAATTACAAAATCAAAAGTACTAAAACTTTAACTAAATTAAAATGAACACAGAAAAAATATATATAGTTCAAAACTAATAATAAAAAAAGAGAAACAGCTGTAAGAGTATATTAATATAAAACAAACACAATCTTTTCACTGAAAATATAAATTGCTTAATTAATGATCATGTATAACAATGAAATAGTTTATTTAAAATGTTGCATTTATTCACATTCTGTTATTAAAAGCAACAGTAAAAATGATATTCTTACAATATAAACATGCAAATAAAGAGTAAAAGTGACATTTCAGATTCTGATGAGTAATAAATAACCAAATAAACAGTTCTGCCTGAAGCACAATACAAACGTTGTTTTGAAGCAAAATAATGTGTATACATCTTTATACACTTCGCACATTGTGTTATGCAAATACAGTACATTGATAACAAGTCAAGAAAAAACTGACAGTACAAGATGTGTATTGCAAATCTTCTTCACATTTGTGCATTAATACATTTGTAAATGAAATTATGTTGACTGAGAACTCGTGTTTATCTTAAAGGTTTAAGTTGTCACAGTGCAAATATAGTGTTAAATGCTGATTTGAGTGTTTCCATCTTCCTGAATAACACAAAGCATTTGTTCTATGGATGTATCAAGATAATAAGTAGGTTATTGTTGAAGTGAATAATAATGAAGTAACTACAGTAAATAAGCGCCGCCTGTGTTTCCATCATAATGAGTCTCTATCAGAATCTCCACTGTAGAAACACTGAACTCCTTCTCAACCTTCAACACACAGCTGAACACACACCTCTTCACTAATACATCGTCTCAAACAAGACTCTTATTATAATAAGCATGAGAAATGATCAATGTTATGATAATCTATTCCAGGTTTATAAGCTGAAACTGTCAGATAATGTAGCCTAAGTAACGTTCATCTAAATGTCCTAAATTATATGAGCTTCCAGCAACAGGTTGGTCATTATTTCCAGAACATGTAAATAGTGATTATGATTAAAAAGTATTTTTTTTCAAGTAAAAACTCAACGGCTGAAGTGTTTTTGCTGATTCACGTCAATGAGAATATATAATGTTGCAGATTCACGATGATCCTGTTAAGATCCTCTCAGATCACGTGATGACACACACACACACACACACACACACACACACACACACACACACACACACACACACACACACACACACACACACACACACACACACACACACACACACACACACACACACACACACACACACACACACACACACACACACACACACACACACACACACACACACACACACACACACACACACACACACACACACATCTCACTGTAATATCTGTATGTAATACTTGCCTTTCTAAAGCTCTCCCTGTGCCGACAACTGAAGACGAATCTGAAACACAATAGTCTTTGTTCACACAGGTTTGCTTTAAACTGTCACTCATATCATGTTAAACAGCACTTGTTATGAAATAAAATTTAAATTATGTATTCTAAAATTGTAATGACTAAATGAGACTCACCCATGCAGTGTCAGAAACACAGAAGCTTCTAATGATGCTGAATCTGCAGATGCTGAACTGTAGTTCATAGAGTCCAGAGTCTGTGTCTCTGATGTTCATGATGGTCAGAGATCTAGTCTTCTTGTCCAGCTTCAGTCTGTCTCTGAATCTCTCTTCACACTGAACATCTGTACAGATCTGACTCTGATCTCCAGTGATTTTAGCGATGAGAATGTCTTTAAAATACCATCTCATCACATCATCTGGGTTTCTCACACCAGGATCTAAAGTAACAGATTCTCCCTCCTTCACTGACTTTCTCTTCATTTCATCTCGTACAGCAGCAGGAACTCCTGAAACACAAACCAACAGACGCTGGAGGATCTTTTTTTGGGGAAAAAAACTGCACAACCAGAATTATATGTGGAAATAATGGTGCATATTCAATTCCTGGATCTTGACAAATTCAGAAACAAAATAAACTGCAAAATTGCTAAATATCAAGTTAATCGTGGATGTTTTTATTCGTAGATTTACTGTTTATATGTCAACTCTGCTGCTTTTTTTTTTTTTTTTACAGACCCGCACATGTTCTACACACATGTTTATACAATGCATTACTACATTGAAATATACATGTCTACATCATAATATTCCAAAATAAGGACATTATAAATCTAAAGTATTTATAATGATTTGCGATCACTTCTGATCATTATGAGATAAACTGACAAACTACAAGATCTTTACACATTTACAATTTCTTTGCACTTTATTGTGAACTAAAAACAATGAGTATGAAATAATAGATGCATTTAAACTGATGGAAAGAACTGGAATGAACAGAACAAAACTAACTGCAGAGGTGGGTAGAGTATCCAAAAACTCTACAAGAATCCGACACGTCCGCCTTGCGCTCGCAAGAGTTTTTTCACATACGTCAGCATGACATCAGAGCCAGGCGGACCGCACTCGGACACTTTTCTAACCGGCATGCATCTCGCGCTGATCACCGGTGATCGGTTCTGTGCAGATTTTGTTAATCTAAAACAAGCCTACTGTTTCACGAAGCCTCGATCTGCCCAGCCCTAGCTCGCGCTCATGACCGCTACTGAACATCTGAACACAAACAAATGCACATCGACGGATCTTCTGTCTGTTTTCCAAAATGTAATAAAATGTATATTTCTGCAAGTGCGTTAACTGTAGGGTAGAAGGGAGCCAAAACAGAGCCAAAATGAAAGTCCATAAGGTCCAAAGCAGCGACCAGGGAGGGACGGGAGGGTTGAGCCACGGAACTTCAGGCAGGTCAGGAGTCCTGGCTGAGGGCCAGGATGGTGCAGGCTGTGCAGGACACCAGGGCGGCCATGGCGGATACGACCCTTCGGGCGGCCAGGGCGGAGACTTTCCCTCGGGCGGCCATGGCGGAGACATTCCCTCGGGCGGCCAGGGCGGAGACTTTCCCTCGGGCGGCCAGGGCGGAGACGACCCCTCGGGCGAAGCTCAGAGAAAGCTTCATCGCTGCCCAGCTCAGAGAAGGCTTCATCGCTGCCCAGCTCAGAGAAAGCTTCATCGCTGCCCAGCTCAGAGAAAGCTTCATCGCTGCCCAGCTCAGAGAAAGCTTCATCGCTGCCCAGCTCAGAGAAGGCTTCATCGCTGCCCAGCTCAGAGAAAGCTTCATCGCTGCCCAGCTCAGAGAAGGCTTCATCGCTGCCCAGCTCAGAGAAAGCTTCATCGCTGCCCAGCTCAGAGAAAGCTTCATCGCTGCCCAGCTCAGAGAAGGCTTCATCGCTGCCCAGCTCAGAGAAAGCTTCATCGCTGCCCAGCCCAGAGCGTACATCCCAGCTGCCCAGCCCAGAGCGTGCATCCCAGCTGCCCAGCCCAGAGCGTACATCCCAGCTGCCCAGCCCAGAGCGTACATCCCCGCTGCCCAGCCCAGAGCGTGCATCCCAGCTGCCCAGCCCAGAGCGTACATCCCAGCTGCCCAGCCCAGAGCGTACATCCCCGCTGCCCAGCCCAGACACCGCTCAAACCCCAGAGCCCAGGACAGAGACTGCACCTCACCGCCGTAGGCGACGGAGGAAGAGGAAGACCCAAGATTCCTCCAATGTCCCTGAGGCCGCTGCTGCTGCCCTTTGCCCCGACTGCCTGATGAACTGTTCCCTTTGCCCCGACCGCCTGATGAACTGTTCCCTTTGCCCCGACCGCCTGATGAACTGTTCCCTTTGCCCCGACCGCCTGATGAACTGTTCCCTTTGCCCCGACCGCCTGATGAACTATTTGTGTTCCCCTGTTCCCTCATCCTATGTCTGTTTCCCTGGCCTTTGTTTATTCAGTGTTCCCCTGTGTTGGTGCCCCTGCATGGACCTGGCCCCCCGTCCCTCCCCCTGATCCTCCATCGTGCCTCCTCCCTCCTGGTCTCTAGTTGTGCCTCTGTCCTTGTCTTGTAGTGTCTGGAAGCCAAGTTTTTCCTGTACCTAGTCTGTTTGTTATTTTGTCATCTGCTCTTTTGGATATTGACCCTTGCCTGCCTGGACCACGTTTTTGGATTATCCTTTTATAAAATAAAGCCTCGTTTGCTGCATCTTGGATCCAGTCTGCTTTCTTCCTCAGCGGTTCGTGACAATGTCACTGATATAATAAACATGATGATATGATTTAAACATAACCTGCTTACAAACATAATGACTCACCATGGACAGAAACTTTGAAGATCTTTTCTGTGTCTCTGCTGTTGCTGCTGTCCTCGCTGCTGATGATCATTAGTGTGTATTCTCCAGAGTGTCTGTTTCTGATGTTCATGATGGTCAGAGATCCAGTCTGATGATCCAGCTTCAGTCTGCCTCTGAATCTCTCAGTAACTTTATTACCTTCTTTATTACACTGAACATCTGTACAGATATAACTGAGGAATCCAGTGATGTGAGCGATGCAAGTCTTATTAAAATACCATTTAATATTTTCTTGTCGGTTTATTTGAACACCAGTGCATATAGTGACTGAATCTTCCTCCATCACTGACACTTCTTCTGTATTGACACCAGACACACCTGAAGAAGAAATTAACAGAAAATGATGTAATGTCTGTGACAGACATACAAAATAATAAATGAGGAAGTGCTATAAAAATATTTCTCTACAGATCAAACAAGCAGCATAAAAACACAAATAACACATGCACAATGCCACCAAAACAGTAACTATTATACAGGATAAATAACTCAAACGTTAAGCGGTACCATTGTACACTTTGAGCTAGATACTTACAGCTATTAAATATTTTGCAAAGTATATACAGTGAAATGTCTGATACTTACTGCAAAAAGCATTCTCTGCTCCTAAAAGTCCAATGCAAGGCTCAGGCTCCAGATCCACAGAATGTGCTTCAGAAACAAATGTAAATATACATTACCAAAATGGCTGAATTTCACTACATGACCATAAAGAATAAAACAGGGTGCCTTCTGACAATTTACAATTATTATAGAGTGGAGAAATCGTGGAATAAATTAATAAGGTTTTGACCTTCACAAAACATACGTTTCTCAAGCACTCATCCCACGTTTTCATATTAAAACCAATTTCCTCTTCCCAGTGTTGGGAAAAAAAAGAATATTTAACTTTTTCTTTTCTTATTTACTTTCTTAGACGTTGTGTGGGGTTTCTTTTTATTTAACCATGTGTTTCTCTCCTGGAATGTACAGGTGCTGGTCATAAAATTAGAATATCATCAAAAAGTTGATTTATTTCAAGAATTCAACTTAACAGGTGAAACTAATTTATTATATAGCCTCATTACATGCAAAGTGAGATATTTCAAGCCTTTATTTGTTATAATTTTGATGATTATGACTCACAGCTTATGAAACCCAGGAAATCAAAATCCCAGAAAATGAGAATATTACATGAAATCACACAGTAATCACACAATAATACCATGGTCATTGAACCAGGTTTTGGTTCTTTTGGCAGTGTGAGCACGTGCAAATCCTGCTGGAAAATGAAGGAAGGATGAAGTGCTCTGGACATGTCCTGGTAGACGGCTGCGTTGACTTTGGATTTAATAAAGCACAGTGGACCAAAGTCCTCTTTTCTGATGAAAGCAAATTGCATCTCATTTCCAACACCAGCAGATGACATGGCTCCCCAAACCAACACAGACTGTGGAAACACTGGACTTCATGCATCTTGGATTGTGTGCCTCTTCTCTCTTCCTCCAGCCTCTGGGACTGCGGTTTCCAAATGAGATGCAAAATTTGCTCTTTGTGTTAAGACAAAGACACTCAAAGTTTGGTCAATTTGATAAGGCCTTTTTATTTATTTACACTTTTATAGTTATTATTCTTTTTTTTCTTCTTTTTTTTAACTTAAAATGAACAAAATGTTTGTTAACTGTCTTTGTTAACTGTCTATCTTTGTTCAGTAAAGAAAAATAAGTGAAAAGTTATTAAATATTATTTTTGCTTTTTAAGCTTTTTATATTTAGGCTAGCCTACCTGGTTCTTGGTCTGACATGTCATTAGGCAAGGCAAGGCAAGGCAAGTTTATTTATATAGCACATTTCATACACAGTGGTAATTCAAAGTGCTTTACATAGAAGAAATAAAAATAAAAATAATTACATAGATAGTAAAAGAAATAAGAATAATTAAAACAGTTTAGAAAATAAAATACAGTGCAAACAGTCGGACGAACAGTGCACAGTGCTCATTCAGTAAATGCAAAGCTAAACAGTGGTAATTCAAAGTGCTTTACATAGAAGAAATTAAAATAATCAAAGGAAATAAGAATAATTAAAACCGTGTCTGAGATGGAAGTGATTGAGCAGGTTTGCGGTGCCACTGGACCTACAATCCAGGGACGTCCTCTGCTGGGGTGGTGTACCACACCAGTATTGCCCCACTGGGCCCCCACAGAGCACGTTTCACTTTTGCTGTTTTAAACTAACAGCGAACCTCTATACTCTCCATAGTATAGATAATCTTCACTCGCCTCGTCGGAGTGAAGCTCTCCCGTTCCCCTTCAAAATCTCTTCCAATCAGACAGCCCTAAAAATTAATAAAATCTTCCTGAATCACAGTTCGGAAAATAAAATAAAAAAATAAAATACAGTGCAAACAGTCGGACGTATTTTATATCGACCGGTAGCTATTATAGATCTTTCTTTTAAAAGGATCTTCTTACGACTTACATGCATCAACTTTCTTTTCTCTTTCAATCTTCTTACCATCTATCAACTTTCTATTCTCTTTCAATCTTCTTACGACTTGCCATGTATCAACTTTCTATTCTCTTTCAATCTTCTTACGACTTGCCATCTATCAACTTTCTTTTCTCTTTCAATCTTCTTACCATCTATCAACTTTCTATTCTCTTTCAATCTTCTTACGACTTGCCATCTATCAACTTTCTTTTCTCTTTCAATCTTCTTACCATCTATCAACTTTCTATTCTCTTTCAATCTTCTTACGACTTGCCATCTATCAACTTTCTATTCTCTTTCAATCTTCTTACGACTTGCCATCTATCAACTTCCTTTTCTCTTTCAATCTTCTTACGACTTCCCTGTATCAACTTTCTATTCTCTTTCAATCTTCTTTCAATCTTCTTATGACTTACCATCTATCAACTTCCTTTTCTCTTTCAATCTTCTTACTTACCATCTATCAACTTTCTATTCTCTTTCAATCTTCTTACGACTTCCCTGTATCAACTTTCTTTTCTCTTTCATTTACTTGCACATTCTTTTCACTTTCCTTAGCCCAGCATTCACATTCTTAGCTCTTTCTCAGACTAAAACTTTAATATCCAACAGTGGCACAATGCTATTGTACAATATTATTATATCGTTGACCTAAAGAGAATTAAAAAAATAAATGTCTTACCGTGCAAGAGGAATGCCGAAACTGTGAACAAAGAAACGAAAAACTTCTTTGTCTCCATGTTTCCCCTCAAACGTCCTTTGGTACTTTGAATAAATAGTGAGGAGAGAGAAAAAAGTGCAATAAAGACATCATGTGTGGGCGTGGTCACTACTCAAGAGCGGGAATGTCTGAGAAACACGTGTTCTGTGGCTGTATAGGTTTGTCTAATCAAATTGTTAAAGTTTAAATTCTAATACAAACTATTTCAATCTACAATATAAATTTGTATTACATCTGTTAATGTGGTAATTCAGTTTTATGCAATGATGTGCAAGTTTCTTAGTTTGATTTTTTTTTTAAGTATAAAGTTTTGTTACAGTCCTAATTTACGTTAACATGTTAGAAAAACAGGACAGTAGCATTCAGTAAAAGTGGGACATATTAAATAAAAGATAATACATTAAATACATAAAAAAACACAGAGCTGAGCATGAAACATCATTATCATCATCATTAATCCAAGAATGTGTCTGTTTTGATAAATGTTAAAAAACGTCTTTTACATTTTTATCCTGTTGTAAGCAATAGTATTATCTAAGCACAAACTAGATGAAAGTGTGTGTCCCACTTCACAAATTGCACTATGCACTGTATAATCTCTGTATATTTGAGAAAGAAAAAACACACACATATATATTCCGTCAAAACCGTTGGAGATAAAAGAGACCTTGAACATTTGTTTAAAACATTAATAGTGTAGAATAGATTCATTCCATTTTTTACACAGTTTACCAAAAAGTGTCCCAGTTAGCTGACTGAGTCATTTCCTGGTCTCGTGTAGCCAGACCTCCAGACTCACGGCAGAAGATCTGGAGTCAATTAACTTTCACTGGCCAAGGACCAACCAACTGAATCAAATCACTGTTTGTTTAAATTGTCATGTCATACAGAGACACACACACACACACACACACACACACACACACACACACACACACACACACACACACACACACACACACATTCCCAATGTTCCACTCCTGGGAATCCTGTAGAAGCCAAACGATTAAGCAGATGTCGACTTGGACAGAAACTCCTGAAGTGTGGTCGTGATGCGTGAGGCTGAGACTAGTTTCCCACCATCTTATCAGCACAGTTTAGTGAAAGCAGCCGCTGCCTCTGCTTTTATGAGCATGACATGGGAAGTCGACACGTGGACAGTTTTCTGAATTGCTAAAACTAATTCCTCAAAACCATCTCCCACTTTCTCAAAATCTTAAACACAAAACCAAATCTTCAAACTACATTCAGTGAACATCTGACTCTTCTGGCAAACAATTGACTCAAAACCATTTTATCTGTGCTCAAAATGCTTTCAGATCTTACATCAGTCAAAAATATAATGACTATAAAAATAATTTATTAGACAAAAAAAATGGAGAACACAGAATCCAAAGCATGCAGTTACAGAAAAACAGTAGGCTATATAAGCCAAAAAGTTGACAGTAAAAAACTCTAAATGAAAAGCATGTTACAGTCACTCAGAAGAGTTGTGCAACTTCTAGGCTTTTATTGTTAAAGCTATAGTTATAAATTGTCACAGTGTCTGGTTTGAGTTCCCTGGGAACTCCGGGGTTGGAGTTCCACTGGCTCCGGCTCTGGAACAGCAGACACTGGCATGTCCAGGATCCGAGCCAGACGCTCCAAATAGTCCATCATTCCCATGGCGGCCCCACCAATAGGCATCTCTAGATCTGTCTCAAACTGGGCAGACGGGACGTGAACAGTCTCTGACTGGGCAGACGGGACGTGAACAAACTCTGGCTGGGCAGACGGGACGTGAACAGTCTCTGACTGGGCAGACGGGACGTGAACAAACTCTGACTGGGCAGACGGGACGTGAACAGTCTCTGACTGGGCAGACGGGACGTGAACAAACTCTGGCTGGGCAGACGGGACGTGAACAGTCTCTGGATGGGCGGACGTACGTTTTCCCCTTCTCCGCCCGCGATGGCGAGATGGTGGCTCTGATCCGTCCCTCACCAGTCCAGGGACGAAGCGGGGCCAAGGTGGAGGGTGGTGTTGGCCTTGTTCTCGACCACCTCCTCCTCTGTGACCTCCCCGGGTCCCACGAAAAATAACTAGGCGGGTCCCCTCAAAACAATCCCTCCTCTCCCGCTCGATGGCTGGGGAAGAGAAGTTGGAACACATACCGCTGGATCTAGGTGTGACGGAGTCCTTCTGTCACGAACACACACAAGATGAGAAGATCCAATAGCAGTAGTTTATTTGAGGGGTAATCCGTACTCACAATCCAGTCCAGGCAAGGGTCAAAAACCATAAAGGCAATCCGAAGACACAACACATGAACAAGATACAGGCCGCAACAGGAACGGAAGTGTGGGGACATTAAACAAGGACTCCGTGACAAACACTGAAACAGACAGGGTATATATACACAAGTGCAAACAAGGTGACGAGAAACAGCTGAAGGAAATGAACAATCAGTGACAGACAGGATTATGGGAAATGTAGTGAAAATGCCTAGACACCGTGAAAACTGAGACCTGTAGTGTTAAACCCAGGGACCCACCAGACACTGTGACACATATACGAAATATATCCACATATATAAAATATATATAGCCTACCCATGTCCATATATAAAACCTATAGAAAATGGAACAATTGACATATAAAAACAGCCCATATATTTTATGTATGTATAATAGTGTTTTTTTACATACATGTCACATATATAATTAACAGGTTTCAAATAGAATTTGTGTAGTATTTGTTTTGTTTTTATGAGCTGGTCAAGAAGAGGTAAAATAATAATAAATAATACATTTTATTTATAAAAGATTCGAAAATGAGATAGAAATTGAAATGAAATGTGGATATGTAGACTTGATCTGTAGACTTGAAATAAATACTTAAATAGTAAAAAGTTTGGCATATATAAATTAAACATATCGGTGACATATATGGTCAAAACATACAGTATTATATAAATAATAATCATATACATCATATTAATATATGTCAATATATTTAATATGGCAAATTTATGTTAAAAACCTATATCAACATATGTAGAGATATGTATATATGTGGTAGCAATATATTGTCTTATATTTAGCATATATGACGGCGTCACTAGCGATATAGGGACATATATGTCATATATTACATCTCCGTATTCCTCTTCTCAACATGGACTACGTGTCCCGGGGGCGGGGCTTATGTACATTTTAGGGTTGCTGATGTCACTAACCCGGGAGGAATGTCGTGTAGTCCCTACCAGCCGTTTGTTGTAGTCCTTTTCTTTAAAAGCAAATATCTTCCTTTGCTTTAAACTTTGAGTGTTGTAACTGCAGATGTTGTTTATGCTCAAACAGCAACATTACACACTAACTAAAGTTAGAAAAGTAAAATCATACTCTACCACCCCTTTAATAACAATCGATGAAATGTTTAGACCCTTACTGATAAGTAGATCTAGAGTGTGTCCACGATTGTGTGTGGGTCCGTGTACATGCTGAGTCAGATCAGAAGTGTTAAGTATAGTCATTGGGAGATTGGTCCGCTGATAAACGACTGAATTTTCAATCTTTAAAGTGTTTTAAAAAAGTTAATTGAAATCCTTCTTAAGGAGTTAAGACTACTCTTTCCGAATATTATTTTTCCCCACATGAATGATAAGTCGATTTGCAGTCTTGTGCTTCTTCTGAATGTCTGAAAATTCCCTGTTTACATCAGAAACTGTTGCGTGAGGAAAGCTGCACGGGGTTGTATTCCTGCTAATGTTTCTGATCATTTGCTTGTTGCAACTCTTCCAAATTAGACTTCATTTTCATATTTTTTCATCACTCAATCTAATAACACATATTTCACTGTTCAAAATGTGTATTGGTCAATTAATTAATTAATTCGTTACATTTACATTTCTGGGTACTCAAACCGCTTTACATAGAAGGGGGGATCTCCTCAA
Organism: Phoxinus phoxinus; assembly: GCF_949152265.1. Lineage (NCBI taxonomy): Eukaryota > Metazoa > Chordata > Actinopteri > Cypriniformes > Leuciscidae > Phoxinus > Phoxinus phoxinus. Next base: position 27,452,918 of record NC_136895.1, on the reverse strand, counting down.
CCACCACCAATGTGCAGCATCACTTGATGATTCATGGACATAAAGTTCAGTAAAACAGCAAGCCGCATGAAACCAGTGTCTCCGTGGATTATTAAAACACATCCAATAAACATCACATGGTGTCAGTAGAAAACCATGCAATACTTGAAGCCTCCTAACAGTTTGGATTTCGAAGGAAAGCTAGCGGAAAACTGGCGGCAGTGAATTCAAAAGTTTGATCTGTATCTAATTACAACTGGCATTGCAGAAAGGAGTGACAAGGTAAAATGTGCGACATTTCTTCACGTGGCGGGAGATGATGCCATAAAGGTATTTAATACCATAGACTTTGATGATGATCTGGATGATTTTGAAGTGCTCAAAGAGAAGTTTAGAGACTGTGAGCCAAGAAAGAATATTACGTATCTGAGGCATATGTTTTTCACGAGAGCACAGGGACCGGACGAAACCATTGATGCATATGTGACTGACTTAAAAAATAAGGCGAAAGACTGTCAATTTGCAACTTCACTTGATTAAAGATCGGATTGTTAGTGGTGTTTACATTGACACCGTGAGGGCTTCTCAGGGAAACAGATTTGAAACTAGCAAAGGCTGTGGATATCTGTCGTGCAAACGAAATTACACAATAACCATAGATGACAATGATTGCAGCCATATTGCGCCAGAACGCCCACCACACACCAGCTTACTGGTGGAGAGGAGGCAGTGATGAAGCCAATCAGTATATATATATATATATGGGGATGATTAGGAGGCCATGATGGGCAGAGGCCAAGGGGCAAAGTTGTCCAGGATGCCGGGGTTACACCCCTACTCTTTTTCCGAAGGACATCCTGGGATTATTAAGCCAACACCAAAGTTTGTCATCAAGTTGTCTAGTCTAGTTGTTTCCATGTCTAGTTTTCCACTGTCTGATAATGGAGCTCTTTGGAATGTAACACAAATGTGTCTGTCGTTGCCCTGGTAACGCAAGAGTTGCTGTGGTGACATCAGATCCTTTATGACATCAGATCCAGAAGATCAAGAAACTGATATTATAAACATTGTGACATTTTTTTTATGGAAAAATACATCACTGTTTGATGAAAGAAATATATTGAGGCACAAGTAGCTATACAATGCACTTTTATATGATATTCAAATATAATTAGCTTCAAATTGAACTTTGTTTTATTCGTATTATTCTCATTATATACTATTGTTTATGGTTTATATATTTTATATAAGTTGTATTTAGATGTCTGATCTGAGTGTCAGAATAAATATTATAGTGTAATCTGTGATGACCTCTAGCGGTGAGTTTGAGGAACTGTAGATTCATCATTATACACTGATGATGTTTGATAATCATGTACAGACTGCACAAAGCTATGTGTGATTCAAAAAGAGTCAAATATTTGTCCAAATAAAGTGACAGAAATAATAATATATGTCAAAAATCTCAGATAAACTAGAGACCAACAGTGATATATAATGAACACATTATTTGGATGTTTTAGAATAGCTGATCAGAGGTAAAATTACGTAAAACAGTTATTTTGAAAAATAAACGATCAGATAATTTTGTATTATTGTAAATAAATAAACAGAAAACAAAATCAAAACTCTGATACCTGAAACTTGCAGATAATTTCAGCAATAAAAGTTTTACAAGTTCTCAGATCGTCCAGAAAAGTGAAGTTGACACAGTGTGAATGTGTTTTTTTATAATATTTTTTTGTTTCTAGATTGTTCCAGAAGTGACTGTTAAAGTCTCTCATATTTACAGTGTTAAATCACACATTGTGTCAAATATAAAACAGTAATAATGTGAAGAAAAGCTCGAGGGTTTGATCGTTTCTCAGAATTTAAGACAAAAATATTAGAAGAAATTAAATTATTCTTACAATAATCAAATCATTTATTTTATGGTATAATAAATCTATATAAAGCTCCATACAAAAATAATTTATAAATATTAAATATTTGATGTTTTGCACGTCATGTGACCATCAACCGACATCAGAGAACCGTGATCATGTGATTGTGTGTTTAATTATTGAAATTAACTTAGTAAAACTTTTAAGTGTGTGTGTAGTTCAGTGTGACGTGTTGAAGTGTTTACTGAAATATAATAATAATAAATTGTTTAGTTTATGTTGAAGCACTAAAACTGTATGCATGTGAAACATTTTTTTTTTTATAAAACTAGGCATGTATTTATAACAATGAAATAGTTTATTTAAATGTTGCATTTATTCACATTCTGTTATTAAAAGCAACAGTAAAAATGATATTCTTACAATACAAACATGTGAATAAAGAGCAAAAGTGACATTTCAGATTCTGATGAGTTATAAATAACCAAATAAACAGTTCTGCCTGAAGCACAATACAAACGTTGTTTTTAAGTTGTTATACACTTCGCACATTGTGTTATGCAAATACAGTAGATTGATAACAAGTCAAGTAAAAACTGACAGTACAAGATGTGTAGTGCAAATATTCTTCACATTTGTGCATTAATACATTTGTAAATGAAATAATGATGTAGAACTCGTGTTTATCTTAAAGGTTTAAGTTGTCACAGTGCAAATATAGTGTTAAATGCTGATTTGAATGTTTCAATCTTTCAAAGTCCTGAATATCACAAAGCATTTGTTCTATGGATGTATCAAGATAATAAGTAGGTTATTGTTGAAGTGAATAATAATGAAGTAACTACAGTAAATAAGCGCCGCCTGTGTTTCCATCATAATGAGTCTCTATCAGAATCTCCTCTATAGAAACACTGAACTCCTTCTCAACCTTCAACACACAGCTGAACACACACCTCTTCACTAATACATCGTCTCAAACAAGGCTTTTATTATAATAAGCATGATAAATGATAAATTATAATCTATTCCAGGTTTATAAGCTGAAACTGTCAGATAATGTAAGTAACGTTCATCTAAATGTACTAAATTATATGTGCTTCCAGCAACAGGTTGGTTATTATTTCCAGAAATGATGTTTTATAAACAAAGTTCGGGAGGAACACGTTCAAATAATTGATCCAATTATCACATCATTCCAACCAGCTGTCAACAATCAGTAATCAACATGTCTATCCAATCAGCATGAGTGGAGACCTATATCTCATCTGACTCACCAACATTCCTCGACAGTTTTTCAGCATCCCTCCACCGCCCCGTCTCCTCACACTCGCCTGGTTACTTCCTAAACCAGCAATACGGGGGGAGTACTCTGGGTTCGGGCCGAATACCGAGCCCGGAGCCCTCTCTTCGGACAGCACGCCAAATATGCATAGGCTACCATTTATTCCATCTGACTTATCTGTAAGTGTGAACTCGTGAACATGTAAATAGTGATTATGATTAATAAGTATTTTTTTTTTCAAGTAAAAACTCAACGGCTGAAGTGTGTTTTTGCTGATTCACTTCAATGAGAATATATAATGTTGCAGATTCACGATGATCCTGTTAAGATCCTCTCAGATCACGTGATCTTTCTCCGTCTGGAAACAATAAATTGCAGATTGTTAAAGACAAAGAAATGAACACACACACACACACACACACACACACACACACACACACACACACACACACACACACACACACACAGAGTAATATCTGTATGTAATACTTGCCTCTTCTAAAGCTCTCGATGTGGCGGCAACTGAAGACGATTCTGAAACACGAGTCTTTGTTCACACAGGTTTGCTTTAAACTGTCACTCATATCATGTTAAACAGCACTTGTTAACTTAAAATTATGTATTCTAATGACTAAATGATACTCACCCATGCAGTGACACAGACACAGAAGCTTCTGATGAAGCTGAATCTGCTGTCGCTGATCCGTAGTGTGTATTCTCCAGAGTCTGTGTTTGTGGTGTGTGTGATGGTCAGAGATCCAGTCTGATGATCCAGCTTCAGTCTGTCTCTGAATCTCTGTTTACACTGAACATCTGTACAGATCTTACTCTGATCTCCAGTGATTTCAGCGACGAGAATGCCATTAAAATACCATTTCATCAAATGATTTGGGTGTTTTTCTACAGGAGTCTCTAAAGTCACAGATTCTCCCTCCTTCACTGACTTTCTCTTCATTTCGTCTCGTTCAGCAGCAGGAACTCCTGAAACACACACCAACAGATGCTGGAGGATCTTTTTGGGGAAAAATTAATAATTGTGCATATTCAATTCCTGGTCTTGAAAAATTCAGTAGAAACAAAATTAACTGAAAAATTGCTGAATATCAAGTTAATCGTGGATGTTTTTATTCGTATAGATTTACTGTTTATATGTCAACTCTGCTGGAATATTTTTTCACAGACCCACACATCACACACAGACATGTTAAGTACAATGCATTACTACATTGAAATACATGGATTATAATATTCTAAATCTAAAATATTTATAATGATTTGCGATCACTTCTGATCATTATGAGATAAACTGACAAACTACAAGATCTTTACACATTTACATAATTGTTTTTTCTTTAGTACTTTGGATCCCCAGTGAACTAAAAACAAAGAGTATGAAATAATAGACGCATTTAAACGGATGAAAAGAACTGGAATGAACAGAACAAAACTACTGGATCATCAGTGGAAAAACAAACAGTTGAAAGTAATTCTGTTCAGTGATGCAGATAAAGAGAAAAACATCCCTGAATGAAACTCCTATAATAAACACACTTATTGTCACATTGTTAATGTGTTCTGTTCTGTGTTGTGATCTTGTCTCCCCCTGTCCTTGTGATTTTGGTTTAGTCCTGTTAATTTTTCCCTGTCTGTTTAATTAGAAATTCCCGACACCTGTGTCTTGTTAATTTTCCCATTTACCCCAGTTCTTTTAAGCCCTGTTTTCCCTCAGTGTTGGTTGGTCGTCGTTGTATGGTAGTGTGCTTTGAAGTCCTGGAGTGTTTTCCTTTCTTCCTGAAAGTTTATTTAATTAATAAACTAACTGCATTCAAGTACCCGTGTACTCGTCTTCGGCATCCTGCACCAAACCTGACACATATATGATTTAAACATAACATGCTTTCAGGCATAATGACTCACCATGAACAGACACTTTGAAGATCTTTTCACTGGCGCCGCCATCAATGGTGTCTGTGTTGTTGATGATCACTAGTTTATATTCTCCAGAGTCTGTGATGCTGATGTTCATGATGGTCAGAGATCCAGTCTGATTATCCAGCTTCAGTCTGTCTCTGAATCTCTCATTACCATCTTTACACTGAACATCTGTACAGATATATCTGATACCTCCAGTGATTAGAGCGATGTGAGTCTCATAAAAATACCATTTAATATTTCTTTGTGGGTTTGTTTGAACACCAGTGTTTAGAGTGACTGAATCTTCCTCCATCACTGACACTTCTTCTGTATCAACACCAGTCACACCTGAAGAAGAAATAAACAGAAAATGATATTTATGACAGACATGAGTAGGAAAATAAAAAAAAACAGGAAAGTGCTGTGAACGTTTCTCTACAGATCAAACAAGCAGCATAAAAACACAATTGATTCACACATCCACTCATCAGACAAACGCACATATCACATGCTTATTGTACATTCTAATAAACACACTTCTTGATTAATATACATTTTTTGCATTCACACAACCAAGAAGTAATTATTGCATGCGTTCATACACCAAGATGACTATAATTTAAAGGAGTGAAAAAGAAATCTGTCGCTAAGAAAACTTATTTCAGTTATTTTAAGTATTTCATCTAATATATATATATATATATATATATATATATTTGTTTTTTTAAATAATACTTAGAACCATGTGCACTGATAAACTGATATTTTTTATTATTATTTATATGCTATTGTTTTTTTATTCATATTTTGAATTAGCTCTTATTTATTTTTATTAGCATTTTTAAATAACACTAATTTAAAGTGTAATTTATTTTCAAGTTGTTTTATTTTTTGCAGTAAATAATTTTGAAACATAATTTAACATTCTATTAGCTGTCAAAAACAGTTCTATCATACCTAAATTGAACAAAGAACTACTTCTTTGTTTTTTCTCTACAAAGAAGAAAAAAAAGCTCTTTTGAATCTCAATGTGCAAGCAAAATGTAAAACGAAACCCATTATTTTATACACATTTAAATGTGATCCATTTCCATTTGTACTTTACCAACGCAAACAGGAAACTCTATCAAATGCTCGGTCATCTTTGAGCTGAAGAGAAATGAACAAATGAATGTCTTACCGTGTGAGAAGAATGCAGAAACCGCGAACAAATAAACTAAACACATCTTTGTCTCCATGTTTCCTCTCAAACGCTCTTTGGTACTTTGAATGAATGAATGATTGCTGAACTACAGTGGTGTTTATGTATCCCGGCGAGTGTATACCACATGATCATTTGAGATGCCAAACGCCTCTGCCTTAAAAGTATAGGCCTACACGTGAGTCAGAGGTTGCAGTGAAAAAGTGATCGGAAAATCATATTTCGATCTACAATATAAATTGGTATTACAACTGTTAATGTGATCATTTTTATGCAATACTGTGCAAGTTTCTTCTTTCAATTTGAAAAAAAGCATAGGCTAAATTTTTTATTCTGTCCTAATTTACCTCAATTAGATAAAATAGGACATAGCATTCAGCTAAAGATGGACTAACATGAAACATCATAATCATCATCATCGTCATCATCATCATTCACGAGTGTCACTATTCAGAGATCTCCTCCAGAAGGGCATCTTCTTGGCCTGTGTGGGACCATTCGTAGCAACCGGGTGGTCTTCCCACAAACTCTCTGTTGAATGGAAGGACACCAGGGAGGGGTTCATGTAATGTAACACGTAATTAAACCAAACATAATATGTTAAAATAAACAAAATAGTCTAGCTATAACATAAAAAATGCAGATAAAATAAAATATAAAAAAATCCACTGAAATCAGAATCAACAATGTATTCCTAATTCCAAAACATGGATTTCACACACACACAAAAATAATAATATTATATATATATATATATATATATATATATATATATATATATATATATATATATATATATATAAAATGAACTATATATATATACTAGTCATATATATATACATAAATAAATACAGCTAAAGATTTCCAGACTAAAGTGGACTAATTGTTTCATCGGAGTCTCTGATTAAAAGTCTGTGAAGCAGCGACGCGTTCTATAGGCTATACAGTAGGCTATACGATCATATCTTTAAGCCCAAGTCAACATTGATGCCATCCAATCCAACGTTGAATACCTTCTACAAAAAATTAACGTATGAAATTGACAAGATTTTTGCCTCAAAAGGAAGAAGGCAATATAATTTCTGTTGCGGGGTATCACGAAAGTTCAGTTATGGTGCGTTCACACCGGACGCGAATAGCGCGTCAGGCGCGAGTGATTTCAATGTTAAGTCAATGCAAAAACGCGTTACGCGCGTAAAAAAATCATGCGGCGCGAATGAAGCGTTGTTTATACTCGACGCGTCCGCACGAGCGCGAGTCTCCGCTGACTGCGCGCGCACCTCCCCATACTATGAGGTGTGATTTGTGCACTTTATAGCGATCGCTAAGCAAACTGAGAGGTGATCAAACGTGTATACGCTCGCCAGCCGTCTGGCCAAAATCCCATAGTATTCAGGCGTCAGACGTAAGATTTGAGACGTTAGACGTCACGTTCACGTGTTGGAGCTGCGCTCAAAGTGCGCGGCGACGTAGCTGAAAAAGCTTTTTTTTTTTACTTTGCATCTGAATAACGTACGTGTGGATAAACGTGTGGATAAACGTATGGTTATTAGCCGAATAATTATAATATAGCTCGGAACAAATGAGCGCAACAGCACACAACAATCTCATATAGTTATTTACCGCGCGCAACACGACCAATGGAGCGGATTTTCTGAATATTATCAAAAACAAGCCTGTTTAATTATCATAAATGTTTTATTATATAAACAAGTAGCCTATTTAATATTAAGTTACTTACATTTAAGATACATTATTGACGAAAATAGTTCCAAAGGAAAACAACAATAAGCGCGGTGTTTTGTTACTGAATGATTGCGATTCGGCGTTTTGAACGAATCGTTTGAATGAATGACTCGCTTATTAAGACGGTCACGTGCTGCCACCTATTGGCGGTTTAGTTTCATTGCATTTTTTTCTTGTATATTCAAACATTTATTTAAAACATTAATCTCATAACATCAGGCTATTTATTGCAGTTGCAATTTTGCAGTGTAAATTATTTAATTTGATTGGTAACAGACCTTTTTATTATTATAACTGAATTTATTGATCAAATGTAATGTTTGTGAGCGACAGTGCAAAATCTTACACAAATATACAAAAGTTCCACTTACACTACACTTACAGTAGGTCACATTAACAGTTACCTGACGTAAGATGAGAGAAATGTACATATTGTACATACAAACTATCACGTTGCACTCCCATTAAATCATGATTGTCATATTTATTTGCAGACATTTTTAGGTACTGTATTTTACCAAATAAAAAAGGCAACATCACTGTTTCCCAGCCCTGTTCCTGGAGGCACACCACACACAACACACTCTCCATCTCTTCATCACCACATCTCCATCCCCTCATGATCTTCAGGAGAAGAGGTGCTGTTGTGCCTCAGGGTTAGCAAACACTCGACCACGTGTCTAAGTGAGGGTCACACAGAGTTTGGTGACAAGACCAAGAAAATGTTTTTTAGAAGAGTTGAAATATTATGCACTCACAGTACATTAAAATACAGTGTACATTGCCCTGCATATTATGCTTGTTGTGGTGCAGTCGCCTATAGAACTGGGGTTCCCAACCCTGAGTCCTGGAGACACCCCAGCACACATCTTACATGTCCCTTTTGTATATAGTTAATTAATTAAAAATTTATGAACTGCTCTGAATCAGATAGTTTTGATTGGTTTTGATAAACAGAACAGAGAAACTCATAAAACATTATGTTTAACAGGTAAGTTCAAATCAGTCAATGAATACATTCTTATTTTTGTTTTCTTTTTACCTTTCTTTCACTTGTGCACATCATTAAAGCATTTTCTTATTCCTTTGAACAAATTGCAATTGCTTTTGTACATATTGCAATTGATAATGTACAAGTGTCACCATTTTTCCACATTTTCAATTGCTCATGTCATGTTGATCAAAATATAGTAGATGGTTCTCTGTTGAATAGTCTTACCCCTCAAAACATCTAGGCATTATTTCCTTGCGTAAGCCATTACATGCAAAATTGTTGAACTATTTGTCATAAACTGTCAAGCATAGTTTTACACATTTACACAAAACAAATTAAACTGTGTTCTGGGATATCGCGCATAATGGAGTTGGAATCAAGTGACTCCTCTCACAACTTTGTATACGTGGATGAGGCTGGCTTCAACCTGACCAAATGCAGAAGGCGGGGTCGGAATATCATCGGTCACAGAGCTACTGTGGATTTGCCAGGCCAACGGGGAGGAAATATCACCATGTGTGCTGCTATTTCGGAGCATGGTGTCCTAACCCACATCCCTTTTATATGGCCATACAACACCCAGCATCTCCTCAACTTTTTAGAGACTCTACAGGGCTGTCATCCCTGATGATGAGAGGGGTCTGTTTAGAGAGGATTTGCCAAAGTATGTGGTCATTTGTGATAATGTGAGTTTCCATCGATCAAACATCATAAGGCAATGGTTTGTGACCCACCCAAGGATGCTCATAGAATTCCTCCCACCTTATTCACAATTCCTTAACCTAATTGAGGAGTTCTTCTCCACATGGAGGTGGAAGGTGTACGATCATCAGCCACACACACAGATGACTCTGCTGGCTGCAATGGATGCAGCGTGTGAGGACGTCACAGTAGACGCCTGCAGAGGATGGATAAGGCATTACAAAAGATTCTTTCCACGTTGCATTGGAAGGGAAAATATCCGGTGTGATGTGGATGAGAATATGTGGGCCGACAGACAGGAACGTCTGGCTGTGCCTTAAGGGTGTTTCCTGTGTTTCTTTCTAATTTTTTTTTCTTTTTCTTTGTGCATCTTGTCTTTTTCTTACTGTAAATTATTTTCTTTTTTTCTTTCATAAAGTTGCACTAGTAAAAGCTGTGAAAAATAAAATCCTGTCCAGTCTCTTTCAATCAATAACCCACATACAGTAATATGTAAATAGTACTGTTGAAATTGATATGCCATAGAAGTGCAGCCTTGTGCATTTTCAATACAGTAACTGTCATCCAAACTGTAGCCAAGTTTACATCAGGTAATACTGTCAAAGTACAGTTACATTGACAACATACCAAAACATTTTGACGACCTTGTTCGTGAACAATGACTCAATGACTTATCATTCTGATAACACTGACATGATCATTGGCATGAATATTTACTTTTGAGAGATGTACTAAAGATTTTTAGTGACTGACTAGCTTTAGAAACATATCTATTGTATATTGCAGTTTGTACAAATTGTTCTGAGAAATGCACTTATTATTTTGCACATGTTAGGGATGATGTGAAAAATGCACCAAAGCGACTGAGAAAAACTGTAAATTAGCTTTGCTTCCCAGTGGTTTTAGCTGTTTGTATACACTTTTGAATCTTTTTAATGCAATAAATGACTAGTATTAAGTCATCGCGGGTAAATGCATAATATGACATTTGTTCTTCATCTGCCCACTATAACAGTAAACTTTGCTATTAGTCATAGCATCCTGAAACTGATTGGCCAAAGTTGCGTCAGCCTGGAACGGAGACCGGGAAGCGGATGACGAGCACGAGCACCACAACATTCTCATCTATCCAATCATATCCCAATAGTCCAGTATAAAAGGGTGGTACTTACACATGTCTGAGTTCGCAGATGCTGTCGCTTTAACCACCTCCATCCTCCCCAACCACCACCAAGACGGGACCTTTCCTCCATCCCCCACAACACCACTATGTCGGGTGGTGTTCCCGTAAGACTCATCCTGAAGACGCCAGGATGTCCTTCTCCTCCTTCCACCCCACCACCACCAGATGGCCCCCTTCCTTACTTTACAGGGGGTGGGAGAGTATGCAGATTCCGGACTCTCGGAATGCGAGTTACGGACGCCTATATGCCAAACAGTGGCGCCTCCAGAAATTTTTCATAGGGTGGCCAGATGCGGCCACTTAAAATCTTGGGGTGGCACACCAAAACTATAAACCATAATTTCAGAATTGTATTCTACTGTTGTAGTAAACCCGGCCTGTAGAAAACTATCAGAAAGACTTAAGGAAACTCCTACTGATATACTTTGGTTTATTGTGTTATATTTAACGGACAGTGCATCACGTTGCATGAATTTCTTAAATGGAATAAACAGAGTTCACAAGCAGGTCTACACACACTCCATTTCATCATTGCAAATAACACATATGACTCGACTGACAGAACTAGGAACTAACAGGCATATGAAGTAAACTTCTGTGTAGTTTATAAAGTCCAACCTTGCACTTGAAAACAATCTAAACTCTGTTATTATGACGCAGCTCTTATTGATGCGACTTACCAGCGAGAGATGTGAGACTCTGCTGGTGGTGACGTAGCTCCGCCCGCAATATCACGCACACAAATGCGAGTGACGCAACAGCCAATGTCGAGTTTTCCCAATTAATGCATGAATTTAACAGCATTATTTAAACTCTGTTACACATATACATGCACCAGCTAACGACGTTAGCTAGGTAACTCTTGTCAAAACGTGTCAAAGACACATCAAAAAGCTGCTGTAACAGTATACTGTAACCATTTGGCACTTAAAAAGCACACATAATTCCCCGTCTTCTTTTACTAAAGAATATTTTTGACTTATTTACTTACTGGTAGTCTTCGTCTTCTTTCTTAACTTCTTTTGAAATTGTTGACCGACGGGCACGCGCTGAGCTGTTGCTGTCTGAGCGCGCAAAAGCGGCATGTACGGAGGGGCGGGGGAGGGGCGGGCTACTGTGATCGAAAGTCTAGAGCGGCTTGCCTGGCTGTGCATTAGGGATGAAATGCATAACTGATGCTACTAAAATTTATACTGGCCAGTGGGGTGGCCAGGAGTCGGCCAGCCAGGAGTGGCCGTCCCCTGGTGGCGCCGTTGACGCCAAAGATCTTGATTGTTCGCTGAGGTCTTAAATAAATGTTCATCGTCACAGTATTAATTTTCCCGAGTCTTTCTGGTAGAACTTAGAGGCTGGACTCGAATTATAAGACGAAGAGAATATGAAATTCAAAAGTGAGTTTTAAGATGATATTTAACAAATCAAAAATGTATAAAACGTTACAGCCACCCAACATGACATTAGTGAGTGTATTAATTACGATTCCTACGATGTCATAAGCCATCCATCTGCAATATATATTTTAAAGCAATTTAGTTTCTGTGTAGTAACTATTGTAAATGAATGCTTAACCATATATGCAATATTTTCTGCCGCTAGAGGGCGCTATTCCAAACAACAACAACAGCGTAGCTTAATTGTATAAATGTTGCGTTTAATGACATGCTTTTATTTCATTAAAATGAATTAACCGCAAGAAAAGTAAGGTTTAAAACTATTTATCATGTAAATCATGTTACTGTAGGCTATTTGTCGAATTCATTGTTGTGATAACGCTGCGCTGTTTTACGTGTTCTAAACAATTGTTGTGAAAGTACATTCGAAGACACATCATTTGCCAAAAGACTGATTAATCTTTATGTATAACACATTTATTTACATGGCCATAAACACCAGACGTGATAAACAATATCAATAAACTAAACACAAACCTAAAGCAATAATACTTTCCTTACATAAACATAACAACCGAATGCTACATTTGGAATATATAAAATGACCCGTACGTTTATGGGACTTGTGTTTGTCGACAGAACCAGCTGCAATCGGTAAAGAATAATTGTGTTCCATAACAACTGCACGAAACAAGCTAACGTTTGTTGCTTGATAGACGCTACAACTACAACTTCCACATTTGTCCAGGACTCCACGCAGTGCGAGTGGAAACCGAGGGTGACGCGGATATGACGCCATTGACTGGCGACTCCAGCTCACTCCTGCTCACAGGCCCGCTTCCTCGGTTAAAATAGCAATTTTCTCATGATTTAAAAATAGTTGGAAACATTTGGGATATTGTAGGTAATTAACTTAACAAAATATATAACACTGGCCTTGTGATATTGGGATATTTTAATGCACAAATATTACATATTGTACCTTTAAGGTTAAACCACTAGTTGCGTTGATACTTTAATAATGTTGGCCTATACCTTTCTGGACCTTGTCGTAGTGGTAGTTGCGAAGACTGTCAATGGAGGGACAGAACGCTCTCAGATTTCATTAAAAAGATCGTCATTTGTGTATCAAAGAAAAGAAAAAAGAAAAAAAGTAATCTAGTTTTATCATCTGCTGGTTTAAATGTTCTTACTCTTTCAAAGCAGTTAAAGTCATGCTTCATTTGCATCATCAACAACCTGACATAAATATACAGTACAACATTTATTTTTAAACAAAACAATGTGTGTGAATTTTTATACACTTTGCACATTGTAGTTTGCAAATACTGATGCAGTGTGCATGACAATCAAATACAAAAGTCAGCTAAACTATCAGGTAAAATGGGCCAAATTAGGTTGTTGTGTCATTTCTCTTTACAGTTTTACAGCCAATCACAATAACTGATCTTGAATGGTTGCTTCAACACGTGTTGACATGTAACAATAGTTTTTATTGGTCGGAGTATTTAATTGTTGCAGTGTTACATGAAGCTTGTCAGATAAATTATAAGGTAAGTGAGCCTGACATAGTTAATTTCATCATCATCATCATGAATTTTATTTATAATGCACTATACATTTGACATCAAATCTCATAGTGCTACAAGAATAAAAAATATGAATAAAAACAGAATAAAACAAAAAACAATATGCAAATACTTAAAAAATAATTAAAAATACGCTTTTCTAAAAAGAAAGGTTTTCAGTTCTTTTTTAAAAACATCCGCAGAGTTAGGAGCTCTGAGTTGTTCTGGGAGAGCATTCCACAGACGAGGAGCGGATGCTTTAAAAGCCCTGTCGCCCATAGTTTTGAGCCGTGTCCTAGGTGTAACCAGGAGGTGCCGTTTGCCTGCTCTGGTCCGAGTAGAGGTGTGTAGGGAAAGGAGATCAGTAAGGTATGTGGGGGCCGCACCGTGAAGACAGTAGTGGGTGTGCACGAGGATCTTATATTCTATACGGAAGTGAACAGGGAGCCAGTGAAGGGATTTTAGGATAGGGGTAATGTGCTCATGTTTTCGCACCCTCATTAGGACCCTGGCAGCACTATTCTGCACAAACTGGAGCTTTTGGAGGCTCCTGCCAGGGATTCCCCACAGGAGTGCGTTACAGTAATCCAGCCTGGAGGAGACAAAGGCATGGACGAGCTTCTCTGCAGCTGAAAAGGAAAGAGAGGAACGCATCTTGGAGATGTTTCGGAGGTGAAAAAACGAGGTTTTACAAAGTGAGGTGACATGATTGTCAAAAGAAAGGTATGGGTCAAACTTGACCCCAAGGTTAGTAATGGAGGGAGAGAGGGTAATGGTATTGCCAAGAAATGAAACAAGTGTGATAGGAGACGAACGTAGTTGGTGAGGTGTTCCAATTTGGATGGCTTCTGTTTTAGAGCCATTCAGCTGCAGAAAATTTTGATTCATCCACGCCCCGATCTCCTCCAGGCAGGAGGTGAGGCGGGAAATGATGGCGGAGGGGGAGCCGGAGGGAGTGATATGAAGATAAAGTTGTGTGTCGTCAGCATAGCAATGGTAGTGAATTCCATGCCTGCTGACGACACGACCAAGGGGAAGCGTGTAGATATTAAACAGGGTTGGACCGAGTACGGAGCCCTGGGGGACTCCACAGGTAACAATGTGAGGTGATGATTTTGCCTCCCCCAAGGCTACACACTCAGTCCTGTCTGTAAGATAGGAGCGAAACCATTTTAGGGAAATGTCAGAGAGGCCAATATAGTGCTGAAGTCTGTGAAGGAGGATACGATGATCAACAGTATCAAACGCAGCAGAGAGGTCGAGAAGGATAAGCAGAGAAGTGGAACCAGAGTCAGAGGCCATAAGGAGGTCACTAGTCACTCTGAGAAGGGCTGTCTCTGTGCTGTATCGAGAGCGAAAACCAGATTGATATTTGTCGTACAACCCTTTGGAACTGAGATGGGTATGAAGCTGGCAGGAAACCACTTTTTCTAGCACTTTTGAGATGAATGGGAGGTTAGAGATGGGTCTGTAATTTGCCAAAAGTTCAGGATCTAGGGTGGGTTTTTTAAGAAGAGGTTTAATAATAGCTGTTTTTAGAGCTGTTGGAACATTTCCTGTTTGCAGTGAAAGATTTATCAGTTTAGTTATAAGGGGGCTAATGGAAAAATGGTGGGTTTTGAGCAGAGCGGTGGGAAGGGGATCAAGAGAGCAAGTGGATGATTTAGATTTACAGATAATATTCTCGACCTCCTGCTGCGTTGTAGGTGAAAAATGTGACAGTTTTTGCGTGATCAGTACTGTAGGGGTGTCAGGAGTGGAACATGTGAGAGGAGAGAGAGCTGAGCGGATACAGTCTATTTTGGAGGTGAAAAAGTTCATAAATTTATTGCAATTTGAGTCGGTATGGCTGAAAAATGATGGAGTCTGTGGTTTGAGAATGTGGTGAATAGTGGAGAACAATTTTTTGGAGTTTTCATTCATCACTAATAAGAGTCCTAAAGCAATTATAAGTAAGCTAACCAACAAAGCAAAGGTTTATGAAAAATGTAAAATGCACTTTCAAATAAAAAAGTTAAATTTAAAAAACCAACTTAGATTTTTGTGAAAAAACTTGTCATTTTAGGTAGAAATTTCTGGTTAAGCTAAAATGGGCTACACACACACACACACACACACACACACACACACACACACACACACACACACACACACACACACACACACACACACACACACACACACACACACACACACCAACACACACACACACACACACACACACACACACACACACTGTTGTGGAAATAATAGATATTAAAACCTGGATGAAGGAGACAAAGTCGATTCTCAAAAGATTAAACAAAATATTTTATTTCTTGCAAGAAATAAGGCGTTCCCACACAGAGTCATGAGAAGGCAAAGGCAAGTCCCTTTCGCCAAGGTTATATACCCTAACACATCCTATAAAAAAATCCTTTGTTACCTTAAACCCAGACGTCTTAGCTCAAGATCTCATGTCCAACATTATTTCTATCTAGACAGAACACTGTCATGTCAGCAAAAGTTTCCTGTTCTTAACTGCTGATCGAAACACACATATTTCCACACTTACGTAAAGTACAAAAGGTTATTTGGAGTACACATATTGTCAGCCTTCACATGACCCAGAGAACATTTTGTTACTGCAAGCCTGTTCTAACTTATACATTTCAAAAAGCTTGGTTATATATCTTTAATAAGGTTCTTTTGCTTTATATGATTATATTCCTTTAAATGCTTATGAGTAAAAATGAATCTTCAACGTCAATAAAAAGTTGTACACATATAAAAGTACAAGAACACACACAACTCAGAAATTGAGGGTGAAAATAGTTTATAGGGCTAGATATGCATCCATCTACAAAATCTTAACAGTTCTGAAATAATTGCATTGCAGAAAGTGTGGACAAGCAAAAAAAGAGAGTGGAGAGTGGGCAGACAGTTAGCTTTCTTCCAAGGGCTTGGAACATTACAAAGACTGTTTGCCACGACGCATTAGTGCCAAAGGCTCATTAGTGGTAAAGTTCCTTCTCTGAGAGATGCAAGAGACATCTGAGAAATAACTGACCAGTCTTGTGAAGCTCCTCTTCAAAAGACGCTAACTCACCAAAAATGTCTGCTGCTGCTGTTTGCTTTTAGAGGGAAAAGCTGCTCAAAAGGTGTGGTCTTAGAAGTAGCGGGTCCTGGCATAGGTACAATATATTGTGCCAATATGTGTCATCATGGGGCGCAACGCCCGCGTATGACACACACAGCTTTCAGACACTATTGCCTTTCTTCTCTTGCAAGAGTGAGAGTAATTTCCCTGTGAGCGGAGAGCTCTGCACTTTCCCATACATGGATGCGCTCTCGACATTTGTCCTTAAAATAAAAGTGCCTAAGGCACCAAAAATGCCAGAACCGCCACTGGGTGTAGGATTTTTTTTTCTCCGTAATAATACGCAAACAATTAAGTGCGTATCTGTATTTGCGCTCTGTAGAACATCAAAGGTTGCTATTTACAAAGTTTTTTTGCAGAGCTGAGCATTGTAGCCAATCACAAACATATCTGTTGATTTTTTGAACGCAATGGCCAATCAGAGGTGTTTAAGTTGGCACTAAACCATCTGTACGCTCGCAAATCACTCATTATAACAATTATGATGATATTAATTGTGCAGCCAGCTTCATTGATTATAATACAACTTTGTGAGATGAACTAAGATGAGGGACAGCTTTTAAGTGATTATAAATGGAGTGCTCTTTCTGTCATGCCAAATCCCGCATAAAGTGCTTGCTTTGCTGTTGGATCCTCTGTTTTGTTTCTCGTTGTGTACAGTCTAACACGTAGCCTTTCAAAGTATATCCTCCATTTGATAGCGAGAATGAGCGCCGCCGGTCGACACATGCGCTCTAAAAAATCTTTGTCCAGTGTCTGCACTATTTTTATGAAGCTATGACCGATAAAAAAGTCTATAGGTGCATCCGAAATCGCGTTTGTCTGAGGTACTACATTTTAATTTGAACTAATTTTGTGACCGTTAAAAAAGTGGCCGACGCTGGTCATGTGAGCACCCAGACGCATGCGTGTGATGCTGCCGCAGGAGACGGCCAATAATGAGCCGGCTTTCTGACCTAGAACCCGGAAGCACTGCAATGTTTACACTATTTTTTTTTTATTTTTTATTATTGCTCAAATGTAAACAACAGTATACAAAGTATACAAAACACACAACTTAATATTACCCTTGCCCGGGGGATAGGCATCACATACATTCAAACAAATTGTAAGTTATACAAATATTTCTAGTTTTCATAGCCTTTTTGTTCAATGAACCACTAATTCATTTTATATATGATAACATATCACAATAAAAATGTTTAAAGGCCGGTTTTTGTTTTATATATTTGCATTTGTGGATATAGAATTTAGCTTGCACAATTAATACATTTATAATAAAGAACATATCTTCTTTACTTTGTTTTCTAAAAAAACAGAAGGTTGTGGAGTGTGTGCAGATCCAAAAAAGGTGCTGGGTGGTCTCAGGGTGATTTCCGCAAAAAGAACAGTTCACATCAATGTCCCTTTTGAATTGCGTCATATAGTGGTTAGCAGGGTAGTACTTATGGATAATTTTGAAAGAAATTTATTTGACCTTGTTTGTAACAAAAAACTTATTGGGAATTGTCCATACTTTTTTCCAGTTAATATCATTTACAAAAGAATTCCAGTATGAAACAACATGTGGAACAGATATCACTTCTTTCTGAAACAAAGACCGTACATATTTATTGTTATTTCTAGAAGAGGTCAGACAATTTTTTTACCTATATCTGAATCGATTGGATTGTAGAAAGGAACAGGAAAAATATTAAAATCAACACTTCTAAATAGTATTTTGACACCAGAAGGTATAGCATCATATACTATTGCATATTCTTTCGGTGTGGCTGGAAACTTATAGGTGTTTAAAAATTCTGTATAAGACATAAGTTGTCCATCACTATTGAACAGTTGAAACACTAAAATAATCTGTTTCTCAATCCAGTTAGAAAAAAATAATAACTTATTCTTATACAAAATATCTCTCGGTTGTTCCATATAATATATTTATGGGGAGAAAAGTTGTGCTTATATGATGAACCATGCTAACAAAACTTGTTTGTGAAATAAAGAGAGCTTTTCAGGTATTTTGTCTACATTGTAATTGCAACCTAATATGAAACTCAAACCACCAAATCTAGAAAATATAAAGTTAGGAATAAAATTCCAAATGGAAACAGGATTTTTAAGAAAATGTTTGGCCCAGTTGATTTTAAAAGTATTGTTTAGAGTAGCAAAGTCTAACACATTTAACCCACCATGTTCATAGTTATTCATTATGACATTTTTCCTGATGTAATGTGTTCTATTCTTCCAAAGAAAGTTACACAATCGATATCCTTACAAGTTTTGCTGTCTACATGAACAGAAAGAGCTGCATACGTTAGTCGAGACAAGCCTTCTGCTTTTGAGAGCAAGACTCTCCCTCTTACTGTTAGGTCTCTCTGCAACCATTGATTTAATGTTTGTGTTTTTTTAATAAGCGGTGGAAAGTTTAATAGAATTCTTCTCTTTTCACACTCTAAAAAATGCTGGGTTGTTTCAACCCAATTTTGGGTAAAATATGGACAAACCCAGCCGTTGGGTTAAATTTTTACATTACATTTTTAACCCAAAGTTTGGGTTTGTCCATATTTTACCCAAAATTGGGTTGAAACAACCCAGCATTTTTTAGAGTGCATCTTTACAAATTATTAAGCCTAAATAATGTGCTTCCTTTCGGTTGGGAATCTTACAAATATTCTGATCCTTACAATCTTTGACAGGTAATAATTGACATTTGCTTAAATTTAAGGTCAAGCCAGAAGCTGTGGAAAATTCTTCAATAATTTTTAAGGCAATAGGCACCTGGCCGGCATTCTTAAGAAAAATTGTCGTATCATCAGCTAGTTGGCTGATGAGTATTTCTTTACCTGCTAAGCTAATACCTTTCATGATGCTATTAGAAATATGAGAGGCAAGAAGTAAAAACAAATAAGGGCTGATTGGGCATCCTTGTCGGATCCCGCGTTTAAGGTTAAATCTTGACGTTGTGCCATTTTTCATTCTAACGGAGCTATTAGCATTTGAATACAGGGCCAAGACAGCATTACAGAACATATCACCAAAGCCAATTTTTTTAAGAGAGAGAATTATGAATTCATGCTCAATAGAATCAAAGGCTTTGTAGAAGTCTAAGAGGAGGATAAATGAGTCATCCTGTATCAGATCTGAGTAATCCAAAATGTCAAAAACAAGTCTGAGATTATTAGAGATATGTCTATTCTTCATAAAACCAGATTGAGTTTCGTCTATAATATCATATAATACATCTTTTATTCTTCTGGCCAACACTAAAGCCATGATTTTATAGTCATTGTTTAAAAGACATATTGGTCTTCCAATTGTCAATAAAAAGCGGATCCTTATTAGGCTTTGGGATTAGAGTGATGAGGCCTTGCGTGAGACTCGATGGAAGAGTACTCCTTTCAATACTTTCGACAAATACTTGTAACATGAAAGGTGCTAGTAGATCAGAAAATGACTTATAGAATTCTGATACCAGTCCATCGTTGCCAGGTGATTTATTATTTTTAAGAACTCGGCCCGATCCTCAATGTTTACACTAGTACATCAACAGCGGAGGAGAATGACGTGGAAGAGAAGAGATTGGGTAGGTTTCGCACAAAAAGTATTCTCGTCGCTTCACATTATTAAGGTTGAACCACTGGAGTCACATGGACTATTTTAATGATGTCTTTACTACTTTTCTGTGCCTTGAAAGTGACTTACGTTGCAGTCTATCAGGGGACAGAAAGCTCATTTGTGCTCCCAAGATGAATGAAGGTCTTACGGGTTTGGAACGACATGAGGGAGTAATTAATGACTGAAATTTCATTTTTGGGTGGACTAACCTGTTAAATACCAAAAAAAAATTGACATTGGAAGTCAGAACAGTCTGAGCCAAGTTTGGTGGTCATACCTTGAAACCTGCATGGAGGAGTAAATTTTTTACATTACATTTTTAACAAGAAAATGCTCTTTTAGAGAAACTGTCAATCAAACAACATGCAGGACTGCGTTTCCCAAAAGCATCGTAAGCCTAGTTCGTAAAAACGATCATAGCCTACGACTGATCTTAATATTATGGCCTGTTTTCCAAAAGCATCGTAACTTAAGTAGCTCTTGAAAATCTTCGTAGAGCTATGAGTGCTCTGGAGTAATCGCAAATCCCCAAGTGCATCATAAGAAGACAGATTTATGAGGACACTTGCAGGAACTTGTATATTTTTATCCAGATTTAACAGATTACACTGCAACGTGAGTATAATATAAGGTTTTGATTGTACTTTATTGTACACTTTATTGTATACTCGTTTTTTGTTTAAATTAATTTATAAATGAAATAATTAAAAAGGGAGAAAAAAATACACATCTAAATTAAATGAATTAACAAAAAAAAAACATTATAAAAGAAGTAATGCGGAAAATATGCTTCAAAGACTAGGCAAAATAGGGATGAATTTAAAAAAATCTGTCAATGACGTGCACGAAAACATGTATTGGCCATTTCTTGGTTTGCCATCATGTGGTCCCATGCCATCTTCGTCGTCGTTCCTCCTCTTCCACCTCCTCCACCTCTTCATCTTCCTCCCTGTTAAGTATAAGGGCACTCTTTAATTTAATATTTTTGAAAGGTATCTCTTTTTTTCTTTTTTTTTCTCATTTGTCAGTGCCTCGGCCAGTAGTGCTTTATAGACTTGTCTTGATTGCTAATCCACAACAGATGACGATTATTAAGTTAAACGTTCAGAATAGGAATCCATACAAGGTTATATTTCAGAACTTCGCAAATGGACAGCGACTCTCGCACGTTCATGTTAAGTGCATTTTTAGGAAACGTGCCTGGAATTGCCGCGAGCGTTCGTAACCTTGCACGTAGAGAGCACTCTTAAGAGAAAATCGGCCCAGGTCGATTTGTGTGATATATTTGTGGTTAAAGGTTCAAATCCGGCAAGGGTTGATCCATGAGATATCTCCATTGTGTCCTTGATCAAACTCTGAAAAGCAGAAACAAACAGCTCATAAAAACATCACAATAATCCACAACACAATTCCAGTCCATCAATTAATAAAATTAATGAAGCAAATCCATTGTTGTATTCAAATAAGAAAAAACTACAAGTGACTACAAACATGGCACAGTAAACAGGAACCCATAATTTCAACATAAGGGACAAATGTCCATGGACAAAAGCGGGTAAATTTGTTTTAACTTTAAACCGTTCCTTATCTATAATAACACGTAATATTCTCCATAGTAAAATATCCTGATGAAGAAACAAACTCATCTACATCTTGGATGACCTGAGAGTGAGTGCATTTTCTCAACTTTTCATTTTTGGGTGAATTTTTCCTTGAACGTGTGTTCCCTTTCGAAAACACAGCCTAAAAGAGCCGCGAGCGCTGTTGAGGCCGACAGACACGCGGAGTGCATCTCATGCCTGGGAGTCTCTCACGCTGAAGCTGCGCTCTCCTCCGGCATCTGCGAGATCATGCCAGTCTCGGTGCTGCGGACGTGGCTACCTCTCTTTCGAGATGGCGACGCTGTTTCTTCCGCTCTTCCTTTTCCCGCCCTACTTCGACCTGGAAAAAAGAAGCGCTGCAGCCAATGGCAACCCGAGAGCATGGATGTTAGGGAGCCCACGACGGCTACGTCTCCACGTGCCTCGCTTTCACCTACTCAATCACCGTCACCGGTCCTGTTCGCGGGAGACCAGCCCCCCCCACCCACGTGGCGGGCCTGGTGTCTTTCGGAGGATCGATCGACGAACACGACAGTCTCTCCATCGCCGCATCAGAAGAGGATTGGCCGGGCTCTGTCGACCCCACCATCGCTTCTCAGTCTGGCGCCAACGTCTCAGCCTCATCCGTCATGCTTCGGATCCTCACCAAGGCCATATCGGACCTCGAGCTCGAGTGGGCTGCGCCTGAGGATCCGCCTCGAATTCGGTTAGACAGCTGGTTTTCGGTTTCCGCCATGCTCTCCTCTGTGGACGGCGCGGCGGAGAAGGGCTACGAGTCGTTTCAGCCCTCGCTGGACGCGCTTACTCTGCCTCCGGCCAGGCTGACTCTGCCCTGCACACGATGGCCGTACTACAGGTCTACCAGGCCAAACTCCTCCAGGCAATGGACGAGTCCTTTGGACCTCCGAAGCGCCATGGATCTAGCTTTGGGAGCTACCAAAGCTACAGCACAGGCTATCGAGAGGGGCATGGCTAACCTCGTCGTGCTCGAGCGCCACCTGTGGCTGAATCTCACCGAGATAAAGGACGCGGACAGAACTTCGGCCCGGCGGTGAAGGGGTTTGGTACACCGAAGCGCAGGCTATGCGACACTTCCTGCCGAAACGGGCCAGCCCTTCGTCAAGCAGGCCCAAGACCGCGCCGCCTTCTCCTCAGCCAGCGAAACTGGCAAAGCAGGCCTCTCAGCCCCGCGCTGCGGCTGATACCCGCCGCCAGTCACGACCAGCTAAGCGCTACCCGGCGCCAGGGGCTCGACACAAGGCCTCCAAAGACTTCCTAGCATCGTGGGGCGAAAAGAGGGGGCTCGTGTCTCGCGCTTGCCTGACCACCCTCGGAGCACAGAACATTTCTATTTTTTTTAAAAAATCTATTTATTTTTTATTTTTTATTATTAGCATTTTTTTTTTTAATGTAATATATTTTAATATATTGCTTGTTTTCCACACACATGACTGAGAATCAAGCTTTTAAACTGCTTCATTTGTGTAAATTCAGTTGTGCTGTCTTGCTGACTATATGGAAACATCTGTTATGTGAAATAGTTTGTTCAGGGCAGGACTTAATTTTTTTCTAATCAAAGTTTTTTTTATGATCCCTCTTATATTTTTGAAACAAACTTACAACCACAACTTTATATATTTGCATTTGTGTTATATATAAATAATTACACAAAACTACAAATATTGGCATAAGAATTTAATTTGCATTTATTTTGATAGAAATAAACATTTTCTCCACTGGTTATGTTTATTATAGAAATTCCATGTGAAACATTGTCTTTAATTGTTCAATAACAATTATGATCTAATAACACTATCTGCCAAATGCTCTTCTGGCTCTTAAAATTACAGTATAAATGTTACTGTGAATATATAACTCTGTTTGGCAGGTAGCCTATAACCAATAAGCAGTATGTTTTACTCTCTTCAAAGCGTGTATCATGCAGTGGTTTAATTAATACTGGATTTGTTTTGTGTTTTATCTGATTTACATTTACATTTATGCATTAAAGCAGATTTTTTTTTTGTCAAGACAATAATTTTAAATGTTTTATATTTTTTTTATAAAAAAAATAATGAAACAAGTTATACTATACTATAGGCTACACTCACTAAAGGAAAAATAATTTATTTTGTTCCCAAAACAACACCAATGTTTTTAATTAATAAAAAAATAAACACTAATCGTTCAAACCGATCATTTAAAATACTGAAATTCGCAATCCAATGTATTAAATAATTTAACAAATAAATCCAACACCATAAAACGTTTACACAGCAGTGCACAAACAGAACCCGGAAAAGACTTTTGTTTTGTTTAGATAAAAACGTCAGCAAACGTCACCACGTCGTCGCGTAAGCAGCCGCCCAAATGATTACTTTCATTTTAACTCGTGAAATCATGGCGTGGTGACTCAGTTATGAAGCATTAATGCAGAGTAACAACAGATCACTTTTACTTCACTGAATCTGCGTTCATCATTGAGCCAATATTGAAAATTAAGCATGTTTCTATTTCTTTTCTTATTGGTGATGTGCTTACGTCTGCATGGTAAGACATTTATAGCCTAACGTTACTAACGTTAGCTACTATCGCTTTTCCCGGTAAAACGATCGACAACGTTTCATAATATGCTCAATTAACTTTATATTCGACGAATATTCATGTACTGTTTGTATTTTACTCCATTAATGTAAGACGTTTGTCTGATCTCTTTTCTGGTCAACGATAAAAATGAACTATAAACGAAACTGTTAGTTCGCGGCCCTGCCCAGCTTCAGTCAAAACATGGACAAAATATTGAAAATATGTCCGTCAATGCGCAGTTGTAGTGACATGGTATACAAACCTCTAAAAGTAACATGGTTCATACCGTGAGTAATGTTGATACCTGTGCATAAACTGATCAAATGTTCATTGAATGCAGTGTAAGTCGCTTTGGATGAATACAAGTGTAAAAGAAAACATGTCATTTGATTTAAGTGTAAGATTGAAACATAAATAATACACTTTCCATTGTACCTGTTTTGGGAAATGGCACAATTTTCTTACATATTAATATTATGGTTAATAACATAAGTTGAACATTAAGTTGTTCAAGATCCTCCATAAGACTACATACGATGTATTTTTGTCTGATGAGTGAAAGTGTAAATCAATGATGTTCTGTTACATTATGAATCCAGACATTTACTCGTAATCTTTATGATGTGTAGAAAAACATTTTTACAGCACTATTATGCATTTGTTTGGCTAATGTTAATTGTTTCTTCTTCAGGTGTGACTGGTGCTGATATAGTGTCAGTGATGGAGGGAGAGTCAGTCACTCTAAACACTGGTGTTCAAATGAACCGACAAGACAGAATTAGATGGTATTTTAATGACATTCTCATCGCTCACATCAGTGGATATAAGAGCTGTACAGATGTTCAGTGTAATGAAGGTAATGGGAGATTCAGAGGCAGACTGAAGCTGGATCATCAGACTGGATCTCTGACCATCACACACACCAGAACCACAGACTCTGGAGAATACACACTACAGATCATCAGCAGCAGACACAGCGACAGTGAAAAGATCTTCAGTGTTTCTGTTGATGGTGAGTCTTCATGTTTTAAAGCAAGTCTTGTACATTTAAATCGCATCATTAATGTGTTTAATACTTTTGCAGACATTCAGGGGTGTTTTCTCTTTAACTGTATTTTAATTCACATTTTTACAGCACTATTATACATTTGTTTGGCTAATGTTAATTGTTTCTTCTTCAGGTGTCTTTGGTTTTATTACAGAAGAAGTGTCAGTGAAGGAGGGAGATTCATTCACTCTAAACACTGGTGTTCAAACAAACCAACAAGACAGAATAATATGGTGGTATAATGACTCTCTAATCGCTGAAATCACTGGAGATCTCAGTGATATCTGTACAGATGTTCAGTGTAATGAAGGTAATGGGAGATTCAGAGACAGACTGAAGCTGGATCATCAGACTGGATCTCTGACCATCATGAACACCACAAACACAGACTCTGGAGATTATAAACTACTGATCATCATCAGCAGAGGCAACTACAGAGTAAATACCTTCAGCGTTTATGTTCATGGTGAGTCTTCATGTTTTAAAGCAAGTATTGTGCATTTAAATCGCATCATTAATGTGTTTAATACTTTTGCAGACATTCAGGGGTGTTTTCTCTTTAACTGTATTTTAATTCACATACAGCATAAAGATAATTTCTACAAAAATACATTTATTTTTTAAGTGTAATTTGTATTGTTAGGGGTGAACAGTTATAAGACCCGAGACCAGATATGTAGAAAAGATGACCAGGAGTCGTGAGGTTCAATCAAAAAGATAAAAATTTACTGAAGAATAGTTTGCAGTTTCATTGGTAGAGCGAGCGTCAAAGTCTCACGAGGAGGTCGCAAGCCAACTCTCCCTTACACAAAATAATACACCAATTATACCATTTTGCAAGGGCAAGCATCGCATCATCATACATCTGATTGGCTAAGAGAATATAAGACCATAAACAATTTCACACATGTGAGCAGATAAAAGGTGCCTATCGCCATTAGTTAGGATAGCTGTCGCCAATCCTTAGATTTAGGTCAGTCGCAGGTTAGAGGAGAGCGTCGATGAGGCTGAGCGTTGGGTCCCAAATGCCTACGTAGAAAGTCAAACACACACACACAGAACACCACCAAATAACATCGCCAAGGCCGAAGAGTGCTTGAGCTTCGTATTATCAGTTAGCCAAAACATAGCTCCTCAGGAAGAAAGGCAGAGAAATGGCATTGCTCTCTAGAGAAAATATATAATTTCACAAGCACAAAAGAATATAGAAATGATTATGTGATAATGCATATATATATTTGATTATTGATTTGTATAAAAGTAATGTAAGCATTCAAAAGGATATGGAATGAAATATATATATAACTGACTGAAGAGACAAGGGATTTTGACCTGCCCCTTCAGTCCCCCGTTTTAGACCTATGTGGGGTCCAATACCGCCACATCTGGTCTAACAAGTGAGGTCACTACGGAAGGTGGAGTGGTGACTTATGATTCCCCGGAGGGTCACAACAGTCTCTTCGCCTCTTTACGGACATGCTGGAAACTAAAAATTCCAGTCCCCATTCCAAGGCTCTCCCACCTTCCACTCACAACAGGGCATCAATGTTGTTCCTCCTCAGTTTGTCGCTCAGGCGGTTCGTCAAGAAGACCTGCAAATATATGAGAAGAAGAAATGAACACACATACACACACAAAAACATAGAAGAGCCAACCCACGCCTCCACTTCTATCCCACCGACCTTTTTGCATAATGAGGGTATTACCGGGATAATTTGGGGAGTGACCAAGCCAAAAGGTGACCGTCTCATTTCTGTCCAAGCGATAGCAGCGATCATTAACGTTCTGATACATGGTTGGAATTAAATTTAGACCCTCAGTTGAATTTAGGCATGGGTATTGAACCCATGATGGACGGTTATAAATCTCCTCACAATCCCAGTGAGTGGAGAACGCATGGAGTCTACCGGTCCAAATTGAAATCTGAATACATCAGGAATGATAAGGCTATTATAATCAAAGCCACAAACGAGAGAGGGAGTGTCAATCGAATGATGGCCCACCTCACTTTCAGTCGTTTGGTATTTCGCACTTCTTCCTAAAGAATTAGCAGCTTCAATATATCGTCGGATTCCGCCATCTGTAATGATAAAACATTGTTACAGAATTTTTACACCATCACACATATAAATTACCTTTTAGAGATAGTTTGTTATTATGATGCGGTGATTTGGTTGGAACCTTTATCGAGTGGTTTCACCGGTGACCAATGTCTCCAGACAGTACCCAGAACCCCTCTGTCAAGTAAAACAGATGTATTAGTTGTCAAGAGCACCTGGTAAGGTCCATCGAATTTTGGACCTAGAGGAGAAACAATCTCTCTTTGCAACATTACATTGTCACCTATTTCAGGCAAGGCAGGCATGTAACGACCTGTCATTATTTCACAAGGGCTGATCTGAGTAGTTTTGTTAGGACTGGCTCTCATACTTAAAAGAATCATTGGAACAGCTGCGTGCCACCCTTTCCCCCACTCCAACAATCTCTTTCTCAATGACGTTTTAAGTGTTCTGTTTGTACGTTCAATGGAGCCGCTAGACTGAGGCCTAAACGGGATGTGGAAGTGTTGTTTCACTCCCATCAATTTATGACATTTTTCATTACCTTTCCCGTGGAATGTGTACCCTGATCTGAATCAATTTGTAAGGGTAAGCCCCATCTTGGGAACATTTCATTCAACATTATTTTTGCAGTTGCGTCTGCGGTGCAGTTTCTCAGTGGAAATGCCTCCACCTATCTGGAGAAAAGATCAACATTAGAATGTATGTGAACCCTCCACTAGGGGGCAATGGACCTATGAAATCAATTTGGAGGTGTGTCCACGGACCCTGAGGTCGAGGGGCATGTCCTAAGGGAATTTTCAGCTTTGAGGAAGAATTAACCTTAAGGCATACTAAACATCTCTTACAGAAATCATTGCAAGAAGCCCTCAGCTTTGGCCACCACCAGGTTTTTGAAATCATTGCATGTAATTTCTCAGACCCTGCATGTGCCAACCCATGATACAAGGACATTAGTTCGGTTCGAGCAGAAACAGGGCAAACAAAGCGTCCATTAAATTTCCAAAGTCCTTCAGAATTTTTCTGTGCTCCTAACTTTGTCTACTGTTCTATCTCTTCAGGGTCATCCTCTGCATAAAGTTCAAAAATGTCTCTGTAAGTCTCATTCTCAGTGTCTGCAGCGTGGTTCCCTTTGGCTTCCGGGGAGCTGTCAGTAGCGTGCCCGGTGACTTTGATGACTGCTCCTTCTGCGGGAAGATCACAGGCATTCATAAGTTCTTTTACCTGCTGTTGATGTGAGATAGGAAGTCCTGCGGTAGTCAGAAATCCCCTGCGCCTCCATACGGGGCCGAAGCGTGTTCCCTGCTCATGAAAGCTGGAGCCGTCCACGAACAAGTTCATAGCATTAGACAGGGGTTCAGATTGAAGAGGGCTTTGGCTGTCCATCTCGATCAGTCGGGCACAGTTGTGTGCAGTTCCTTCTTCTGGAAGCAAGGAGGCAGGATTGATAGCAGTTTCAATGTCAATTTGTATGTCCACATTTTTACTCAAGAGAGTGGTCTCCCATTTGGCTCGTCGTCGATTAGAGATGGAGCCTAAACGGGTATTTGTTAACAGTTTCAAAATCTGGTGTCTGGTGTGCAGTATCACCTTTTGATGTGTCACAATGTCACTGCCCACTCTGCACAGTCACATATCAACAGGCACGGATGTTGCCCTGCCATTGAAACAGAAATAGGAGCAGAATAATATCATAACATCCCATACGAGTTCCGGCCCGAAACCTTTTGACCCAGAGCAGCGAAGTAAGACCGGGTCCCCACCCATGTCCATAGGTGGAAAGGCCTGCTGGCATCGGCATGTCGTAATGCTGGGGAGGAAGCAAGAGTTTCTTTGATACTCACGAAAGCCTCCTCCATCTCCTCAGTCCAGTCGATCAAATCCGATCCAGGTCTTCCTCCTTTCAGTGCCTCTGTGAGTGGTTTAGAGAGTTTAGTGTATTCAGAAACATACTGGCGGCAGTAATTCAAAAGACCCATCACTTGCCTTAAACCAGTGACAGTGTTTGGCTTTGGAAGTTCAATAATAGCTTTAACTCGTTCGGGGGTGATGCGTCGGCCACGCACCCCCACAATCTGTCCCAGATAAGTCACTTCAGGTAATGCTAGCTGTGCTTTCTTCAAGTTCACTTTGAATCCCCCGGTTTGGAGGGCCTTCAAAACAGTCTGAATAGTTTCAGCTCCCTCTCGTGCTTCATTTCTCAAAGGGTATTGTCTTTTGGCTTCATGCAAGGGACCTGGAATGCTCAGAGGCTGAATCTGTGCCAGACCACAATCATATTTGTCTTTTGCCCATACATTTGGGAATTTAGAAATGATAAACTTCCACTCAGGGCAAGCGTCAGCGATACTCACAGAATCAGCCACTGCACATCTCTCCTCATGGTGGGGGCCAGTCTGAGATAAGCGAATTGTTTCATTGCAGCCAAGCACTAGCTTATTTTTAGAAAGCAAAACATCAGCTTCAAGGTTTTTCAAAATGTAAACACCAATAATTGTCCCTACAGTGTTTTCTCCTACCCAAAATTCAGTCTAATATACATTTTCAGAGTTAGATATGGTTAGAGGGACAGAAACAGATTTGTGATACACCTGTTTGCCATTTAGACCTTCTATATACAAAATTTCAGAAGTGATTTCAAGATCGAGATCGGTAATTGATACAGTTGCGCCCATGTCAATCAAAGCAATGCATTGCCGGCCTCTTAACAACGCGTTTATGAATGGGCGGGTGTCTGCATAATTACATGAACCGGAGGCCGCTGACCCCTATGCGTCACCGATCAGCTGTCTCAGCTTTTCAAGCTCAGACTGAGACAGCTGGTGGGGAGCGTTTTTGGGGCTATTGCTGCTGGAAGCATCATTTTTAGGACCTTCCTTTTTCGCAGTTCCCTGATTTTGATTTTTATGGCAGTGTCTAGCAACATGGCCATCCCTACCACAATTTCTGCATTTACTAGTGGGTTTTCCATGGGGGAAAGTTCAAGATTTCTGACCCCAGATTTTAACTCAGTTTGCTTTGCTTGCATAGCTGGAATCACTGACATTTTATACGGTGGGGGGTTACAACAGCCACATTCAACAGTCCGCGAGCCTCAGCATAGGGTCCATCATACTGGTTCTCAGTCTGACCGGCTAAAGCTGCCGCCTGAACAGTCTGAGAAGAGATGGTGGGGGCGGAGGGAGCACGAGAGACCGTCTCACATTTCGCAGCTCTCTCAGCCTGATCACACACTGCCTTTAGACCTTCACTCAAACTGCACAGATCAGATCCTATCTCTCGTCCGATCATTTTTGTCATCCTATCAAGCTGGACCACCCATTAATCATGTCAGGGATTGCTTTTTCAGGAGTTATTGGTATACCACCCATCTTACAAATCCATGAATAGGCAAACACGGATAAAAATTTGACTTTATCAGCTTCCTTTTTTGTTTGCAGCCAGTCTAACTGCTGTGTGATTTTCCAATCAGAATCAAACCCCTGACTGTCCATTTTCTTAATGAGCTGTGCGTATTTCTTTGATTTGAGCTCGTCAGAGCAGAGCTGTTTACAGCGTTCGCTCTCTTCCATTTGGTCAGGACTATTTTCTTTATCAGTCATTCTTATTGGTCACAGATAAAAAACTTTTAAGATTTAGCAGCAACAACAATAAATTTGGCGGAAAAATACGTTTAGCAACAATAGTGAGACTTCTACACAATGAAACTACAAAGTATGTTTCGCTTCCCAAGTCACATATACTGGTCTATGCCAATTTGGGTCACACTATATATATTTTATTTGTTTGGGACCGTTCCTGATGCATCCCTGGCAAACAACCCTATATTTTACTATTTTTATTTTATTTTATTAATCTAACTAACATCTTGTTCCCTACCTGCCTGAATCACTAACTTCGTGGTACCCCTATCTGAGATGGAAGAGATTGATCAGGTTTTGCGGTGCCACTGGACCTAATCCAGGGACGCCCTCTGCTGGGGTGGTGTCTCACACCAGTATTGCCCCACTGGGCCCCCACAGAGTGCGTTTCACTTTTGCTGTTTTAACCAAAACAGCGACCCTTTATACTCTCGTAGTATAAATAATCTTCAGTCGCCTCGTCGGAGTGAAGCTCTCCCGTTCCCCTTCAAAATCTCTTCCAATCAGACAGCCCTAATACTTAATAA
Source organism: Phoxinus phoxinus (assembly GCF_949152265.1). Classification (NCBI taxonomy): domain Eukaryota; kingdom Metazoa; phylum Chordata; class Actinopteri; order Cypriniformes; family Leuciscidae; genus Phoxinus; species Phoxinus phoxinus. The sequence continues at coordinate 27,420,864 of NC_136895.1, read as the reverse complement.
AATCTTTCTACCTTGTTTGCTGATTTGCCAGAGATGTCACCACAGAATGGTTTCCCGCATCCTCCACCAAAACTGTTAGGGGTGAACAGTTATAAGACCCGAGACCAGATATGTAGAAAAGATGACCAGGAGTCGTGAGGTTCAATCAAAAAGATAAAAATTTACTGAAGAATAGTTTGCAGTTTCATTGGTAGAGCGAGCGTCAAAGTCTCACGAGGAGGTCGCAAGCCAACTCTACCTTACACAAAATAATACACCAATTATACCATTTTGCAAGGGCAAGCATCGCATCATCATACATCTGATTGGCTAAGAGAATATAAGACCATAAACAATTTCACACATGTGAGCAGATAAAAGGTGCCTATCGCCATTAGTTAGGATAGCTGTCGCCAATCCTTAGATTTAGGTCAGCGTTAACCTCGCAGGTTAGAGGAGAGCGTCGATGAGGCTGAGCGTTGGGTCCCAAATGCCTACGTAGAAAGTCAAACACACACACACAGAACACCACCAAATAACATCGCCAAGGCCGAAGAGTGCTTGAGCTTCGTATTATCAGTTAGCCAAAACATAGCTCCTCAGGAAGAAAGGCAGAGAAATGGCATTGCTCTCTAGAGAAAATATATAATTTCACAAGCACAAAAGAATATAGAAATTATTATGTGATAATGCATATATATATTTGATTATTGATTTGTATAAAAGTAATGTAAGCATTCAAAAGGATATGGAATGAAATATATATATAACTGACTGAAGAGACAAGGGATTTTGACCGCCCCTTCAGTATATTTAACTTAAAATTCAGTGCATTATGATTTAAAAACATACTTGTTTTTCTATTGGTGGTAGTTTAACTGTTTTGTTCTGGGGAAGATGTCAGTTTCTCATCATATCATCCGTCCATTTCAATGCAACTATTATTTATTGGTCCGTGTTCCTTCGGATAATTAGTTTTCTCGTTTTTGTCTTAAACGGATAAAGAAATCGTTCGTTTATCACACATTCGACCCTTTTCATGAATATAAATAAAGAAATCACAAATCTTTTTGTTCCATTTATTTTGTTTGTGTTTTCATCAAACTTTGTTGTAATCCGCCAAATGGAAAACCAATAAACCCGAACTGGATGAACGCGTTGTATTTTTTTATTTCTACACGGGCGGGAATAAAACGCCACTTTCCGCTGATTGGTCAATCAAAGATCAAGACGTGATGTCATCAATTCCTTACTAGTGTGAGTCACTGAATAAAAGTGTAAATGATAACATGTTATTTAAATGTAAGATTAAACCAGTAAAATAATAACGATAAAAATGTTTTTCCTCCATTGTTAATGTTTTGGGAAATGCCACAATTTCCTGGAGTATCATAATATTCAGGGTTGTATGATGTTCATGAAGTGAATGTTCATTGTGAATCCAGACATATCTCTTTACTCATAATCTTTATGATGTGTAGAAAAATATTTTTACAGCACTATTACACATTTGTTTGGCTAATGTTAATTGTTTCTTCTTCAGGTGTGACTGGTGTGGATACAGAAGTGTCAGTGAAGGAGGGAGATTCAGTCACTCTTAACACTGGTGTTCAAACAAACCAACAATACATAATTAGATGGTATTTGAATGACATTCTCATCGCTCGCATCAATGGAGATCTCAGTGATATCTGTACAGATGTTCAGTGTAATGAAGGCACTGAGAGATTCAGAGACAGACTGAAGCTGGATCATCAGACTGGATCTCTGACCATCATGAACATCAGAAACACACACTCTGGAGAATACACACTACGGATCATCATCAGCAGAGGCAACTACAGTGAAAAGATCTTCAGTGTTTCTGTTCATGGTGAGTCTTCATGTTTTAAAGCAAGTCTTGTACAATTAAATCGCATCATTAATGTGTTTAATACTTTTGCAGACATTCAGGGGTGTTTTCTCTTGAACTGTATTTTAATTCACATACAGCATAAAGATAATTTCTACAAAAATAAATTTATTCTTTAAGTGTAATTTATATATTTAACTTAAATGTATATAAAAACTTAAATGAACTTAAAGGTGCTGTATGGAGTTTTTCTACTAAAATGAATCCATTTTTTATTACCTGTGTGTGAAGGGGTTGTAATCTCACAATAAAATGATCCACTTGGCGGGTTTTGCTATTACCTCTGAAAGCAAGTATTCCTATTTCTACGTGAAGTCTCCGGGTCGGATTTGCCGCAAAATCCAGTGCCGTGACTGAGACCTGCATGCGCTCCCGAGCGTCTCGCCTCTCCCTCGTCTACTGACTTTGCACTCAACAGCGACGACACTGCAACTTTATGACATGGAGTCTGCTAATACTAGGAAACGACCAGCACAACACAGACTCCAACACAAACTCCACATAATAATAAAAAACAAAAGAAAGCACGCGCACGAGCACTCGCTTGTAAATGTATTGGTTGCAATCTGAAACATCACCGCTAGATGCCGCTGAAAACTCCATACAGCACCTTTAAAATTCAGTGCATTATGATTTAAAAACATACTTGTTTTTCTATTGGTGGTAGTTTAACTGTTTTGTTCTGGTGAAGATGTCAGTTTCTAATCATATCATCCGTCCATTTCAATGCAACTATTATTTATTGGTCCGTGTTCCTTCGGATAATTTGTTTTCTCGTTTTTGTCTTAAACGGATAAAGAAATCGTTCGTTTATCACACATTCGACCCTTTTCATGAATATAAATAAAGAAATCACAAATCTTTTTGTTCCATTTATTTTGTTTGTGTTTTCATCAAACTTTGTTGTAATCCGCCAAATGGAAAAACAATAAACCCGAACTGGATGAACGCGTTGTATTTTTTTATTTCTACATCGGCGGGAATAAAACGCCACTTTCCGCTGATTGGTCAATCAAAGATCAAGCCGTGATGTCATCAGTTCTTACTAGTGTGAGTCACTGAATAAAAGTGTAAATGAAAACATGTTATTTAAATGTAAGATTAAACCAGTAAAATAATAACGATAAAAATGTTTTTCCTCCATTGTTAATGTTTTGGGAAATGGCACAATTTCCTGGAGTATCAGAATATTCAGGGTTGTATGACATACATGCCAACCCTCCCGATTTTTCCGGGAGACTCCCGAATTTCAAAGCCCCTCCCGAAAATCTCCCGGACCGACCTTTCTCCCGAATTTCTCCCGATTTCCACCTGGACAACAATATTTCTACACCATCCGTCACTGGGCGCCGTTTCAGACCGAACAATAATAAAGGTTACACCTCGAAGTCAAGCTCGGCAATCAGAACGGAAAAAGAAGCAATGCGCTCATAGATATTATATAGAGACTAGATGCCCTATTGGCCGCTGGGCACTGAGAAATACGGACGCCATCTTAAACCGGTCGTACTCCTAGTTTCGTTGCTTAGCAGCAGTTAGATTCCAGAGCACTGTGGAGCATTTTCCTGTTCTAATCGGCGGACCAGCGCAAATAGGGCCCGGGATTACTTTTCACAAGTACATTTTAACATTACCGTACTTTTGGTTGTATTTTGTGAATAGAATATTACCAGATAATTGAGAAGGAGCAAGGATCTTTGATATTACTGTACTGAAATCGTAGCCAGATAACGTTAGCTAGGCTGTGTTTACTGCATCACTCGCATGGAGAGGTGGGGTAAAGTAATAATTACAAGAGCTTATACTGCAGGGCCGTAGAATGCTTGAATCTGATTGGTTGACGAACGTTCTGAGGTGTGCAATTACTTTCAGGGAACCGCACGGCTAAAGTAGTTCCGGCAGGTCTTGACCTCATTATAGTTCCATATCACTTCGCGTAGTCAACTGTAATAACGGACAATACGATACAATTCATAACAAGAAAAACCATGCAGCCCCATGCTTGATCTGCAATTTTCAATGTCTAACTTCACAATCAATGGAAACATGCAGTTTAATTTTAATAAATAAAGTATACAGTCCTATACATAATCAATAGAAAACTAAACTGAATATTTAAATAAATTGATAGTCCTGTTGTATGGGTTTTCGTAATTATTGCAGATAATATAACAAATAAATAAAATTGATAGGCCTATACTTGTTAAAAGGGCTTTGTGTTTCATTTATTAGTCTAGTCTACTGTCACTAATAGAAAAAAAGAATGAACAAATTAATTAAAACGAATTGAATTAATTAATAAATAATAATATTGACGCACATGCTTCTCTCTAAGGCCAGTTATGAATGTAATTTGATACTTAAGACTGATCATGCACGCGTTTTCAGCACGTTTAGTCTGATCACAGCGGTGTTTAAAATCTGCTGCATTCAGTCAGAGAATGTTTCTAGTGGTTAAGTGTGTCCAGCATTAGTCTGCTATCAGCGGCTCAAACCTCCGTTACTAACTCTAAAATGACGTTTTGGAGGAATTAGCAACGGAGCATGGGTTTAGATGCGCAAGGAATTAGTCCTACATACTAGAGCGTTTTAATGACAAAAACTTTACAAACGTCTTGAAATACATCATCTGAACAATATTTCGAGGTGTGGTAACTGTAGTATAAGCGGAATAATTGACGACAGGCCGTTAAATTATTATAAAAATAATGCACACCCGATGTGTAACGGCCACTCCGCTTCGCGTCGTGACCGCATTACCACCTCGGGTGTGCATTATTTTTATAATAATTTTACGGCCTGTCGTCAATTATACAATCTTACTTTACTGCAATTATCTGTTTCTGCTTTATCATATTTATAGTGTGTGATTTATAAAATGCCTTATATCCTACATCACATATTTTGATTTTGGACGTCTGGTCACTTTATATCTTATATCAGAATATTATATTACTGTTAAGCCTACTATGAATATTAAAATATGCCGAACCATGTGTCCTGTATCATAGCTACATGAATGACCTTTGCAAAAAAAAACCCGTGTGAAAATCAGTTGGGTATTCAGTGAGGTATGATTAATTAAATGCGCTGACAGCTCATTGCACCTGCCATACAGATTACACTGAGTGGAGCGGGTGACCGGTTTAAGATGGCGGCCCCACGGCTCGACCGCGCTAGTAGGCAGTAGCGGTCGATAGGGCGTCTCTCTATACACAAATCCGCCGCGAACTCTATGTGCGCTGCCGCCATTACTGCGTGCCTGCGAAGTGTGGCGAAGAATATGCTCTAATGACATTTCAATGAAAGCGGATCCGGCTCATGAAAGAAAATGTCTGGTGAAATAAAATTTTAAAGGGAACATTGGGTAGATGATGTCAGGCAGGGGCCAAAACTTACGATAAAGGTAATTTATTGACAACATAATGTATTAATGTAAAAGATGTCAAACTGTCTTTTATTTTCGAATTTAATTCCTCAATCAGCGCTGGACATTCTCTGTCTTCCGCTGAGCCCTGGCTGTAGACAGATCAGATGTTTCACGCTGTCAGTGCAGGGGTCTGCGTTGCGCTGATCTTTTTCACACTATCGAGTGTAGGTGCGGCATTTTGAGGCATTTTGAGCTTTTTGTGAATAAATTATCCGCTTCCAAATTATGTCATTACATTAAAAACCATTTTGCTCTGGTGTGCGAGTGATAGAGCGCGGCAGCAACGAACCAACTGATCAGCTTACAGCGGAGCGTAACAACATTGAATGGTCAGAAGAAGTCGTCAGGTACACTCGTGAATGTTTATTTTAGTACACTTTAGTAGGCTACACCAAAACCACACTACAAAAGATTCGTGCAAAGCAGTAAAACAGATTATTCCTTGTGACATTAGAAGAAAAAAAAAATTTGATATGAGAACGTAACCTACAACTAAATTAACGTTATCTTACATAATTTCTAAACATTTTTATTTAGTTTTGTCAACCTTTTTATAAAACTTGGCCATTTATTTTTATTTCAAGGGCTTATGTCTACTATTGTTGGCTCATTTAGTTAATGTAACCAACTAATTTAGACGCAAGAATTGGGTGCCGGTGTTAAAATATATTCGTTTCCTGAAATATTTGGTTCCAATGGGTGGAGCTATAATGAATATTCACGAGACCATCACGGGGGCGGGGCGACCAATACAAGCGAGTGGGACAGAAATTATTAGCATGAGCGCCTCTGATCGCGTTTTGTTTTATGGATTATTAATTTCAAACAGGTAATAAAGTTGAACGAAGTTAAGCTTAAACTATATATTTTATAAATAATTCATCGTTTTGTAGCATGTGTTTCTCAGTAGCCTACTCTGAGTTTACCTGAACTATTACAGACCTGATCTTGTAAGCGTTGGAAGACCTACAATAAAGGCATATTTCTCCAAATTTCTCACGGATTAGTTGTTGTTGACATTCCATGATATAGAACTGTTCGTTTCTCACGAATGACTGAGATTAAGCTTTTTAAATGTGTATGATTGCTGTTTAAATGCATATTTACAAATATATGCTTGTGTTTTTATTCTGTCTCCCAAAGTTGTCTGCATATTATTAAAATAGCCTTTAAATTATAGGCTGATAGCTCAAGACAACATACTTGAAGTTGCATGTTGTTGCATGCTTAATCTTTTTGATACACAATCTTTACTTTATCAAAGGTTATCATAAATTATAAGCTTCAGATGAATTAGTTGTTTCTCTAGCAATGTTTTAGAACGTTGGTAAAATTAATTGATAATAATGACTCTAACCATTCATCATAAAAATTAGGCCTAAGTTACATCTTATCAGTTTAGTAATGTTATCATTCTTATGTAATATTTTTTGTAAACAAGTGAACACAAAAACACACTGGTGTAGAAGGCATGGGTATACCAACAAATTAAGCAAAGATACATATTTGAATAATATTGTAATTGTATTAGTCCTGCTGTAGTAATTTTGTCCTTGATCCCATGGTTTTCTCTTGTCTAACATTCTCATTTTTACAGATGAATATGACTAAAATATGTCATTTTCAGACACTTTATCTTACTATAAAAGTAATTTCAAGTTAATGATTGAATGCTTAAAAAAAACCTATACATTTTACACAGAAATATGTTGAGGCAGATGCTTTTGTTTATCAAATGGATAGGTAGATAACTTTATGTATATTGGTTTATATTATAAAAATGGTTTCAATGCTCTTCTTTAAATGAAAATACTTTTTAATCATATGTCCATGACCCACCACACCTGAGACACTTCTTTTCTGACCTGCATTTCTATGCAATTTACTATTGTACACAGCTCTGGCCAATAAATTATTGGTTACTTACATGTAGTTTTGTGAAGCATTCAACGTCCAATTAACTATGGTGATGTTTTAAAAGAATAACGAGTCTCAACCACAATTCATAAACCTACCCATCTTTGTTGAATTTGTCATTTTGGCTGTCAATACTGTAGATAAGGAAATGTTTTAAACCTTGTATGGATGGAAAAGATCTGGAAAGTTTCCTCATGGTGTTTCTAAAACATGAAAAATATGTCCTTCTTAGAAGGGCACAGAACTTCACAATCAGAGGCGAGTTAAGTAACACTTAGTGATTTATCCGATAATCTCTTCATGATCAAAACGTTCTACTTTTAGATGAGGTCTTATACTATATTATACAGTGAGGTTTTTATTTGCCCTATAGGTGCCAATGCCCTTAATTTAGTACTCCCACCCACAGCATGATTTCAATGAAAGAAATTTTTTAATGTGACAGTGGCAAATAAAAACAAAATTAAATGAATCATTTTTTTTGCGTTTTGTCTGTTTTATTACAAATTAAGCGCACTTACCTTTGGATACAAATTGTTTTAAATTATAGCCTAAAATATAAAAGTGGGCTCTTCCTTGTTTTTGATTGCTGTTCATGCACAGAGCATTGAGCACAGAGTAAGGAACTTCTCTCACAGACTCCTGGAAAACATGTTCAACCACAACTTCCTATATAGCCTAGCCTATGGGCAAATATGTACAGCTCAGTTTGAATTTAGAGCTACATTCATGGAGCAAATCCTGACCCATCATATAGTAACCATTTTGTCACCAAACTTGGCTGTTACTACTACTGAGGTCAGAAAATGGAAATAGGCTATTACTACAGCAGGAAATGCAAATAATAAACTAGCTACTATCAAAACTACAAATTGCACAAACTAAGTAGGCTATAACATTACTTTAGTTGGACCTTGCTTTGTATCAATATATTTAAATAATTATCACTTGATTTGACCAACGTTCTAAAGCATTACTAGAGAAAACAACTGTTAAAGCAACTGAAACTTAAAGGACAAGTTCGGTATTTTACACTTAAAGCCCTGTTTACAGATCGTATCTGATGAAATAGAACGGTTAAGATTAAACTTTGGACAGATGTTGCTGTCGCGAGAATTTTAGGTTTATCGCTTTCCCCCCTCACCCCCACAATGGTTGTCTATGGCCACAGGAAGATTCCTTCCTAAAACACATTAAACTTTCGTTTACAAAGACGTGAAACTCACCGAGTGGTCAGGGGTGTTCACTGATACGGTCCCCAAAAAATCGCTGAAAAAGATGCATTCCAACAGGTTTTATCGTAGTTTTTGTCCAACTCCATGACTTGTATTGAATGTGCTGTGTGAGGTGCGGTATTACTCCGCCGCTTGAGTGTCTATTATTCAAGCTCTCAACGGAAGAATCACGGGTGTGACACGTTTGGCAAAATAGGTCCTAAATAAACCTAAAATTCTCGCGACAGCAGCATGTGTCCAAAGTTTAATCTTAACCGTTCTATTTCATCAGATACGATCTGTAAACAGGGCTTTAAGTGTAAAATACCGAACTTGTCCTTTAACATTTATGATAACCTTTGACAGTTGTGTATCAAAAAGATTTTCAGTTGAGTGTAAAGCAGCATTCAAAGCATGCAACATGCAACTCCAAGTAGCTATGTTGTCTTAAGCTATCTATAATTGAAAGGTTATTTTAATAATAGTCTACAGACAACTTTGGGAGACAGAATAAAAACACAAGAATATATGTGTAAATATTTATTTAAACATGCAATAATACACATTTAAAAAGCTTTGTCATTCGTGAGAAACGAACAGTTAGGAGTAGTTTAGGGCAAAACGCGATCAGAGGCGCTCACGCTAATAATTTCTGTCCCACTCGCTTGTATTGGTCGCCCCGCCCCCGCGATGGTCTCGTGAATATTCATTATAGCTCCACCCATTGGAACCAAATATTTCAGGAACCGAATATATTGTAACACCGGTGCGGTGAGATGGACATGCTCGGCCAGATCCGGCTTGAAGTCGTGAATCTTCGGATGACCGTGACCGTACCGTTCCACCCCTAGTGTATGTGATATATATGACGATTTTTTTTAAAATATCTCCCTAATTCTGAGGTCTCAAGGTTGGCAAGTATGATGTTCATGAAGTGAATGTTCATTGTGAATCCAGACATATCTCTCTACTCAAAATCTTTATGATATGTAGAAAAACATTTTTACAGCACTATTACACATTTGTTTGGCTAATGTTAATTGTTTCTTCTTCAGGTGGGACTGGTGTTGATACAGAAGTGTCAGTGATGGAGGGAGATTCAGTCACTCTTAACACTGGTGTTCAAACAAACCAACAATACAGAATTAAATGGTATTATAATGTCATTCTCATCGCTCTAATCAATGGAGATCTCAGTAATATCTGTACAGATGTTCAGTGTAATGAAGATACTGAGAGATTCGTAGGCAGACTGGAGCTGGATCGTCAGACTGGATCTCTGACCATCACACACACCACAGACACAGACTCTGGAGAATACACACTACAGATCATCAGCAGAAGAGGCAGCAACAGTGAAAAGATCTTCAGTGTTTCTGTTCATGGTGAGTCTTCATGTTTAAAAGCAAGTCTTGTACATAAATCACATCATTAATGTGTTTGATTATTTTTTATTATAATTTATATTATTTTTATTGGTTCGGTAATATTTTTTATATTTTTGAAAGAAGTCTATTAGTTTATTTCAAATAAATGCTGTTTTTTTTTTACTTTCTATTTATCCAAGAATCCTGAAATAAAAATGTAAATAACTGTTTTCAAAATTGATAATAATAATAATGAATGTTTATTGAGCATCATATCAGAATGATTTCTGGAGGATCATGTGACACTGAAGACTGGAGTAATGATGCTTTGATCACAGGAATAAATTACATTTTTCAATATATTAAAATAGAAAACTATTATTTTAAATTGTCATAACAATAATACTTTTTTTAACCAAATAAATGCAGCCTTTGTGAGCATAATTCAATTAAATTCAATTCAAATTTATTTGTATAGCGCTTTTCACAATACATATTGTTTCAAAGCAGCTTTACAGAAAATGCATTTCAGAAATGTACATACAAAAATACAGTTAGTTAATCATAAATTTAGGGCATAACATATCGCCGGCGTTGGGTCGTCCCTTTACAGGCGTCGAGTCGTCTCTTCACAGGCGTTGGGGAATCTGAAGTCTCCATGAGAGGCTGGATACATAACTGGAGCTGACGAACTCTATTTGAGTTATCTCGGGACGCCTAACAACAAAAAAAAGGCAGATGGGAAATAATTAGCGTAGCTTCTGTTCATAATATGAATGCATTTGATCTGATTTAACTTTAGTATAAAAGGTATGAGATGCATTATGTGAATGCTTGGCTAAAGAGATGCGTCTTTAATCTAGTTTTAAACTCTGAGAGCGAGTCTGAGCCTCGGACAGTATCAGGAAGGCTATTCCAGAGTTTAGGAGCTAGATGTGAATACGCACTCCCTCCTTTAGTGGACTTAGTTATCCTAGGTACGACCAGAAGCCTCGAATTTAGCGATCTTAAAGAGCGTGACGGAATATAGGGCGATAGAAGATCTCTTAAATACACAGGAGCTAAACCCATTTAGGGCTTTATAGGTCAGTAACAATACTTTGTAATTGATACGGAACTTAATAGGTAACCAGTGTAGAGATGATAAAATTGGTGTTATATGATCATATTTTCTTGACCTAGTAAGAACTCTAGCGGCTGCATTTTGGACTAACTGTAGCTTGTTTACGGAGGATGCAGGACAACCAGCTAATAAAGCATTACAGTAATCTAGTCTCGAGGTCATGAATGCTTGAACTAACTTTTCTGCATCAGAAACTGATAGCATGTTACGTAGCTTAGCAATGTTTCTGAGGTGGAAAAAGGCTGTTCTTGTGACATATGAAATATGATTTTCAAAAGACAAGTTGCGGTCTAGTATAACACCCAGATATTTTACTGTAGAGGATAAAGTAACAGGACGTCCATCTAGATTAAGGTTGTATTGTAAGAGGTTTTGTGGGCAGATTTTTGGACCAATCAGTAATACCTCCGTTTTATCTGAATTTAATAGAAGAAAATTACACGTCATCCAATATTTTATATCTTTAACACACTCTGTCATTTTAGATAATTTAGTGTTGTCATCTGGTCGTGATGAAATATATAATTGAGTATCATCAGCATAACAGTGGAAACTTATTCCATGTTTCCTTATAATATTTCCAAGTGGCAGCATATAAATTGAGAATAGCAGAGGGCCTAATACAGATCCTTGCGGCACTCCATAATTTACTGACGTTATCTTTGATTTTTCCCCATTTAAATGGACAAAATGGTAACGGTCTGATAGGTACGATCTAAACCAGCTTAATGCCTGTCCCTGAACACCAGTGTAATTTTGAAGTCGATCTAAGAGTATTGTGTGATCTATAGTGTCAAACGCAGCACTAAGATCGAGTAAAACTAGTATTGAGATACAGCCTTGGTCAGAAGCTAAAAGTAAATCATTTGTAATTTTAACGAGTGCAGTTTCTGTGCTATGATGAGGCCTGAATCCTGACTGAAATTTTTCATAGATATCATTTTCTTGCAAGAAAGAGCACAATTGAGCGGACACAACTTTTTCTAGTATTTTAGACATAAATGGAAGATTTGAAATGGGTCTGTAATTTGCTAGGTTATTTGGATCTAATTGTGGTTTCTTAATAAGAGGTTTTATAACTGCCAGCTTGAACGTTTTTGGAACGTGACCTAAAGATAGAGACGAGTTAATAATATTGAGAAGAGGCTCTTCCACTACAGGTAACACTTCTTTCAGTAGTTTAGTGGGTATTGGATCTAATAAACATGTTGTTGGTTTAGATGCAGTGATAAGTTTATTTAGCTCTTCCTGTCCTATAGTTGTTGAAGTGAAGATAATGGGTAGACGCTCAGTCTAGGTGCTAATTCTGGGTTTATCACCAGGTTCACTCAGATGTGTCGGCCAGAACACCACTTAAGGCCAAATATTCCAGAGTATGAAATGAAGAGCTGAGAGAAAGTTCTTATTATTCTGTTTATTCTTTCCTTTTTCTTGTGTGAGTGAGTTTGAGGGTGAATGTAATTTTGAGTGTGTGTGGTTTCTATAAAGAGAGAAACAAAATACAGATGAATAAATGAAACATATACTCATTCCTCCTTAAGCACTATTATACCTTACAAACATAAAATAAATAATAGTCAGAATATGACTATATAGCCTATCTCTTAAACTAAGAATGTAAGCAGAAAGAAAGGATTCAAACACTTATATGGGATTCTCAGATTTCCTACTATGCATTAAGTTACCAATAACGTAGATATAACCTTCTGTCGTCTATAAAATACTTCAAAGCCTCAATAGCGGTCCAGATAATATTTAACACCACTTCATATTTGCTCAACCAAAGTACTGAACATTCATAACAACAAATAATAAAGTATAAACATATCTAAACACGATGCTGTGACATATTTGACCCGACGTACTGAATCAGATGGACCGAAGCTAGAAAGTAACGTACGAACGTAGATATAATCAACACAACGGTCGTGTAGCGACCCTTAAACTCCTAACTCTCATCCATAGCAAATAGCAGAAACAACAGCAGACAAAGAAATACAGTATCACGAGTAATGCAGCAGGTATACTTACTTTCCTCATTGACGCACACTCTGAAGAAAAGTGTCCCTCACAATTATCATCCGACCGACGATCTCTATCTTACAGCATACTAATAACTGTGTGACAACCAACCGACTATCCCTATCGTACTGCATACTAACTGTGCGACGTCAGATATACTATACAAACCAGCGCGCGCTTTACCGTCACAAGCACTGAATAAACGGGAGTAAACATGAAATATAAAGCACAATATGGTCTAAATACTAAATAATTAGTACTAAATAAAAGCAAAACTAACATAACTTTGGGGCCTTTTTTACAGTTGTAAAGCGCTGTAGTTGTTCTTGAGGGGCGATAATTGAGGCTGAATCGTAAGACGCTGTCAAAGATTGTACATTTACAATTGTGTTTCTGATGCTTTCTATTTTCTCAGTGAAGAAATTCATGAAATCATTACTACTAATGTGTAACGGAATATTTTGGTCAGGTGATGTTTGTTTATTTGTTAGTCTAGCCACGGTGTTAAATAAAAACCTTGGATTGTTTTGGTTATTTTCTATTAGTTTGCGGAGATGCTCAGCCCTGGCTGCTTTTAGAGCCTTTTTATAACGTGACATACTGTCTTTCCACGCAATTCTAAAGATCTCTAAATTAGTTTGTTTCCATTTGCGCTCTAAGTTACGAGTTTCTCTCTTGATAACATGCGTAGCACTGTTGTACCATGGTGCTTTAGTTTTCTCTCTAACTTTTTTTAATCTAATTGGTGCAACAATTTCTAATGCACTAGAGAAAATGGTGCTCATACTGCTAGTCATTTCCTCTAGTTCCTCTGTTTGTTTGGGTTCACTGAGGAGCGGAGATAGATCAGGTAAGCTATTCAAGAATCTATCTATAGTGGTTGGAAGGATTGTTCTGCCTGGTCGATAACGCGGCGCAACATGGCACATTTCAGCCGTACGTAGTATGCAAGTTACCATGTAATGATCAGTGACATCATCACTTTGCGGTATAATATCTATATCGGTTGGATCGGTTCCATATGATATAATTAAATCTAGAGTATGATTAAGACGATGAGTGGGACCACTAACGTTTTGCTTGACCCCAAAGGAGTTTAATAAATCTGTAAACGCAGCCCCTAACGCATCATTTGTGTTATCAACGTGTATGTTGAAATCTCCAACAATTATTGCCTTATCGACATTGACCAATAGATCTGAGAGAAAATCTGCAAACTCTTTTAGGAAATCAGCTTAAGGCCCTGGCGGTCTATATACAGTAGCCAAGGCTAGAGATAATAGGGATTTCTTTCTTACATCTGGGAGCGTAACATTTAGCACAAGTACTTCAAATGAATTAAACCTGTGGCCTGTTTTCTGAGTAACATTAAGAATATCTCTATAGATTGTTGCAACACCGCCGCCACGACCAATCAGACGGGGCTCATGCTTATAACCGTATCCTGGTGGAGTGGACTCATTAAGACCAAAATAGTCATTCGATTTAAAGGGTATCTTGCAGGTTTTTTTTTTCTTCAAAATTAATATATAACCTTGTATGAAAATACCATATGAAAAGTAAATGCAGGATTTAAAATCGTTTTGCAAGACATAAGGGCACAAATTTAGTAGAAAACGGGACCGTTTCCTTGACCGTGTTGAAAAAACGCATTTTTTTCACCATCGCGTCATATTACGTCACATGAGGTAGTCGTTTGCCGCCGCCCGCCGGGCTCAGTGCAGAGTAGGTTGGTATTCAGTTGGAGCGGTCGTGATTCAGTGTGTTTTCGGTGATTATTGTATTTCAATTAATCATCGTTGTGGTAAATGATTGTGAATTATGGCCTGTCAGGACATCGAGTCCACAGGTTTCCGAAGAATCCGAACAAGAAAAAGGACGTTGCTATCTCCCGTGCGCGTTTTGTGCAGGGTAACGTTAAGAGACGGGACTTCCCTTCTGCATCTGCTTTAAAAAAACGCGGTAGTGTGTAGCGTTCACTAAAGACCGGATTATTATAAACTCGGCGACATGGAGTTATATGGTGACGGCGATATGTGCACACTGTCCCGGCTCCTTCATCGGGTCGCCCGGTCCGCCGTCAGATTGTGTTTCGGCCGCAGGCGGGAAACATGACGGTCACGGATCCGTCAGAGATCACTTATTGTACATCTGTTTTACAAAATGCATACATGTATCTGTCTTAATGTGCCTTGTCTTAATTTAATTAACATATCCTACATAAACTTGTAATGTAATGCATTTATGTGTTTGTTATTAGTCTGCAGCCGACACTTATTATAAATATAATATATTAAGTTAATTTCAATTCATACATTAATCTAAGTTCTTGTTAAAGAGACCCAAGATGGAATACTATGGTTGAAATTTATAAAGTTTATAAATGACAAAACAGAGAGAACAAAAATATTTTTTAACCCGTAATTGCAAAACGAAAACGGTTGTTGTATTTTTTGCAACAAAAAAATAAATAAATATATATATATAGACTTTTTGCCCTTTCATTAAACATTTAAAATATTCACAAATTAATATGGATTTTTTGTTGTTGTTGATTTTACAATTTTTCTAAGACAAAATTAGAACCTGGAAATTATATATTTTTCCCGCAGAGCTGAATGAGAAGAGCCATAGCAATGTGATTTATAGGTGAGTTAGGCTAATAATAATAAATGTGTCTGAAAAAATAACGAGGCATTTTAATTGTTTATTAATAAACTATTGTTTTCTAAATCAGTGTCGGCAAAAAAACATCTCCATCTCCGCTGTTAAGCGGATGCACCTTAAGAGAAATGCACCTTTCATACGCATTACATAATCAGAAGGTATTAGCTTTCTTTACGCGTTTCCATTGTGCGTATTTTCAATTCGCAATTTCAATTTGCGCAATTTGAATGGAAACGCAGCTACTGACAGTAATGCAGCGTCTAGGTTTAACAACCATATTAAACTAGACGAAATAAGCTTAAAATGGCTTAGGAACTATAGGCTATTAAGAGGTGGATAAACGCACTTTGGATGTGAGTAAACGCTATTTCAGAATTTTGGGAGGTGCGCAAATGGCGTTTACGTGCGTTTAGCCTCCACTACATCCCTGATTGTCACCAAATGGGGCTATTCAAAGCCTTTATAAAGTCCCTCTTCCTCTTGAAACGGTCTCCTAATGGCTGACATACACAACACATGCAGGTAAGGGTCTAAATAATAGCTTTACTTTTGCCTGATACATGATAATAATCTGTACACTATTGTGATCTGAGCATAGTGTTATACATATCGTCGGCTAACGTGAATAAATCTATAAGCTACACTGTTCTCTCATCGAGACTCGACTCCTGCCCTGTTCTCCTCACACCACAGCTCAATGTGTCTCCTCTGACCGTTGTTCAGTCTAATCCTGGCCTGTCTACTCTCTTGGCTTCATATGAGGCTCATAATTATATGGCTGAGGTCCGTCATACGAGTAAACATTTAGGCTACAATTTCCTGAGCGTCCGAACTGTCATTGCGATCCATTGCTTTCCTATTGTTTACTTTGACCGCTCTGCCTCATGTTACGTCACTTCCGGTTTGGCGGTTTTCAAACGCGGAAGTAAAATTTTCCTCACAAAAACGACTCCAGAAGCCTAAATAGCGTTTTATAAGTATATGTTCATATTTAAATATAGTTCCTACATTATTTTTCTATACATTGGCTCACTGGGTACTCTAACCTGCAACATAGCCTTTAAGCCAGGTTTCAGTAAGACAACGTACATCGAAGCTATTATCTGTGACCATTTAATTTACAATAACCGCCTTAGGTGTAAGTGATCTAATGTTTAGAAGACCTAGCTTTAGAAATTGTTTTTGTTCACTAATATTGAGATTTTCTGGTTTAATCACAATTAGATTTTTCTTAGATCCTACAGTAGATTTATTGTTTGGCCTCACTAAACGAGGAATAGACACAGTTTCTATATAGTGTTCTACACTGGTACTTATATCAATTAATTTGGGACAGCAAAGAATGTGATTTGGACTTTGACTTACTAGTCATATGGTGTGTAACGTCTTGGAGATGTTGTCCGACAGGATAGCCGCTCCGATTCTGCTGGGGTGCAGGCCATCAGCACGGTAGAGCCTAGGTCGCTCCCAAAACAGATTCCAATTATTTACAAAGAGCAGTCTCTGTTCATTACACCATGACATCAACCATTCATTTAGTGCAAACAATCTACTGAACCTTTCTTGTCCTTGTCGGTACGTGGGAAGCGGTCCAGACACGACGATCTTTGCTTCAGGCGATGTTCTGCGTACCGTCTCGATCAGGCTCCTGTAGTCCCTCTTCAGAACCTCCGTCTGCCGCAGCCTGATGTCGTTCACCCCCGCGTGCAGCACGACAGCTCCGACGCGCTCGTCACCGTTCAGGATCTCGGGGACCTGCGCAGCGACATCGAGAACACGAGCACCAGGAAAGCAGTGAGTGCGCACCATACCTTTACCTGAGGTAGCGCGGACATGCCGGACGATGGAACTGCCGATGATCACAGCGTCGTCGCGTTCCGTCTCGCGAAGAGGGGAGAAACGGTTCCGGGTGGAGATCTCGAAGACCGGGAGGGGCGGAGAGGTCCTTGCTCTGGTCCTGGCTCGTGTCTTCCGCTGTGGCATCATCCAGGGTCCATGGTGCTGTGTCGGTGCCGGAGTAAATGAAACCAGGGATGCTCGGGTCCTGTGCAGAGAAACACACGGAGTAGAAGAGGTCGGAGTCGAAAAGTTACTAACCACTGACTTGTGGTGATCGGCGCGTGATGCTTCAAGCGCTGATCGTCGGTCTCGCAGCTCGGCCTGCCTCCCCAGCAGATCACGGATCTGCTTCTCCACGGACTCCAGCCGCACCGAATGCAGTTCAAACGTGTCCTCACCTGCACTCAGAGGTAGACACACATCCGATATATTCGCCATTATAACAATAAATTAGCAGTGATACTACCAATATCACTACTAATTTAGGACAGAAATCATGGATAGAACCCGTATCCTTTCAGTGATACGAGTGTAAATAAGACGAAGGATAGGCGAGACCACGCGCGCAATGCTAGCGGGCTAACGTTACAGATAGTAACGGAAGTTCGGAAAGTTGGATATAACTAGCGATATCAAAGTAATCCGATTGTTTTTTATAGAGAGTAGTATCGGAGATATGTTCACACGCGGGAAAAATAGAAAATGCTCGTTTATAAATGAGTGTAAAGAAGAAAATCAAGGATTTATGAATCAATTCGACTGAGCTCCACACACAAACAACGCGCTCAGTCGCGACGCATGCGCACAACTGAGACTTATAAATAAGAGACTTACAAAAAACAACAACTATTGACTGGTAGTGCAGATCATTTCTTCAAACACACATTTACTCTTAAACTGTAATTTATAGCTTTAACTTCAAATTCATTGCATTATGATTTAAAAACAAATATTGGTGTTAGATTAAACTGGTAGATTTTTGTTCTGGTCAATATCATCTCTGAACACTTTCTTTTATCATCAGTTTAAATACATCTATTTTTACATACTCAGTTTTTTTGTTTTTATTTCACCAAGAATCCAAAGTGCAGTGGATTTGAAGTTAACATAAAATATGTTCATAAAATGTTTCAACCCAGTAAATGTTTTCATTGAGGTCTGTTTGACAAAAGTCTTCTTTACATGCACATCAAATGACACACAATTGTCACAACAAACAAGTTCTGCTGCTCACATTTCTTACAATATATTCACACCAGGAAAGTCCGATAGTTCACTTGCTTTGGTCCGGACCAAATACATTTTTTTTTTTTTTTTGGTACGGTTCGCTTTCACACTGCTCTTTTTGCAAGTGAACCAAAATTTGTAAACAAAACCACACGTGTGCTAAGGTCGTCCATTCATTGGACAAGGACAAGGAGCTCAGCTATTGTATATACTGCTAATAAGTGCTGTCAACGTTAACGCTTGCGATAAAGTTTGACCAGTTTAACTTAAATCAACGCAGCACCCCTAACACACACACACACCACCCTTGTATTGTAACTATTGTTACATTATATGAACTCGCTCGTGTTCATACAAATGCTTTTAAAGCATTTATGCGCGATTAGACTAAAGAGAACGCTCTGTATGTGAATGTCCTGATGCGCACACACTCATTCATTCCATTCCAATGATGCACACACGACGCGCAGAAAGACGCGCAACAGTATCGTGTGGCCAGACAGCGCGCCGGAATGAAATTCTCTTTCGCACTTGAACGAACAATAACACAAACCATTATGCCAAAATGAAGTAAATCAACAACAGATCACTTTCCCATAACGCAACTCCGACTACGGAGGCCTGTTAACTCAAAGGCGCAGAGCTTTCTTGCAATTGGGTCGGTTCATGTTCACATCGTAAACGAACGGTACCAGAGTTCGTTTGGAACCGTACCGAGACCACCTCTTCAGCTGGGTCTCGGTTCGGTTGTTTGGTCCGCACCCGAGTTCGATTGCTGAATATTCACTTAAGTGTTTCTGTGCTGGTGTTTCCAGTTTCCAGTGCTTGATGCTGTTTCAGCTGCTAGTTCTTCTTAGACACACAAGATGACGCCATTTACCAGTTAAAGGAACACTTCACCCATTTGCATTAGACTTTGTATCTTTAGAAACCCAGTCACATTTTCGAATGGTCATGGTTTATTCCCTTATTTTCCTCTGAGATGGGAGAAATAAGGATTTAAGTGTTCCACTTCCTGCTTTTTATGACGCAAAAATCGTCATTTTGCGTCATAAAAAGCAGGAAGTCAAATTTCTTTGAATAAGGGAAAGACTACAAACACTAGCTCATCATTTATCCAGTAGAAGGCGCTGTTCCGCATGTTTTCAACCCGCCCATAGAGGGATCTCACTCACAGAATGTACAAATAGTGTCAGCCATTCTTTAAGCTAAGCTAACAGTTTCTTATTCTGTGGAGAAAGCTGAGTAGTAGCGGTGACCATCCTCTTTTTCCCGGACATGTCCGGCCGTCGAGATCGTCCAAAATGTCCAGGATTCGGCTTTTGCTTTCTGCAGTCGCTCGCATTCATAGTTTACATGCACACCTTTTGTTTCAATCTAACTGAATTCATCCCGATCGGTGAATCTGAATGTAGTGTTTACATGAACGCTAAACAAGTGATCGTTTGATGTGCGTTTTAACATTGCTAGGAAAATTCCCTCTCCTCCGTGAGAGATACGAGACCGATGCGTCTCACAGGCGCCGGCGCCACTCATCAGTAATCACGCCGCCGGGCTCGCATCGTTCTCCGCGGCCGTCAGTCTCGTTCCTGCTCGCCACAGTAAACATGAGGAATGGCGACTGAAGAACGCAAAAGCCGAATCCTGGACATTTTGGGCGACATCAAAATACTGGGCAGACTCACGGAGACTCACTAGTAGCATAGCCTTGTTGTTTACTGCGATCTCTTACCGGTATAGGCGTGGCCTCCTAGGGCAGCGAAGCAAGTGCATTCTGGGAGTTGTTGTCTTTCATCCCCATAAGCCAAAAATACATTTTCTGGCTTTTCTCAGTCTAGAAGGCTCCAAATTCAAAAATATTTTCACATTCCTTCTACATAAATGACCCATTTTAAATACACATTCATCTTTCCAGAGGTGAAGTGTTCCTTTAAATCAACATCATACAACTGATGACCAAAGTAGAAACGGACAAAAATACTGTTGAAGTTGATGTATAAGTTACTTTTTTAAATAACAATGACTGTCTGTGTTTAGCTTTTTCAGATCCAGATCCAGGTCCAGGTTCGACTCCAGCTCCAGATCCAGGTCCAGATCCATTCCAGCCAGGAATATATGTTACTGTTGCTGTTACTGTTTTTGCTGTTCTTGCGACTGTTGCTGTGATTTGCTGTTGCAAGTGCAGAGCAAGAAGGACCGGTGAGTGTAACATAGAAATAATTTAATAAGATGGAAATATGAGATTGAAAAACACCTTTAAAAGATGTGAGAATTTTCTATTTTTTACTCTTACCAAAGTAATGTGTTTAATTGAGTTTGTTGTTTTTCCTCCAAAAGCTAACCGGACGAATCGCAATACACAGGTGAGAAACTACATGAACTGAATCTGTCTGACTGCAGAACAGCTGATTACATGTTTGTGTGATTTTATATTATATAATTAGAATAATTTATTTACATAATATTTCAAGCATTTAAATGTGCTAAAAGTTTAGTAAAGATAAATTATTTTAATAAATGTGAAGAGAAACATCGTACATTTTAAGATATTTCATAACTTTTTTAAATTTGACCTTCTGTGAATCTGTGTTTAATGTACAGGCAAGTGGAGCTGAAGACTCGTCCCCTGATCAGAGAGACACTTTTATGTGAAGACTCTCAGTGACTCGAACCTTAATCAGACTGAGGCGGCCAATGAGACGTCTACGTGACATTTATTATATTTATACTTTCATTAAAAGAGAACTTGAAGAGAAGATGGGAAACGAGAAGAAACTCGCATCGCTCACAGAGAAAGAATGTCGCGATGCCAAGATTTCATTAGTTGGCACAAATGCTAGTAAAATTTCACATTTTCAAAAATTTCAACATTGGTTGGAGAAGTGTGTTCGGTTGCTCAAACGCTCGAGTTTTATTCGGTTTTCCAACTGTACGGTGATTAAGAATGAAACGGCTAGAGTTTATTCACACCTCTACTATTGAATCCAGCGTATCATCAGTTGCTCGGATTCGCTTTCATGGTGCTGTCAAGTACAACTTGCAGTCTAAACTAAACATTATTGGCTATTTTAAAAGGAGAGTAGCATTAAATATTTCCCGTCTTAGCTCCTGTCTGAGTGGAAATTACGTCAACGCATCAAACAAACCTGTGCATTCCAAGGCCTTTCAGTGAGACTTTAATAACAGCAGCATTTACACTGCAAGACCTGCTTATGTGTACATTCATTTATAACAGGTTGTGAACATGAATTTGTTCAAAATGTTTATCTTGAAGAAGTATTCGAGTAATTCCATACTGAAAGAGAAATGCTCTTCACGGAGAAGAGCACACAGGTCACGCCAATACCAATACTGGTAATGTTATTAGGGCTGTCAATTGATTAATTTTTTTTATCGCGATTAATCGCATGATTCCCATGAGTTAACTCGTGATTAATCGCACATTTTTCATTTGTTCTAAATGTACCTTAAATTAATACTTTTCAAGTTTGTAATACTCTAATCATTATGGGCATGGATAAATATGGATGCTTTATGCAAAGGTATGTTTATTATTGAAACCCAGTGTTGGGCAAGTTACTTTTAAAAAGTAATTAGTTACAGTTACTAGTTACTTCTTCCAAAAAATAACTAAACTAGTTACTCAGTTACAAATTTTAAAAGTAACTCGTTACTTAAAGGTAGGGTAGGTAGGATTTATATAAAAACTTTTTACCAAATTTGATTAAACTTTCTATATATATCAATGCATAATTAAAATGTAAGTACTCTGATAAAAAGAGTATAAAAATCGAGTGACTCTAGACCGTTTAATCTTCATTAAACACAGCTCATTATTTCCATTCGGGACGAATCACAGGATTGGCTTGCGCGACTGTCACTCGACGTCGCCATGACTACCGCTGTTATTACTGGCTCTGCCCACGTGCGCGCAGTCGCGCACCCGTTTTCAGGTGGGAGTGAATGGAATTAATGAGTTGTGTTTAATGAAGATTAAACGGTCTAGAGTCACTCGATTTTTATACTCTTTTTATCAGAGTACTTACATTTTAATTATGCATTGGTATATAAAGACAGTTTAAACAAATTTGAATAAAAGTTTTTTTTAGACAATTCTGACCTACCCTACCTTTAAGAAAGTAACTATTGCGTTACTTTCAAGTAAAATGTAATTTTTAAATGCTCAAATGTGACCCCACCTCTACCCCTCTTTAACGGAACTTAAAATACATGTGCATGTTCAATTATTTATGATAAATCTGAATATTATAATGAAATGGACACTTAATACAATACATTATTAACAGAAACATGAAACATTGTACACGCATCTAAAAAAAATGTGTTGCTGTGGGGAACTAGTAGGCTACTTGGATTATTTGGGCTCGTCGCCATACCGGTCTCTCGTTGACTGACAGGCTTGTGTTGTTCCTTGTGTGTCCTGTCCTGTCCGACTATGCGTTATGATGGGTCGTTCGCAATTCATGAGCGTTAGTGATGATGGGTCGTTCGCGAATGAGCGTTAGTGATGATGGATCGACTCGTTCGCGAATGAGCTTTTGATGGGTCGTTCGCGTTTCGCGAATGAGCCGACTCTAAGAGCTGGATCTTTTAGGTGAACGTCGGGAGCTGGCTCGCATATCTGAAGAGCCGACTCTATTTTTACAAATTTAGCCTATAGAAATTAAATAATTATGTAATAAAAAGTTAAATATTATAGTCAAAGTCATTTAAAGAGCCGTTTGTGAGCCAAAAGAGCCGGCTCTTTTCAGTGAGCTGAGTCAAAAGAGCCGAATGCCCATCACTACTATGCGTGCTTTCGAACACCCGCCCAACTCTACCTCTGATTGGCTTACAATGAAATTTTACTCTACCTCAGCCAATCGTCAGCATTTATGCGCTTGTCTCGTGCTCTCCCCACTAATTAAGTAGAACAGTAAAAAAATATTTGCCTCTCGCTCAGAGATCTAGTTGGTCTGATGGAAAAAAAAACAGCTTCATCAGTTATAGTAACGCGCCGCATTTTTTGGCAGTAACGGTAACGGCGTTATTAAGATGAGAAGAGTAATCAATTAGATTAGGCTACTCGTTACTGGAAAAAGTAATGCCGTTATTCCCAACACTGTTGAAACCATAGTCAACATAGAGCATGAAGACGAGACATGTTTCAAAGGTCATAGATGTTTTTCAAAGAACTTGTTCATGTCTATTAGACACATGAAGAAAGAAGAAAGAAATACCAGGTTCCCATTACTTCTCGGCACAACAAAGTGCTTCTCATGATGTTGCGTTAACGCCTAATTAACGCGTTAACTTTGACAGCACTAAAATGTTATATTTACAATTTTATGAAAACACTAGAGAGGAAAATCCCTGATGAAAACACCAGTGTGACTTTATTTCTAACATTAATGTTGGCCTACTCTAAACTGGTGTTTTCAGCAGACAATGTTAAAGTGTATGAAGCACTTTGTTTGCGGTGTCGTATCTTTGTGGTTAAAGTGTAAAAGGTTCAAACCCAGCAAGAGTTGATCCATGAAATATCACCATTGTGTCCTTGATCAAACTCTGAATCTCAGGAACTGAACCTCTAAAACTGAAAGACACTGGAGAAAAGAGGAGAAATGAGAAAAGATGCCTAATATGAGTTTATGTAATGTATTTTATATCAGTATTTTATAATGTAATTTATATTTATATCAAGTGTTACTGACTAAGCCTTATACTGGTATCAAGCATATTTCTCAGATATATGTGTACTGGTTAATCAACAATATGCATTTTGTATCATAAAGCACGTTTTTGTCTTCGTTAAATGTGCAAAAAGTTAATTGCTTTTCTTTATATTTTGTTTTAACAAATGTCTTGTAACATTGTAATCTTTTATGAAGCTTTTGAGATGGCATGCTGATCTTTTATTTATTTTTTTTACTGTCAAGTGTTTTTTTTACTGCATTAACGGTAATGATTCATTATTCACATCATCTGTTCGTTATAAATGTTTTCTCCATTTCATGTCTCTTAGTTTTTCTTGATAAGAGTTTTGCTCTACTGTGATTGTCCACTGTTGTTGTGTAATTATTTGTGTAATTTATGCCGGCAGGATTTAGAAGTGGTCATCATGGGGTCTGTTGTTATAAATGTTTTCAGAAAAGTCATTTCAGTGTCATATCTAAAGTACTATAATATGCCAAACTCCTCAAAAAAGCCTGAACCGTCATAGAATATAGACCTTTCTCTTTTCTTTTTCTTTGCATCCGTCAAGGAAAACGTGCTTTGAATCACATATAAACTATATTATTTCCTGGAAAATAGAAAATAAATGGTGTATGTTCATGTAATAAGTGCAATTAAAACAGACATGATTCACTTATACGGCTAAAGTCTTTTATTATAATCTTTTGGATTTTAAAAACCTAATTTTATGATGCAGTTAAGCTAAATTTAGGCAGTACGTTTGTAAAAATAATAATGATTTAGCTGAAAATCTTGCAGTGGATCAAAAATAAGATTTTAATAAACATTACAAAAAAAGTTTGCAGTCTCTATTAGACAAAGAAGAATGAGCTTAATAGTAATTTAATAACATTCACAACTTATGGTTTACAAGGTTAAAGTTGCAGTCTGTTACTTTTTTGTGTGTAAAATTGATTTAATGAGTGCATTTTAAAGACACTTTTGAGACACTCTTTTAAGGAATGGTGTTGACTAATGAATTTGCACATCTTAAAGCATATTAAAACACCAGACATATAAACAACATTAAAACCTTGATTTCTACCACAGGGGGACTTTAACTCTTTCCCTGTCATTGACGGCCATACTCTGACTGGCTCCACCGTCTCTCATAGTCATATGTTACTGGCACCACACAAACAGCGCATGTGCTCTCTCTGGAAACAGGAGAAATAAGTGAGACAAGGCAAACTGTCCGTTTTTCATCTCGCTCAGCAGAAAGAGGAAAGCTGCAAAGCGGACCAAACTGACGTAAAGCCCCCGGAGCACAACAAGCGCCACACTGCCCCCTGCTGGCGACCCCACAATTACTCCTGACCTCTACAATATTTTAGTGCAAGGATGGTGGAAACAGGTTCATAACCCCTGAACAAATATTCAAAAACATTAATTATAAAATTACAGAAACTACCACAAATGTGATAACACTTTAGTGGGCATCACACACACATGATAGAAAATGTGTTTTTATTTGTTGTAGGAAGGAGCATGTCATTTAAAAAAACTGTGTTTCACTTTAAGCATATCAAATCAAGATCTCTGTTTCACTATATTTTCTCCGTTACGCTATAAATTAAGAAAATGTATACAATATTCAACAATATTAGACATGACAAAAATAAAGAATGGTTTCTATGAACAAGAACATTTAAAGTCTTAATAAGAGCCAGAATGACATATGTAATTATAAAGTGTGTGTGTGTGTGTGTGTGTGTGTGTGTGTGTGTGTGTGTGTGTGTGTGTGTGTGTGTGTGTGTGTTTGTTTGTTTTTTGGCGGATGATTTTATTAGATCAACTGAATAAAATGTTTCAAACGCTTGTTTTGTTCTGTTTGTGTTGGCGGCGTCTGACTGGTAAGTGTGTGTAACAAGCTAAGATGATTCTTAGTTTTTCACAGGTAAATCAAGTCAGTATTAGTATTGTGAGATCTGCTGTCCAATAATTAATTTGCAGTTCTCTATACATTTTGTATCAGATTACATTAAATATGATAAAACTCACTGATGCTTTGAAAACCAACACAGACTCAATCTGTTCTTGTTCGTGTTCCTCAGGTGTGTTTGCTGTTGAAACAAATGAAACACAGTCAGTGTCAGTGATGGAGGGAGAATCTGTGCTTCTACACACTGGTGTCACTGAAATACACACACACGACGACATACTGTGGAAGTTTGGAGCTGAAGAGTCTCTGATCGCTAAAATAAACAGAGATTCTGGAATATTCTCCACATATGATGGTCTTGATGGGAGATTCAGAGACAGACTGAAGCTGGACAATCAAACTGGATCTCTGACCATCACACACACCACAACTGAACACGCTGGACTCTATGAAGTAAAGATAATCGCATCTGAACTGTCATCAAAACATTCAATGTTTCTGTCTATGGTGAGTACAAATCATTTTTTATGTTCTTCACATTTATTGACAGTAGCGGTTCATACATTTAGCTGAGGCAAATTCTGTGTCGTAACACTAGTTTATGATTGGCCGCTAGTTTTACATAATCGCTGAACATGATAGACTTTGGTAGATGTCTAGTGTATTTGCGTAATTTAGCCTGAGGGAGGCGCTCTAGTGCTGATTGACAGACTCTAAACACACACACACACACACACATAGAATAGAATGTTCAGAATTACCTTGATTTATTCTATGGGGCTGTTGAATGCTTGAATCTGATTGGTTGATGAACGTTCTAATGTGTGCAATTATTTTCAGGGAAACGCACGGCTAAAGTTCCATATCCCTTCGCCAAATAATTTCAGTTCTTTCAAAGGTCCTTACAGACTACAACAGCAAAAGATCCAAAACCCACAACGACACTGAACAAGCAAATAAATAAAGTAAACAATATGACAAAAACGGTTACGCATAGTTACGTTTTACTATGTCCAGAAAGCACATACTTTCTTTCCCCCGCTCTCGCTCTCCCCCACTCAAACGCACACACATGCAGTACAGACACACACTCGCACAGAAACGTGTTGTCAGCGCTGCTTTGACGATTTTATCAGTTAGTTTAACAACTTAGGCCTATATGAAATTTCTCACTAGCGAGGGAATAACGGCGCTGTTCTTGAAGCAGATCAACTTACAGTAGAGACGAACACTGTTGAGAGACACACAGACTCAGGCAATTCACACACGCTTAACCTCTCTCTCTCTCTCTCTCTCTCTCTCTCTCTAATAACTGCATTAGTCTGCTTTCACTGGCTCAAGCCTCCGTTACTAGCTCTAAAATGACTTTTGAATTAGCAACACACTTGGGATTACATGCGTAAGAAATTAGTCCTGCAAGTGTTTTAAGGACAGCACGTGCTACACTGCAGAACCCTGACAACATTCACATTAAACTGAAGGACTTACGTTCACTCATTTGTTACGCTATTCTACACATCTCTCTGCCAATGGATGTGTTTACAGTCTGACTGTGTTTATAGTTGCTGAACTGATGCTTGAGGTCTGTCCAAATACACACACTTTTTGTCTTGGCCAATTGAGCAAAAGCTCATTTAGTGTGTGTACACTTAACATACACTAAATCCACAGTCTCTAAGGCCCTGTCACAAATAGCACATTACATGTGTTCTTGTGGACTTACAATGGTCACCTGGTGCGCATGTCCATTAAGTCCACGAGTCCACAGTGTCCCATTTGTCAGTTTAGTGTTCAAAAGGGTACGTGCTCGCGAGCCGATATACACCCTCGATGCACATTAAGTTGCGTTAAGTTTGAAACTAAAGTTGCGTCTCTCATTACCTCCTCACACAAGCACTTGTCAATGCGGGCGTCTGATGTTGTTGCCGTCTCTGATATTTTGTTGTTCATCTGTCTCTACGTTCGTTTTCTACCAGTGTTGCCACCTTGTGGAACAACTCATTAGTGCAAAACAAATTCAATGCGCATTCGCAACCAAAATACGTGCAAACGAAATTACGCGTGACCCTTGCATATTCCTAATTCCCCTCCATTTGTGATCGCAACGTGCTTGTTGTAATACAATTTATATCCATCAACGTGATGAATTTCATTTTCGGCACATTTACAGAATCTGTATTTCTGCAATTTTGTTTTCTGGACAAAGTCAGCTTGTTTAAAAAACAATTTTATTTTATCATTGATTTTTCTCTCTCAGAAGTCCATGTTCACTGCTGTGGTGGTTCTACTGAAGCTGTGATCCGATTGGTCGTCTCTGCTCTGGTGGGCGTGGCTACTGTCGCTGTTCTGCTTTATGAGATTTTCAGATCCAGAAGATCAAGAAACTGATCATAAACATTGTGACATATCTCATAAAAAAATATATTTGTGATTTTATATGGAAAAATAAATCACATTGTTTGATGAAAGAAATATAATGAGGCACAAGTATACAATGTACTTTTTATATGATATTCAAATACCATATGCTTTAAATTTAACTTTTTATAATCGTATTATTCTCATCATATACTCTTGTTTATGGTTTATATATTTTATATAATTTCTATTTAGAGAACTGATCTGAGTAGTGTCAGAGTAAATATTATAGTGTAATCTGTGATGACCTCTAGCGGTGAGTTTGAGGAACTGTAGATTCATCATTATACACTGATGATGTTTGACCATCATGTACAGACTGCACAAAGCTATGTGTGATTCAAAAAGAGTCAAATATTTGTCCAAATAAAGTGACAGAGAAATAATAATATATGTCAAAAATCTCAGATCAAACTAGAGACCAACTGTGATATATAATGAACACATTATTTAGATGTTTTAGAATAGCTGATCAGAGGTAACATTACTTTAAATATTCATTTATAATGATGTTTAAAAAACTAAATGATCAGATAATATTGTATTATTGTAAATATAAATAAACAGAAAACAAAATCTAAACTCTGATACCTGAAACTTGCAGATCATTTCAGTGACAAAAGTTTTACAAGTTCTCAGATCGTCCAGAAAAGTTGAAGTTGACACAATGTGAATGTTTTTAAAGTGTGTTTCTAGATTGTTCCAGAAGTGACTGTTAAAGTCTCTCATATTTACAGTGTTAAATCACACATTGTGTCAAATATGAAACCGTAATAATGTGAAGAAAAGCTTCAGGGTTCGAGCGTTTCTAAGAATTTAAGACATAAATATTAGAAGAAATAAAATTATTCTTACAATAATCAAATAATTTATTTTATGGTATAATAAATCTATATAAAGCTCCATACAAAAATAATTTATAAATATGAAACATTTTATGTTTTGCACGTCATGTGACCATCAACCGACATCAGAGAACCGTGATCATGTGATTGTGTGTTTAATTATTGAAATTAACTTAGTAAAACTTTAAGTGTGTGGTTCACTGTGACGTGTTGAAGTGTTTACTGAAATATAATAATAATAAACTTAGTTGCCAAGGCAACATATTGTTTAGTTTATGTTGAAGTACTAAAACTGCATGCTAAATAAAAATTAATAAAACTAGGCATGTATTTAAAAGTATAAAATGAACACAGAAAGAATTAATATAATTCAAAAAATGAGAAACAGCTGTAAGAATATATTAATGATAACACAGCACAATCTTTTCATTGAAAATATAAATTGCTTAAAAAATGATAATTTATAACAATGAAATAGTTTATTTAAAATGTTGCATTTATTCACAATCTGTTATTAAAAGCAACAGTAAAAATGATGTTCTTACAATATAAACATGTAAATAAAGAGTAAAAGTGACAATTCAGATTCTGATGAGTTATAATAACCAAATAAACAGTTCTGCCTGAATCACAATACAAACAAGTTTTGAAGCGAAATAATGTGTATAAATCTTCAAACATTGTGTTATGCAGATACAGAAGATTGATGATAAGTCAAGTAAAAACTGACAGTACAAGTTTCCTTTTCTGATTGCATGTTTTTAGTAATCTTTTCAACAATGTATCACTAGTTGACCCTTAAGCCCTGCCCAAACTAGATGACCTCTGACCTCTGCCCAGTGTCTCGCTCCTTCACTTCAGGTGTATAGACATACATACATTTCATAAACAGAATCTACTCTCACTACAAGTGAGAGACACACGTGACATTCTTTGAATCATATATTTTACTAAAGATCAAGGAATATCATAAAATTGCCATCACAACTGCTTACACACGTTCTCTTTTCAAAACTCTATACACACAATTCCCAAAACTGCACACACAAAATGCAAAAATGCCTCACATCTCCTTCAAAATGTAACACTGCATTCAAAATGCCATAAACACGTGTCAGAATGAAGCATTTGCATCAAATGGCAAACACTTCTTTTATAATAGCCATGTAAACACTGTTGTTCTGAATCTAAAGCTGTTTGGTCTTTCATAGACTCATATCTACACTTCAATACTATGTTCTACAGTGACAGTAATCTGCTGAGAGCGGGAACAAGTACACTGTAAACACACATGCAATGTAGAAACAGAAAATATTGATCAGGCCAAACATTACTGTTGTGTACAGTAGCAACACAAACATAAACATATGTAAACCAAAAGTATATTCTTTAAATACAGTAAAGAACACAGTTGTGTGTGTGTGTGTGTGTGTGTGTGGGGGGGGTCTCTGTCCATTGTTGGCATCCATTGTTCAAAACCGGTAATCTGACCTTTGACCTGTTCATAGGCCTATACTACAGTAAAGCAGTGATTGGTTAGTGATCAGTAAAGTGATTCGTGTTTGCACATGTGAGGAGTGTGTGTGTGTGTGTGTGTGTGGCCAGGTGAATAATAAGTGTAGCATTTTGATTGGTTGTGTTTAGAAAAGGAAAGCAAGTGCCTTCCGGTTAGATTTGTGTGTGTTAGGTGGAGAATTGTG
The DNA here is from genome assembly GCF_949152265.1 of Phoxinus phoxinus. Classification (NCBI taxonomy): domain Eukaryota; kingdom Metazoa; phylum Chordata; class Actinopteri; order Cypriniformes; family Leuciscidae; genus Phoxinus; species Phoxinus phoxinus. Next base: position 27,389,586 of record NC_136895.1, on the reverse strand, counting down.
TGTAGTGTTTTGAAAAAAGTGTTTTATGGAATTGAAAGAGTCAAAGGCTGAGAAAGAGCTCATGGTTTTGGAGATTTGGTGTGTAGTTTTGTACTTTGAGTGAGAGGTTTCAAAAATTGTGTGACATGAAAAGATGTTGTGTGTAAGCAGTTGGAAAAACTGTAAACTGTCACAGAACGCCCGACAACGCCTCCTCCTGGCGCCATTCGATCCCTCTCTCCTGAGTATTACGACTTCATCTCCCATCTCCCCTTCCTGCACTCCTCACCGTCCAGCCCTGTCCCTTCTCCTCTTCAGCATTATCACCTGTTCATCCTCCCTTTATATGGACTGCTCACTCTTTTGTTCTCTGTGAAGTATTGATTTGCCAATCTGTCTGTGTTGCACGTTTCTCTGTTATCTCTGGACCCTCGATCTCAGTCTCTCTACTGATGAACCTTCGCTGCCCGTCCTGACCTCTGCCTGTGTTTCACATCGATTACTGGACTGCCCGTCTACTAATGCCAGCCTGAGTATTACTTATGTGTGCCTGAGTTTCCTTCTATCATCAGTCTGAGTTTATGTCAGCGCTCCTCGTTTTTTGTACCTGTGTTAATAAACTTCTGCAAATGGATCTAACAGCTTCTACATCACACCTGCATTTAAGAGCTTTTATTCATTTCAGTGTTTTTTCAGATCTCAACCCCAAAATGGACTTGATTTAAAAAGGATTTTACACAAAACTTGCTATAAAACAAACATCTAATCTACCTACTGCTCATGTGTCCCTCAGAACAATTTAATAACTACAAATGTAATATTTATGATTTAAAAAAAAATTAGACTGAAGTGAAAAATAGACAAATTGTGTGTCTGTGTGTCTTAAAATAAATATTTGAAAAATAATAAATTTCCATCTTAATTTTTATGTGATGCTATAAAGTGATGTCCCAGTCTCAACCCCATCATGCCAACTATTCTCCGCGTAATAATTTAGACTCCACCCATATAACACTGTTAAAGAGGCCTAAATTATATCATTTCTGGTAAATTATGTCACATAAGGGTGAAGTCTAAATTATTAAGCGGAGAATAGTTGGCATGATGGGGTTGAGACTGGGACATCACTTGTCCGTTTTTTTTTTTCAATCAAATATGGAATCTTCCATATTTTTTTTTTTTTACAAATATTTTTCACAAGAAAGTAACACAAATAAAACCTTACAACATTGCCAAAAAAATTAAACTGTGTAGCCTACATTTTGTGAAATATTTTCTAAGTACAAATTCAGTTTGGGACCTGACAAAATGCTTAGTTTACAATAGAAATAAGACATTATTTTATGATTAAAATGCAATATTTTTTTATTCTTTATAATGGAAATGCCAAAGTATTGTGGAAATCTTGTAATATTTCATTTTGGTGAACCACCACTTTAAAAAGTCTGGGGGACTGAAATATCACCGAATCCCAGGAATGACCCATAAAATGTTAACGCAGCAGTGCACAAGCAGAACCCGGAAAAGACTTTTGTTTTGTATTTAGATAAAAACGTCACTACGTCATCGCAGTACAGCGATTGTATAAGGAAAGTATTCAGATTTTCACAGATGGGGCAAAGGTATGCAAACAGATGCAACAGGATCTGCAGTTGTTAGATATCAGGTGGAACAGTAAAAGAACATCTGATTGTCTGAGTTTGCAGTTGAACTGTTTGCCATATTGATGGCTTTGGAATGGACAGAACATAGGGGAGAGGAGAGCGGGGCACAACCTAACGCATTTTGGTTTTGGCTCAATTATTTAAAAAATAATTAGGTTAGACTAATTTTTTTTTACACAAGAAACATACACATCTCTGCTACAAATGAACACTTAAAGTTTTTTTCTAGGACCTTCCATTTTCGTACAGTTGCACTGAAAGTGACAGAAGTGCAAATGTTACAACTTACCCCATATGCAGGGTTAGTTGTAACAGACAGAGGGGTTAGTTGTAACACTTGTGTGTAACACACATAATTCAGTACTATTTTATCTGTATAGTTTGATATTGTTTGTACATCTGTATAGATAGATATCCATACATCCATCCCTCATCCAATCATCCTTCTATTATGGATCAATATCATGGATAGAGATATAGGAAAGGGCTGCACAGTTTTGCATGCAAAATTATTACTATTATTAATAGTAACAGCAATAATAATAAAAACAAGCTTAAAATCACATTTTAAAGTGTTTATTACATGAAAACAGGCAATATTTTTAATAAATAAACAAGTGATCAATATAGTAAACAAATCCCATAGCCTACAAAGTGGGGGGAAAAAATCATACTTTGAATTTGATTCAAATTCATCTGGCAGAAATACACAGAAGGTCCCTACTCACTCCTCTATCTGTTTTCCGCTTTGGATGTCTCATTCTGTAAAAAAAAAAAAAAACTGAAAGAAGGCTCCCTGTTTTTATTTCAATATCATGAACACTTGGCAGCTTAGTTGTAACACTGTGTTACAACTAACCCCGCAGTGTAAAAAATATTTTAAACCTAGCTAACAGTTGCTAGGAGTTGCTGACATGTTTCAAAATGGTGCCATGTTTTAGCCAACAAGACAGTGATTAAGGCAATATAAAGTTAGATTTGGTGACGTACACACACAACTCAGAAACAGAAAAATACGTATGATGAAAAAAAATACTTAGATGGTGTCAAAACACTCTTTGTCCCGTATCTTCACAAAATATTATCAAAACTTTTCACAAATCCACGGGAGACCGTCTTCTGGCAGCGAGAGAAAAAGATCGTAAACACAACCCGCGTGACCCTGAGTAACAACGTAAAAGGTCCGTGTTACATTTAGCCCCGCGTTAGGTTGTGCCCCGCGCTCCCCTATTAGTGAGAAGGAAATCTTAATATGTAGTGACTCTGTGGCAGCTCTTATAAGCATGAAGACAGGTGCAACTAGAGTTCATCTAGATCTGCTGTATGAAGTGTTATTTACGAACTCAAGAATAGTTAGGAAGGGAAAAGTGTCATATTTCTGTGGGTCCCTGCACACGTGGGAATTCAGGGAAATGAGAAAGCGGATAAGGTGGCAAAAGAAGCAGTTAAAAAAGGAGATGTTGAAGTTAACATTAAATGATCAAAATCAGAGGGGAAAGGAATAGTGTGGAGAAGTATAAATCTACAATGGCAACAGAGCTGGGATAATGCAACAAAAGGGAGATATTTACATGAGATCCAAAGCAAAGTAGGTATCAAGAAGCAGGGGAACAAAGAGGAAAGAGCAGGAGATGATGAGTAGGCTGAGAATTGGGCATAGCAATGTTAACGGCACACTTTTAATTACAGGAGTACATATCCTACAGGAATGTGTGAACAATGTCAGGAGGAAACAGTAGAGCATATTCTTATAACATGCAGGACATTTACTCAGGAAAGACAAGAAATTGTAATAAAATAAAAAAAAATAGGACGGGTAGATAATACAGTAAAAAGTTTATTGGAATATGGAGAGAGTGTGGAGGGTATCAAATGGATATTTGGGTTTCTGAGGATGACTGGATTAGATAGGCGGATTTAGTATGAATGAGAATAAAGGGTAAATAAACCGAAAGGTGGCAGTAATGCAACTCAAAACAACTAAGATACTTCTCATGTTGGGAGAGTGAAAGAGCTAAACGGGGATGCTTTGCATGGAGATGTGAGGAAATAGCTGAAGACATGACATTAAATCAAGGAGGATATATCCCGACAGTGCCATTATCAGTGACACCACCTTGGTTGTTTCCTCCAGTGTCAGTAGATTTATATTTCCTGGAAAAAATGCAGGGTCAAAAAGGATTTGGAAATATGGCAGTACTGGTGGAAGATAGATTACAAACACTATATCAAATGTTCATATACAGATGGATCCAAGGATCCTAATACAGGGAAAGCAGGTTTTGGTTTTAGTATTCCTATATTGCATGTTTCTGGTAAAAGAAGGACTTCAGATCATCTATCAGTTTACAGTAGAGATGTTGGCAATTTTAATAGCATTACAGAAGGTAGAAGAATTACAAAAGTTATTTTATGTACAGATGCTCTGTATTAATGTCACTGCAGTCATTTACATCTAACAGCAGGCAAGATATAGTAAATGAGATCTATGAAACATTGTACAGAATTAAAAATATGAATATGCAGGTAACATTTATGTGGATTCCAGCACACAGAGGGATTAAGGGAAATGAAGATGTGGATGCATTAGCAAAACAGGCTCTGATGCAGGAGGAGGTATTGTGCGTTCCAGTAAGTCTGAAGCCAAAGGAATAATTAAACGAAACATAATTAAGGAGTGGCAGAACAGTTGGGATACAGGAAACACAGGGCGACATCTCTATATATTACAGCAAGATGTGGGTACAGGAAGGATAACCAGAAGAAATAATAAAGAGGAGAATATCTTGACAAGGCTAAGGGTTGGACATACTAGGCTTAATAAAACTTTGCACTTAATAAATAAACACCCTTCAGGAGTGTGTGAACATGGCCAAATAGAGGAGTCAGTCGAGCATGTAATTCTTCACTGTCAAACATTTTCTCGAGAGCGGGAAGTATCAAGGGAGGAAAGTAGAAAGTTGGAACAGGAAGAATTAAGTTAAAAAAAATTTTGGGATATTGAAGTAGGGAAGTTATTCTGTTATTTGAGATAAACTGGATTGATAGAATTTAGGGGCAGGTAATATTATTAGAATTATTACTATTATTATTATTATTATTGTTTTTTTTATTGTTTTTTATTCAAGGGAAGGAAAGCTCTGGCCCACACTCCAACATAGTAGGTGGCGGTAATGCACCACCATAATACTGGTTGCCACCCGCCATGTAACAAAGAAGAAGAAGAAAGATGCCAGCTGCCGTAAAACCCAAAGAAGAAGAAGAAGCAGTACAGCGAGTAGAGGAGCCTCCTACATTATTACTTTCATTTTAACTCGTGAAATAACGGCGTCGCCACTAATGCAGAGTAACAACAGATCACTTTTACTTCACCGAATCTGCGTTCATCATTGAGCCAATATTGAAAATTAAGCATGTTTCTATTTCTTTTCTTATTGGTGATGTGCTTACCTCTGCATGGTAAGGCATTTATAGCCTAACGTTACTAACATTAGCTACTATCGCTTTTCCCGGTAAAACGAACGACAACGTTATAATATGCTCAATTAACTTTATATTCGACGAATATTCATGTATTGTTTGTATTTTACTCCATTAATGTAAGACGTTTCTCTGATCTCTTTTCTGGTCAACGATAAAAATGAACTATAAACGAAACTGTTAGTTCGCGGCCCTGTCCAGCTTCAGTCAAAACATGGACCAAATATTGAAAATATGTCCGTCAATGCGCAGTTGTAGTGACATGATATACAAACCTCTAAAAGTAACATGGTTTCATACCGTGAGTAATGTTGATACCTGTGCATAAACTGATCAAATGTTCATTGAATGTAGTGTAAGTCGCTTTGGATGAATACAAGTGTACAAAAGAAAACATGTCATTTGATTTAAGTGTAAGATTGAAACAGTAAAAATGATAACGATTAAAATAATAAACTTTCCATTGTACGTTAATGTTTTGGGAAATGGCACAATTTTCTTACATATTAATATTATGGGTAATACTCATAATATTCATGTGTTGTAAAATAACATAAGTTGAATATACGTTGATCAAGATCCTCCATAAGACTCGTGAATTTTTGTGTTACATTTATGAATCCAGACATATTTCTCTACTCATAATCTTTATGATATGTAGAAAAACATTTTTACAGCACTATTACGCATTTGTTTGGCTAATGTTAATTGTTTCTTCTTCAGGTGTGTCTGGTGTTGATACAGAAGTGTCAGTGACGGAGGGAGATTCAGTCACTCTTAACACTGGTGTTCAAACAAACCAACAAGACATTATTAGATGGTATTTTAATGTCATTCTCATCGCTCTAATCAGTGGAGATCTCAGTAATATCTGTACAGATGTTCAGTGTAATGAAGTTAATGGGAGATTCAGAGACAGACTGAAGCTGGATCATCAGACTGGATCTCTGACCATCACACACACCAGAAACACACACTCTGGAGAATACACACTACAGATCATCAGCAGCAGCAACAGTGAAAAGATCTTCAGTGTTTCTGTTCACGGTGAGTCTTCATGTTTTAAAGCAAGTCTTGTACATTTAAATCGCATCATTCATGTGTTTAATACTTTTGCAGACATTCAGGGGTGTTTTCTCTTTAACTGTATTTTAATTCACATACAGCATAAAGATAATTTCTACACAAATACATTTATTCTTTGTGTAATTTATATATTTAACTTAAAATTCAGTGCATTATGATTTAAAAACATACTTGTTTTTCTATTGGTGGTAGTTTAACTGTTTTGTTCTGGTGAAGATGTCAGTTTCTCATCATATCATCCGTCCATTTCAATGCAACTATTATTTATTGGTCCGTGTTCCTTCGGATAATTAGTTTTCTCGTTTTTGTCTTAAACGGATAAACAAAGAAATCGTTCGTTTATCACACATTCGACCCTTTTCATGAACAAAGAAATCGCAATTTATTTATTTTTTATATATTTTTGTTTGTGTTTTCATCAAACTTTGTTGTAATACGCCAAATGGAAAAACAATAAAACCAAACTGGATAAACACAATTAATTTTTCTATCTCTACACGGGCGGGAATAAAACGCCACTTTCCGCTGATTGGTCAACCAAAGATCAAGCCGTGATGTCATCAATTCCTTACTAGTGTGAGTCACTGAATAAAAGTGTAAATGAAAACATGTTATTTAAATGTAAGATTGAAACAGTAAAATAATAATGATTAAAAAAATTCCTCTATTGTTAATGTTTTGGGAAATTGCACAATTTCCTGGAGTATCATAATATTCAGGGTTGTATGATGTTCGGGAAGTGAATGTTCATTGTGAATCCAGACATATCTCTCTACTCAAAATCTTTATGATGTGTAGAAAAACATCTTTACAGAACTATTACACATTTGTTTGACTAATGTTAATTGTTTCTTCTTCAGGTGTGTCTGGTGTTGATACAGAAGTGTCAGTGATGGAGGGATATTCAGTCACTCTAAACACTGGTGTTCAAATAAACCAACAATACGGAATTAGATGGTATTTTAATGTCATTCTCATCGCTCTAATCAGTGGAGATCTCAGTGATATCTGTACAGATGTTCAGTGTGATGAAGATACTGAGAGATTCAGAGACAGACTGAAGCTGGATCATCAGACTGGATCTCTGACCATCACACACACCAGAAACACAGACTCTGGAGAATACACACTACAGATCATCAGCAGAAGAGGCAGCAACAGTGAAAAGATCTTCAGTGTTTATGTTCATGGTGAGTCTTCATGTTTTAAAGCAAGTATTGTGCATTTAAATCACATCGTTAATGTGTTTAATACTTTTGCAGACATTCAGGAGTGTTTTCTCTGTTGTGGCAAAAACAATATTTAACAAACACAGCATTCCCAGGCAAAAGAGACGTCAAGATCCAAATTGTATTTAAAAGAAAAAGATATTTATTCTTGCAAGAATAGTTCCCATTCTAGCCACACAGGCCAGCTGCAGAGTGAGGGTGAAACCCCCAACCCTAACAGACCAGTGAGACCCAGATAGATGTTTTGCTGGTAGTTTTATAATGTTCTCATCAAAGCATTCTCTAAACACCCACCCCAGAGGGCAGGAACTGAGGACCCCCATGGTTGCCTCAACCCCTCCCTAGCCCGGGGATCTTTTCACCTTTGTCTTAGTGTCACACACACAGCTGTATCAACGTTACAACATAAATCTCAAAATACAGAACACATGGCATTCATTTGTTATCATTGAGAAAACAAAATAAGAAATAAAAGATTAAAATTGCTACTACATCTCTTTAACTGTATTTTAATTCACATACAGCATAAAGATAATTTCTACAAAAATAAATGTATTCTTTAAGTGTAATTTATATATTTAACTTAAAATTCCGTGCATTATGATTTAAAAACATACTTGTTTTTCTATTGGTGGTAGTTTAACTGTTTTGTTCTGGTGAAGATTCAGTTTCTCATCATATCATCCGTCCATTTCAATGCAACTATTATTTATTGGTCCGTGTTCCTTCGGATAAATGAAAATGAGTCACTGAATAAAAGCGTAAATGAAAACATGTTATTTAAATGTAAGATTAAACCAGTAAAATAATAATGATTAAAAAAAATTCCTCCATTGTTAATGTTTTGGGAAATGGCACAATTTCCTGGAGTATCATAATATTCAGGGTTGTATGATGTTCATGAAGTGAATGTTCATTGTGAATCCAGACATATCTCTCTACTCAAAATCTTTATGATATGTAGATTTTTTTTTTTTACAGCACTATCATGCATTTGTTTGGCTAATGTTAATTGTTTCTTCTTCAGGTGTGACTGCTGTTTATACAGAAGTGTCAGTGAAGGAGGGAGATTCAGTCACTCTTAACACTGGTGTTCAAACAAACCAACAATACATAATTAGATGGTATTATAATGTCATTCTCATCGCTCTAATCAGTGGAGATCTCAGTAATATCTGTACAGATGTTCAGTGTGATGAAGTTAATGAGAGATTCAGAGACAGACTGAAGCTGGATCATCAGACTGGATCTCTGACCATCACACACACCACAGACACAGACTCTGGAGAATACACACTACAGATCATTAGCAGAGGCAGCAGCGACAGTGAAAAGATCTTCAGTGTTTCTGTTTATGGTGAGTCTTCATGTTTAAAAGCAAGTCTTGTACATTTAAAGGTGCTGTATGTAGATTTTATACTAAAACTAATCCCTTTTTATTGCCTGTGTGTGAAGGGGTTGTAATCTCACAGTAAAATGATCCACTTTGCGGGTTTTGCTATTACCTCTGAAAGCAAGTATTCTTATTTTTATGTGAAGGTGCCGGGTTGGATTTACAGCGAAATCCAGTGACGTCACCTGCATGCGCGCTCCCCGAGCCTCTCGCCTCGTCTACTGACTTTGCACTCAACAGCGACGACACTGCAACTTATGACATGTCTGATAACACTAAGAAACTACCAGCACAACACAGACTCCAACATGTTGTGTGATGCTTTCTCCGGTGTGTTTGTCTGGCCGGTACTCGAGCACGCGCTTGTAAACTGATTGGTTGCAATCTGAAACATCACCGCTAGAGGGCGCTGAAAAATACATACAGCACCTTTAAATCACATCATTAATGTGTTTGATTATTTTTTATTATAATTTATATAATTTTTATTGGGTCGGTAATATTTTTAATATTTTTGAAATAAGTCTATTAGTTTATTTAAAATAAATGCTGTTCTTTTGAACTTTCCATTTATCCAAGAATCCTGAAATAAAAATGTAAATATCTGTTTTCAAAATTGATAATAATAATAATGAATGTTTCTTGAGCATCATATCAGAATGATTTCTGAAGGATCATGTGACACTGAAGACTGGAGTCAGTGTAAAATTACATTTTACAATATATTAAAATAGAAAACTATTTTAAATTGTCATAACAATAATACTTTATTATGCAAATAAAAGCAGCCTTTGTGAGCATAAGAGACTTAAAAAAATATATATATATATATATCTTACCAAACCTATTGACTGGTAGTGTAGATCATTTCTTCAAAAACACATTTACTCTTAAACTGTCATTTATAGCTTTAACTTCTAATTCATTGCATTATGATTTAAAAACAAATATTGGTGGTAGATTAAACTGGTAGATTTGTTCTGGTCAATATCATCTCTGATCACCTTCTTTTATCATCAGTTTAAATACATCTATTTTTTCATACTCAGTTTTTTTGTTTTTTTTTTCACCAAGAATCCAAAGTGCAGTGGATTTGAAGTTAACATAAAATATGTTCATAAAATGTTTCAACCCAGTAAATGTTTTCACTGAGGTTTGTTTGACAAAAGTCTTCTTTACATGCACATCAAATGACACACAAATGTCACAACAAACAAGTTCTGCTCACATTTCTGAAGTGTTTCTGTGCTGGTGTTTCCAGTTTCCAGTGCTTGATGCTGTTTCTGCTGCTAGTTCTTCTTAGACACACAAGATCACGCCATTTACCAGTTAAATCAACATCATACAACTGATGACCAAAGTAGAAACGGACAAAAATACTGTTGAAGTTGATGTATAAGTCACTTTGTAAATAACAATGACTGTCTGTCTTTAACTTTTTCAGCTCCAGATCCAGATCCGACTCCATCTGTTTTTGTTGCTGTTGCTGTTATTGTTGCTGTTGCCTCTGTTGCTGTTCTTCTGTTTGTTGCTGTGATTTGCTGTCGCAAGCGCCGAGCAAGAAGGAACGGTGAGTGTAACATACAAATGATTTAATAAGATGGAAATATGAGATTTAAAAACACCTTTACCCTTTAAGACCGTGCGTGTCTCTGTTTAAGAGCCGATAGAAACTGAAACCAAATGGCTAGCTCAATAATTATTTTTGCACACAAAACCAGAGACGTTACACGTTCCGATCGAGCCTCCAACATGCTCCTGTTGCGTTGTTTTCACCCTCTAATGAGTCTGCACAAATAGCATAATATGCGTTTTCAAATAAAAACACTAAAATGCATTGCATGTCCTTTGCACACATGTTCTATAGATATGCGATCGACAGTCACGTCTTCCCATACGCTCATACACGTTCATGCACTATGACCCCAGAGTGTGTCGCATGTTGTGACGTCACAAGATGCGACATTTGACTCCCATTGCTACCTGATAGCTACTCTGATGCGATTTACTTTCGTTATTGTCTTTTTTATCATTGCTTCGTCATTTTATCATTTATTACTCTTTTACACATACATACAAACGCACATTTACAAATGCAAGCACATTCTCACACACACGCACGCGCAACGTCATGCCTGCATGACAAGAGAAGACAAGGAGGTTTTGACACACTAGCTGCTACTTGCGCCCGATGAATGAGTGTATCTTACAAACTAATTTATGTAAACAGTTCAAATCAATTGTGTGTGTAGTTTTAAAGTGTTTTATGCAAATTTTTTACATTGACAAGTTTGAGGTTGACATTTGCGATATTTCTGTATTTAATAAAATATGTAGAACAAATAAACAATTTTAATAACATTTTTTGGTTTATTGCACTTTTCAGCTTTTTATCTAGTTACTATTGATTTATTACAAAGATAGCCTTCAAATTGGGGGTGTAAGGATTGTTTTGATGTATGGCATATGAAAATGCTCTAAAGAATGACAGCACAGCATGTAAAAATACTAAGATATAATCTGGCGGAATTGTTCTATGGCAGGTCATAAAGGGTTAAAAGATGTGAGGATTTTCAATTTTTTACTCTTACCAAAGTAATGTGTTTAATTGAGTTTGTTGTTTTTCCTCAAAGCTAACCGGACGAAGCGCAATACACAGGTGAGAAACTACATGAACTGAATCTGTCTGACTGCAGAACAGCTGATTAAATGTTTGTGTGATTTACATTTTATATTATATAATTAGAATAATTTATTTACATAATATTTCAAGCATTTAAATGTGCTAAAAGTTTAGTAAAGATGAATTATTTTAATAAATGTGAAGAGAAACATCGTACATTTTAAGATATTTCGTAACTTTTTTTTATTTTACCTTCTGTGAATCTGTGTGTTTTTTATATACAGGCAAGTGGAGCTGAAGACTCGTCCCCTGATCAGAGAGACACTTTAATGATGAAGACTCTCAGTGACTTGAACCTTAATCAGACTGAGGCGGCCAATGAGACGTCTACGTAACATTTATTATATTTATACTTTCATTAAAAGAGAACTTGAAGAGAAGATGGGAAACGAGAAGAAACTCGCATCGCTCACAGAGAAAGAATGTCGCGATGCCAAGATTTCATTAGTTGGCACAAATGCTAGTAAAATTTCACATTTTCAAAAATGTCAATTTCAACATTGGTTTGAGAAGTGTGTTCGGTTGCTCAAACGCTCGAGTTTTATTCTGTTTTCCAACTGTACAGTAATTAAGAATGAAACGGCTAGAGTTTATCCACACCTCTACTATTGAATCCAGCGTATCATCAGTCGCTCGGATTCGCTGTCAAGTACAACTGGCAGTCTAAACTAAACGCTATTGGCTATTTTAAAAGGGAGTAGCATTAAATATTTCCCGTCTTAGCTCCTGTTTGAGTGGAAATTACGTCAACGCATCAAACAAACCTTTGCGTTACAAGGCCCTTCAGTGAGACTTTAATAACAGCAGTTTTCATTTACACTGCAAGACCTGCAAGTTTTTTTTTTTTTGTCTGCTTATGTTTACATTCATAAGGTTGAATGAACATGAAGTTGTTCAAAATGTTTATCTTGAAGAAGAATTCGAGTTATTCCGTACTGAAAGAGAAATGCTCTTCACGGAGAAGAGCACACAGGTTACGCCAATACTGGTAATGTTATATTTACAATTTTATGACAACACTAGAGAGGAAAATCCCTGATGAAAACACCAGTATGGCATTATTTCTAACATTAATGTTACTCTAAACTGGTGTTTTCAGCAGACAATGTTAAAGTGTATGAAGCACTTTGTTTGTGGTGTCGTATCTTTGTGGTTAAAGTGTAAAAGGTTCAAATCCAGCAAGAGTTGATCCATAAACTCTGAATCTCAGGAACTGAACCTGTAAAACTGAAAGACACTGGAGAAAAGAGGAGAAAAGAGAAAAGATGCCTAATATGCAACAAAATGCCTAATATGGGTTTATGTAATGTATTTTATATCAGTATTTTATAATGTAATTTATATTTATATCAAGTGTCACTGACTGTTGCATAAGCCTTATACTGGTATCAAGCATATTTCACAGATATGTGTGTACTGGTTAAACAACAATATGCATTTTGTATCATAAAGCACGTTTTTGTCTTCGTTAAATATGCAAAAAGTGAATTGCTTTTCTTTATATTTTGTTTTAACAAATGTCTTGTAACATTGTAATCTTTTATGAAGCTTTTGAGATGGCATGCTGATCTTTTATTTTATTTTTTACTGTCAAGTGTTTTTTTACTGCATTAACGGTAATGATTCATCATTCACATCATCTGTTCGTTATAAATGTTTTCTCCATTTCATCTTTTAGTTATTCTTGAAGAGTGTTTTGCTGTGATTGTCCACTGTTGTTGTGTAATTATTTGTGTAATTTATGCATTTATGCCGGCAGGATTTAGAAGTGGTCATCATGGGGTCTGTTGTTATAAATGTTTTCAGAAAAGTCATTTCAGTGTCATATCTAAAGTACTATAATATGCCAAACTCCTCACAAAAGCCTGAACCGTCATAGAATATAGACCTTTCTCTTTTCTTTTTCTTTGCATCCGTCAAGGAAAACGTGATTTGAAGCATTTATAAACTATGATTTCCTGGAAAAAATAATATAAATCGTGTATGTTCATGTAATAAGTGCAATTAAAACAGACATGATTCACTTATACGGCTGAAGTCTTTTATTATTATCTTTTGGATTTTAAAAACCTAATTTTATGATGCTGTTAAGCTAAATTTAGGCAGTACGTTTATAAATGATTTAGCTGAAAATCTTGCAGTGGATCAAAAATAACATTTTAATAAACATTACAAAAAAAGTTTGCAGTATTTATTAGACAGAGAAGAATGAGCTTAATAGTAAGCGCCACACTGCCCCCTGCTGGCGACCCCACGATTACTCCTGACCTCTATTTCAAATATTTGAGTGTAAGGATGGTGGAAACAGGTTCATAACCCCTGAACAAATATTCAAAAACATTAATTATAAAATTACAGAAACTACCACAAATGTGATAACACTTTAGTGGGCATCACACACACATAGAAAATGTGTTTTTATTTGTTGTAGGAAGGAGCATGTCATTTAAAAAAACTGTGTTTCACTTTAAGCATATCAAATCAAGATCTCTGTTTCACTATATTTTCTCCGTTATTTCTATTTTTCCGTTACGCTATAAATTAAGAAAATGTATACAATATTCAACAATATTAGACATGACAAAAATAAAGAATGGTTTCTATGAACAAGAACATTTAAAGTCTTAATAAGAGCCAGAATGACATATGTAATTATAAAGTGTGTGTATGTGTGTGCGTGCGTGCGTGTGTGTGTGTGTGTGTTTGTTTGTTTTTTGGCGGATGATTTTATTAGATCAACTGAATAAAATGTTTCAAACACTGTTTTGTTCTGTTTGTGTTGGCGGCGTCTGACTGGTATGTGTAACAAGGTAAGATGATTCTTAGTTTTTCACAGGTAAATCAAGTCAGTATTAGTATTGTGAGATCTGCTGTCCAATAATGAATTTGCAGTTCTCTATACATTTTGTATCAGATTACATTAAATATGATAAAACTCACTGCTTTGTAAACCAACACAGACTCAATCTGTTCTTGTTCGTGTTCTTCAGGTGTGTTTGCTGTTGAAACAAATGAAACACAGTCAGTGTCAGTGATGGAGGGAGAATCTGTGCTTCTACACACTGATGTCAGTGAAATACACACACACGACGACATACTGTGGAAGTTTGGAGCTGAAGAGTCTCTGATCGCTAAAATAAACAGAGATTCGGGAATCTTCTCCACATATGATGTTCCTGATGGGAGATTCAGAGACAGACTGAAGCTGGACAATCAAACTGGATCTCTGACCATCACAGACACCACAACTAAACACGCTGGACTCTAGAAGTAAAGATAATCGCATCTGAACTGTCATCAAAACATTCAATGTTTCTGTCTATGGTGAGTACAGATCATTTTTTGTGTTCTTCACATTTATTGACAGTAGCGGCTCTATACACACATTTGGCTGAGGCAGATTCTGTGTCGTAACACTAGTTTATGATTGGCCGCTAGCAGGGCCGTGCACAGACATTTTGAGGGGCAGTGGCTTAAATCAAAAAAGGGGGCACTATAAGGAGTTTGACTGAGGCAGTATCATCTTAATATAGAGAATTAATAACAACTCTTTTATAATCGTGGGCAATAAGATTACAATTAGGATTTAGTGCTAAATCAATTTATGTTGTTATAATTACTTTTCCAATTAAATAATTAAACGACTGTCTTTCTTACTCTAGCATATGTATTTACTGTCAGACTGTTTAACTGATGCTCAGTGGGCTCTCCCTCACTCTCTGAGCTGCCTCATCTTCAATGGAAGTATTAGACATTTAATTTAAATATTATACAGTTACAGTATAAATTGAAATGATATACAGTAGGTTACAACAGTTCTAAAGTCACACCGGGGTAAAATGCGCATGGCACAAATTCAGCTCAGCTTTTCTTCATAAACGCTTTTGATGATGGACTTGGAAATTTGGCTGATCCTTGACTTGATCAAAGTTGATTCTGTGCTAATTTGATCTAATATTTTATGTTTTTTTTAAACGTTTTAGACTTATGTAGCCATTTAAATACAAAGATCTCAAGAATCTTGTTTCTGTATTTTTAAAATGAAAATTTTGATGACAACATTTATTATTTAATTTATCAAAATAACCCAAAACATAGTATAAACTTTGATAAAGTGATTGTTTTGAACAAGTATCAACTTTGGCATTATTAAAAGCATATTAATTTAGCTAAAGTATTTGTATCAATACTGTACCGTGCTGGGTTTACCCCGTGTGTACCTCCTTGCCACCTCATACATTAATACGATTTTTAAACAAACCACCTTTATGATTTATTTTCACACAAAATATGTTGTTTTGTGAAATATGTTCCATCAATTTTCAAACATATATTTTTCTGCAATCATACACTATGGGATTAGTGAAAAGCAAATATTTCTTATCGTGTGCCTTGTAACCAACTATACCAAGGTAGCCTACTATTAATTTAGATTATAACTAATTTAGATAATTTATAGTATATTACCTTTTTATTATGTATAATGTTAATATGGTCTCATTAAAATATTAGAAATATGATGTATGTTATACACACAGTGATGTGAATAAGTATGGACACCCATGCTAAAGTTGCCTAAAAAGAGGAATACAAAAAAAAAAAAAAATTGGAAATTGATCTTAATGCCATAATTAAAAAATAAATAAATAGGAAAACTCCAACCTTTAAATACACCAATTGTCTTTGTGAATGAATAATGTATTGTAAATAAATAAATGTTCTTCCTTAAAATACAGTGTGCATAAGTCAGGACACCCCTATGTTAAATTCCCATAGAGGCGGCAGATTTTTATTTTTTAAAGGCCAGTTATTTCATGGATCCAGGATACTATGATCCTGATAAAGTTCCCTTAGCCTCTGGAATTAAAATATCGCCCCATCATCACACACCCTTCACCATACCTGGAGATTGGCATGGAGTACTTTCCATAAGATCATCTCTCAATGCAAATCAAACCAGCTATTAGGCGAACTGAAATAAAACCATGCCAATCTCCAGGTATGGTGAAGGGTGTGTGATGATGGGGGGGATATTTTAATTCCAGAGGCTAAGGGAACTTTATCAGGATCATAGTATCCTGGATCCATGAAATAACTGGCCTTTAAAAATATAAATATGCCTGCCTCTATGTGAAATTGCACAAGTTGTTAGCACTATTAAAAGACCAGGAGCAAAACATTACCGACAGAAATACAAAAACAAATTAACAAAATACTCATTTCGTGGATCAACCACTGTCTGTAATGTGGATTGTAATTTGTAATCGACCTGTCAATGGGACGACATTCAATTCTGAAACTGTCGTCGGAGAGCGGGCTCATGCTTGTCTGTGAGTGATGCTGCGGAGCGAGCAGGAAAACACGGAGCGGAGAGCAGAATCAGTGGATCTTTAGCGGAGCGATAACAGAACGTTTTTATGGGAATCCTCTGGAGGTTTAGGGAGGGGGGCGAGAGGGGCACCTCAGTTGATGAGGGCAGAAGGGCAGTGGCTCTAGCCACCGGGCCACCCCCCTGTGCACGGCCCTGCCCGCTAGTTTTACATAATCACTGAACATGCAGACACACTTTGGTAGATGTCTAGTGTATTTGCGTAATTCAGCCTGAGGGAGGCGCTCTATTGCTGATTGACAGACTCTAAACACACACACACACACACACACACGCATAAAATGTTCAGAATTGCCTTGTTGTAGCATTTACTACATTTGAATGTTGATTTAGAAAGCTGTGAGTTAGAGGAAAAATGGCGACTCTTATAACTTAACATGATGTGTGTGTGTGGGCCCTACGCTATTTACAGGTTACATTCACATGAGCGTGTTTAAACCAAAAGAATCATGAAACACGGGACGTGATGGTAAACGGTCCATTGTGCCAATAGATGATATGCAAATTTTTTATTTATTTATTTATTAGTTTATTTAACAGGGACCATGCACAATTCAGGCCCTGTACCAGTACAGTTCATTTACATCTGTGGTCCCTGGGCAAGGAAGATAAAAAGACAAATAGACAATACAGACAATACTATCAAGACAGATAAAAACTTAACAACTAACAACATGTGACAAGTGTACACTTCAGAATAACAAGCATTACTTACATATAAACCAAAATACAAATATACATTCCATGTTATAAAAATAAGATCAATGATCACATAGTTGATTCTCCTTCAGCCAAGTCTTTAAGGACATTTTAAAACTGCTGAGACTTGCACAATCTCTAATGTGAAGTGGAATTAAGTTCCACTTTTCTACTAAATGAAAAAGCAGATTGACCAAATGTAGTCTTTGCTAAATTGAGTGTAACAGTCTCCTCTTACAGAAGCCCTGGTGACCCTTACCTTATCTCTGCTAAATGACACACATTGCTCGAGTGGGGGTGGGGTGCAAGATCATGGGTCAATTTATACATCAGGCACATGTCTGCAAAACAGAGAAAACTGTCAAAGGTTAATAGGTTGTATTTTTTTATGAACATGTATCAAACGTGAGGTTTGCCTTGATGTTGAGAGTGGCGTGAGGGATGTATCTCATACATGGGAAAGATGTACATTTTGGGACACATCATCAGTAGTGTACCTTTGAATCAGGGGGTGTTTCGGCCTTACAACACTAGACACCCTCATCAAAGGTGGCCATCCACAGGGTGATCAAACCTGAGCTTGTGTCCCATGCCCAATCATGAGAATTGCCCACGGGACGTCCTCTTCCCTGAGTCAAGCCTAGCGCTGACCACATACCTTGGTCACCCTCTTTTGTTGCTCTTGGAGCCCAGCAAGGGTCCTTCCGCTTAATCCATATCCACTGGCTGCTTCTTTCGGCCGCTTCAGAGACTGATCTATAGTCTGTCGCAGAGCCTGGCCATGTGTTGGAAACTTTTTCCTTCTTCAAAGCAGAAACCAGGAGACTTTTGGGATCGCGTTCAAACAGAAGTTATTCTTTATTGAGTGTGGCTGCAAGTTCTTCCAAAACAGTCTGATCTAAAACAGTTTACATTGTAGTCTATATGCATTCCAAAGAGAGGAGGGATTACATAGAGGAGGAGACTCTGAACAAAGCATGCAAATGAAGTAGGCGTTAGCTTGTGACCAAACTTTCTGCGGCTCTAATCTCATCAGCGTAAGGATTCAACGTCTGGGTCAGGGGCTCCCAAAGCCATTTGCAGAACAACCAGTGAGAGTCTCAATGATCTGACTCATTTACAGGAATCTACTGCTGGAAAACTCAATAATCATCATTTATACCTAAAATGAAATATTAAAATGTGTTATTCTTCACATGGATGCCAAGGTCTCTCAGCAATCTGATGGTGGAAGACGCCACAAAACCTCTGCATTTTACTTCAACGGATAGACTTTAGCTTTCCATCCTCGTTGTTGAGCGTCTGCTGCCAGTTGTAGCGCAGTTTCTTGCTCATAGACCTCTTCTGTTGAATTCTCCCATGGGACAGTGAGCTCAGTGATGTAAACAGACTTCAGTGAAGGGGATTAGTTGCAGGCCAATATCGACTAGCATCTTCCAGTCCCGGTTCATGGCTAGTTATCCAGCTTCTGGGATGTTTGGGCTTTTTCTGTCCCTCTCTGATGAAGGTTTATACGTTCACTCACTTGTTTCGCTACTCCACACATCCCTCTGCCAACGAACGTGTTTACAATCTGACTTATTTTTGATGTGCATCGAGGAATTTATTTGGTAAATGAGTTTCCATCATAGTTTAAACCACATGTTTTCTTATCGGATATTTTTTTCTCTATCAGACTCAAACGAGCACATGCAGGTGAAACTGGAAAAATTAGAATATGGTGCAAAAGTTCATTTATTTGAGTAATTAAACTTAAAAGGTGAAACTAATATATTATAAAGACTCATTACATGCAAAGTGAGATATTTCAAGCCTTTATTTGTTATAATTTTGACAGCTAAAAACCTTTTCACAATATTCTAATTTTGAATTTGGGGTTTTCATAAGCTGTGAGCCATAATCATCAAAATGATAACAAATAAAGGCTTGAAATATCTCACTTTGCATGTAATGAGTCTATATAATATATATCACCTTTTAAGTTGAATTACTCAAATAATTGAACTTTTGCAAGTTTCACCTGTGAGTTTTTTAATGCATTATTTTTATTTAATTTTTTTATTTATGCTTATCTTGGCGTTTCCATCCAGCAGTTTTTGATGCAATTTCCCAAAATGTGCAGATAGGTGGATGGAAAAATAGCTAATGAAAAAGACAAAAAATAAATAAATAATAAACATGCAAACACGGAAAAATCAAAACTAAAACAGAAAAAATAAACATAACCCTGACACAGAAATTATATGTATTTTATAAAAAGTTTAAAAAAGAAGCAACAGAATTACTCAGTGTGTCACATTAAAGGACAAGTTCGGTATTTTACACTTAAAGCCCTGTTTACAGATCGTATCTGATGAAATAGAACGGTTAAGATTAAACTTTGGACAGATGCTGCTGTCGCGAGAATTTTAGGTTTATATCGCTTTCCCCCCCACCCCCACAATGGTTGTCTATGTGCACTGGCAGATTCCTTCCTAAAACACATTAAACTTTCGTTTAGAAAGACGTGAAACTCACCGAGTGGTCAGGGGTGTTCACTGATACGGTTCCAAAAAAAATCGCTGAAAAAGATGCTTTCCAACAGGTTTTATCGTAGTTTTTGTCCAACTCCATGACTTGTATTGAATGTGCTGTGTGAGGTGCGGTATTACTCCGCCGCTGGAGTGTCTATAGAGAGCCTAAGTCCCTCCCCTTCCGGTCGACCACCATGGGACCTTATTTCGGAAAAATATTGTATGGTAGTCAATGGCGAGAGACAACAAATATTTTGATCTCGTTTGAATTGTGCCCTGAATTCCACATATGATGTTTGTCAATTTAAAAGATACATTTTAAAGTCAAGAAAGTCGCAGTTTGATGTAAAACTGTTGAGGTATAAGACTGTGAAAATACGTCATTACAAAGACTACAAACCCAGAAGGCGCACATGCGACGTCATACCTTTTCTCTCTATGAATGAAGCTAACTTTACTGAAGCTAACGTCTGTCATTTTTTCTATAGTCTTACATTATAATCGTAACGTTACGCCGTCATGCCTGACTCGTGTTTTGAGCCAGAATACACACATACGAGCAACGGATCTTGTGACGTAGGCTACATAGTGCGAGACGAGAGATGTAGTTCATCGAGCGATTTTCACATACAACTAAACGTTACTCTTCTGTTTTATGACAAACTGCGACTTTCTTGACTTTCATATTTACCTTTTAAATTGACAAACATCATATGTGTAGTTCAGGGGACAGTTCAGACGGAATAAAAAGATAAGTTATCTCTCGCCATTGACTTCCATACATATTTTTTCCGAAATAAGGTCCCATGAGCCGGAAGCGGAGGGGCGGGACTTAGGCTCTCTATTATTCAAGCTCTCAACGGAAGAATCACGGGTGTGACACGTTTGGCAAAATAGGTCCACAAAAGCTAAATAAACCTAAAATTCTCGCGACAGCAGCATGTGTCCAAATTTTAATCTTAACCGTTCTATTTCATCAGATACGGTCTGTAAACAGGGCTTTAAGTGTAAAATACCGAACTTGTCCTTTAAGTAAGCACAAATCTTACAACACTTGCAGTCTTAATAGGCCCTATGCACAGCTTCACTACTTCCTGAACTTAAGCAGGGACCTTTGTTTCCTGTCTGCCAGGATTGGCCAAACTGATTAATCCAGGTGTGTCTGATTATTGTTGTTGGTCAGACACACCTGGATTAATCAGTTTGGCCAATCCTGGCAGACAGGAAACAAAGGTCCCTGCTTAAGTTCAGGAAGTAGTGAAGCTGTGCATAGGGCCTATAGGGGCTTTCGCACCGAAGGAACATTTTTCATAATTCCTGGAACTATAGTGGAAGTAGCTTTCCCGTTTTTTGGCCGAAGGAACTAGAAATGATTTTAGTTCTAGGAACTGCTTTTGGTGCGATGTTTACTTGAACACTTTGGCCAAACTAAATACGTCATGTTGCCTAAATAGACAAATGGTCAAGTGCATGACCACAAGTGAGGGTGTTTAGACAGGCTCAGACTCTCGTATGTTTTGCTAAACCGGATTGATTAGTCCGGAACCATTTACTTAAAGTAACAAGCAGGACAGACTCATTTAAGCCAACGGCTCTAGTTAGCACACGCTGCAGTTACATTTTTCACCACAGATTTATGTAACAAATGTGGGGCGCTGTTGAGCTATAACCATTTTAATACATACAACTCACTTTACGACGGTTTAAAAAAAATAGTCTAGAACCTACTAATTTGTTTGGTCACAGAATGCTAAACACATTCATGAGTTAAGGTAGGATTGATAAATTTAATATCGAGGTCCGTCCATCTGTTTTCAAGTGGACTCATATTTTGGTGTGGCTCTGCATCACCTCCACCTATACGAGCCTCGGCTGTTTATTAACATGAAGCGATTCAATAAATTATCTCTATCCTCTGTTTTCCAGCCCAATTTTGAGTTCCTGACAGAGACAAGTCAACATGTTGAAAATCATAAAAATATATAACCAATAATTAGAATTATTTCTGATATTTTTCCCCCCAGATGTCCACCATTGTAATAATCCTCCTGAAGCTGTGCTCTGATTGGCCGTCACTGCTCTGGTGGGCGTGGCTACGGCGGCTGCTGTTCTTCTGGTTTATGACATCAGATCCACAAGAGGTTCACAGAAAACAGAACAGATATTAGAAATATTGTGACATCACATATCTTGGAGTTTTAATTTAATTTCAAATAAATAAAATCAACAGGAGGGTTAACGTGGGTGCAAATGGATTTAGGCCAATATGTTTACAACAATATTTTTTTTTTGTGTGTGTGGAAAAAATAAACCACACAATTTAAGGATATAAATATAACAACATTACAAATATTTTAATGCCATTTCAATACCATTTAGTTTTAATATTGACAATATATAAAATAACTTAGAAGCAGTATTTTTATCTGTACAGTTCAAATATATAATAATTGCAATAGTTCTGTTAAACTATCTTTTGGGACCAAATATTCAATATACGTAGCAGTGTCAATCAGGGAGATCCGTTATCTGTTATGTTTTATTGGTCATGCAAGTAATCTTCAAATTAAAATCAATCCGTTTCAGTTGGCCAATAATGTAATTAAATGTTCCCAATTAGCAGATGATATGACAATTTTTCTAAAAGACATCTAAGAATTAAAATCAGTGCCTTAACAGTTTCTATAGTATCAGGGTTATCTATAAATATTAAATATTGTGACTTGTTTGCATTAAAAGAAAGGCTCAGTAACTTGTCAGGATATTATATGGCATTCCAACTAAAAAACATTCTTCTTATTTTTGAGTTAATATATGCAAAGACCAAAAAAAAAGAATAAATCTTAATTACACCCCATTAATCAACACAATTAAAAAGAAATTCAACATATGGCTAATGAGAGACTTATCTTTAAACGGGGGAATTTTATTATCAAAATCTGAAGGGTTATCTAGACTAGTTTACCATAGATTGCCATAAATATCCCAAAACATATCATTAATGACATAAATAAATGTAAATATAATTTCATTTGGAAAAATAAACATCATTATTTGGAAGAAAAAAAAACACTTTGTAATTCGACTAAATAAATGTACTTGATTTTGAAATATCTAATACTAGGCTATATTTAAAATTCAATTGATACAAAAATGATATCCGTTCCAATGATAAATTATGCTATTATATCCCTAATATTACTTTTGAAAAAGTATGTGGTATTGCATTTCTCCTTAATTGTAATTTTAACATTAACAAGCTTCCCATAAAAAAATCACATTTCCATAAACAGGCACTGTTACCATGGATGATTGTACAAACACAATTTCTCCCTTCATAAATGCTTATTTTGGAATAATAAATATATTATCCACCAAAATAAATCTCTCTTTTCAGTAAATTGGTTTGGGGAAAATATTGAGTTGGTTTCATTAATGGCGTATGTCTGGCTCACACTACAGGAGTTTTAAAATCCTAACCTATTGTGAATGAATCTTTGCAGATTTTTTCCCCTTCAAATTTTAAACATGCTCACACTACAATATTTGAAAGTCGTTACACACTATAAAATATTATTAAGATTATTGTGCCAGAGGAAGCGCCTCACGTGATCTCACGTGCAGACCGGAAGCGGAAAAGCGGATGTAGGCTAAACAAATATCTGTCCTTGAAGTCATATTCGTGAAAAGGTTGCCGTGACCAAGAAAAGCGAAATCTTTCAAAAATCATAATTTTAACAGCTTGTTTCATTACATATATCTTTGAATGAATCCGGATTTTTTTTTTTTTACATTTCCGTCAGAATTAACAGTTTAATGACTCAAAGACAGTCGCTTGCCGCCATCTTGTGGCGTAACAGTGTAACTGCGCTGAGTGACAGCCTGTCTTGCGCGGAGACGAGCAATGCCGATACTGGAGAAATATCAGCAGAAAGCCTCCCATAAAGTGAGATCGGAACTAACTTATAACAATAACAACTTATAACAAGCTTATTGTCAGGTTTATGTTCTGTTATTATATTATGTGGACCCTTATTTTGACATTGTAGGCTATCTTCTGTTTACTTCACTTAGTTTCGGTTTCATTCCTGAACATGTACTCGTCTTCGTGCCTGCTGACCACAGCGTAACACTTGTTTATTTAGAAATAAATAAATGGAGATAATACCGCATATCCCGCTGTTGAGTCACTCAAAATTACCTGAAGGGAAATTCCTTCGCCACGACAGCCCTGCTTGTTTCTTATTGGCTATTTTGACAGTAGCCTACTGACGTAATCACAGTCTTGCTCATCCCGATTTAAAATCCTAAATATCAAACATGTTTGACCTTGAACTTATTTTTTTAATGATAATACCGGTGAATTGATTTTTTGTTATATTGTGAATTAGCCTACTAAATTTTTTTTATCCACAAATGCAAATGGGGAGGAATAAAAAAAAACCTAATCTTACTAATTTTAAAATAGAAATAGGTCACTACTGGTATACGTAAAAAATAATAATAATAATAAAGCGGGAAAAAAAACGAAAGCCTTAAATCTAATCTTTGAATAATTTGTAACTCTTTGTAGCCTACTTATTTGTAGTTATCTGAATTTCATTCTGCTTTCTCTTTTTTATTATATTTGTTTATTATTATATTTAATTTTATGTTATTGTTAAGTTATTATCACACATAATTCACAAATTGAGAATGATTATACAGAATCAATAGTCGTCTTTGAACAAAATAATGGAGGTTGATTGTGTATTTCTAAGCAATGTTTTAAACAGTTTTCTGAAAGTTGTGATCCACTCGAGTCTTTGTGCTGCATGATCGCATTTTAAAGGTAGGGTTGGTAATCCTGTTCAGAAACATTTTTTTTTATACTGGGTGAAATGGTCCTTCCATTCTGGTAGTAGTCAATACATTATGTGTTCAGAAAAAGGAATGAAACAAATCTGACCTCTGTAGCAGCTGTAGGACAGTAAAAACTCTGACCAATCACTGCCATTCGGTGCGAATGTAAAGAACCAATCAGATGCCTTCATGTCTCGTGCCCGAGCACCACTGCGTGCACAGCAGTGATGCGCGGGACCGTGGGTCAATGTATAAACAACCCGCACCCGACCGACGTTTTCAACTAACCCGCCCGCAACTCGGACCGCAAAAAAAAAGAAAGAAAATATTGTACCCGACCCGCGTTTTTTAAAGTAGCTATAGTAAATGCTCATCGTGTCATGGGCCGTAGACGGAGGAACTAGGGGTGCGCATTTTTCAGAATGCTGTATGATATCGCCTAGTGTTTTGTAATAAAGGCTTGATTTATTCATTTTTTCGTTTCATTTTCTTAACAATTAAGATGCTGCATGTTTTTATCCAGTCTAATCGACGTGCGTCTCTCCCCGGACTTTCCCAACAAAAATCCCGCCCCCTCTCAGCAAATAGGCTACATAAAACTGACATTACTGAGCTATATGCGTTTAAAAGTAGCCTATTAAAATGGCACAATGGCATTGCTCAGTTCAACGCGTTGGGAAATCGGGCATTTTGTCCCGCGTCAGCTTTTATTCAAAAGTTAATAACGCGCTCAACATTCAAAAGGTAAATAAGGATTTCCCACTTTCATCTGCAGACTGCTCGTGCGTCATCCTCGCGCATTCAGACAATAAAGTGTAGACCTATGTATTTCATAGAACATTGTGTCTAGTACTATATAAATTACAAAGGTAAACGACCCGACCGACCGCGACCCGAATATCATTAAAAATATTTTTGGATGACTCGTAACCGCGGGCGCAGGCACCCGCTCATTTTGGATCAACCCGCGCATCACTGGTAGGTACATGCAGCTGACTCCAAATGTGGATGCGCGTTCATGTTTGTGGGGGGGCGTAGCTTTGGACGGAGCACTGACAGGAGGGGGCGGAGCTTAGAAGAGGTGCCACTTTCAAATCTGGCTAGCTCTCAAACATTACCAATTCCTACTCTAGCTTTAAAGAACTAATACTTTTGATGTTTTTCTTTATTGTCAGTGTCATTTGTTTGAGATTGTACCAGTCAAATATTTTTATTCTAAGCAACTTTATTAGTACTTTACACACAAGTGTGACTTTCTGAAGAACCAAAATGGTGTTTCAAGTTTCTCCAATTGTACAGTCTGGGAGGATCAGGAAGAGCATAAAGCAGAAAAAAGCCTCAAGATTTGTTTTTGTGGTTTATTTGTTTTGTTTTATTCAGTAACAGCATGAAGTGAACGCTGGGTGTTACAAAGGGTCTGCACATTTAGCCCTTCAGGTAATAGATTTCTATTAGTAGGGTTTTCTTATTGAGAGTTGACATTCAGTGACTATGGACTGTTAACTCCCCCTTGTGGAATGACGGAGTAATTGGAATATGCTGGAAAGTGCGCTAGTCGTTGTTATGTCTCCGTAGAGTGTGGACTGCGGAGAGCGCGAGAGTTTACCTCATATCATAAAGTAGTGTTATTTAATCGTGTGCGTGCAGCGAAAAGTAAGTTTCTATGTTTATCGATCTTATTTCATTGTTGTTCATGGGTTATCAACATAGTTCTGTTTGTTAGGTTAAATAATCTTGATTAAAGTCGTCTGCACGGCCGATCGACCTGCACGTTATCTCATTGCATGTTCATAATTGTTTATGCAATACGTTCTTGTTGTTTATATCAAGCATTATTGTGCTAGTTTTTTCCATTGGGTATATTTATATTATTTGTTGATATTGTCGAGTATGCTAAGAAAGGAGCTTCGCTATTCTGTTTTGCACGCACTGACGATGTGACGTCATTGACGCAATGGCCGCGGGTTCGATCCCCAGTCTGACCAAAGTTAGATAAGATAACAAAAGTGAATTATATGACTTCTGGATATGTTATATTGCCTTTCTAACTATTGAAATGTCTTGTTATTGATTAACAATCATTTGTGAATGTTAAGTATTGATATATTGGTTTCTATTTGTCTTATAGAACCACACACGCAAGTACACCCAATAAATCCTCAACGAAACCTATGTGCATCTTCATTGCGTCCTGACCAGACGTACCACAGCGATTAATTTAACCCGAGCCACATCGGTTACTTCCTAACAAATTGGTCCTTCGAGCCGGATAACGGTAATTGCTGTGGATGTATCGAAGATGTTTTCAGACAAGACCAGAGAAGGACGACCTGCTGATGTACGTCCGAAACGGCGAACACAGCCTCCAGCCTGGTTGGAGGATTATGAGGTTTCTCTCCCGCATTATGACCAACAGACTACAGCTGCTCATACATTCCTTCATCCCAGAGAGATACAGGCAAGTCACACTGAAAGGGTAGCCGAGATGACCCCTCTCATGTATCAGTCATCAAGCGACGAGGCCATGTGGGCACCACGGAGAGCCATAAGTCGTTCACCACCCACTGGAACAAGATATGAAAGCACACCTGTATCACAACCAGTTACAACGGAGGATGTATCGGAGATTCTGAAAATGATGCAGCAGCTTAAACGAGAAAATCAACAACTTCAATCTACAGTGCAAGATATGCAACAGCAAATGTCCATTAACAGAGCCCCCTCAACACACCAAAGAGCAGTGCCTTTGCCACATGACAGAACCCAGTTAACATCAAGGCAAGCCCCTTTACCAGAATATGAAGACTGGCCACTGCCACCTCCTCCTGTAGTGGATGATGACATCTTTCCCTCCACATCTGATATACCACCACCACCTCCTAGACACAACATATCAGATATGGTGGAGGAAATATCTACTAGCATGCGGGAATTAGGGAATAGAGGTCAATATCCCTCCTGCGTATCAACACCTGAGTACTATGAACCTGAGAGTTACCCTATGGCAACGACTGTGCCACAGAGAGCACGTAACTATACACAGCGCAGGCATCTCCAAACAGCTCCTACTGCCAGCATGCCATTCTATAGAGACACAGGACAGCATCCTGACCACACTCAGCAAGAGAAGGTATACCGAGGCCCTACACCCACAATCCCTGACTTCACCAAGGGAGACCCACGGGAATTCGCAAGACTGAAGGTCTCATTAGACAATCTTCTACCTGAGGATGTGACGGAGAGATTTAAATATCAAATTCTCTTAGAACACTTGAAGTTTGAGGACGCTCTTCTCATCGCAGACTCTTATGTCAATTCCAGTAGGCCCTATTCAAATACCATGGCAACTCTTGCTGAGCAATATGGGCAACCTCACCAATTAGCCTTACGGCGGATTGCTGATTTAATGGACGACCCCACTATCCATAGTCATGATGCCAGTGGATTCAAAAGGTTTGCATTGAAAGTCAGAGCATTGGTAGGCATGCTGGGTCAACTGGGGGATAGCGGCAGTGTCGAACTCCAGTGCGGTTCACACGTAAGCAGACTGTCGTCGAAGCTGCCCCACGACTTGAGGGCTGAGTTCAAAAGGTACATGTACCCCTTAAATGTTCGCATTCCTACTCTTTTACACTTTGCGGATTGGCTTGAATACGAGCTAAAAATACAGGAAAGTGGTTTCGAGTTGCATGGCGGGGACACAAAGAAGCAAATTATCCAGAAAAGAGATAGACGCAGAGACTTTAAGTCCACCAAGACAACGGCTATATTCCACAGTGCAGAGCCTGCTCTCAATACCACATCTACAGAAGAATCCAGTTTGAGTGTGGCTAAAACTCAGGACAAACCAAAAATGTTCTGCCCCTACTGCACAAATACCCAGCATTATTTGAATCAGTGTCATAATTTCAGCCAGCTCACAAAAGAACAGAAGACAAACTGGGTGAAAACTAATAAGAGATGCTGGCGTTGTGGTCGAGCTCATCAAGCAGCTCAGTGCCGTTTGAAAAGCATCTGCAAGGTATGCAAGGGAAAACATCTCGAGGCACTTCATGAGTTGAATGAGAGACCAGTCAATGAAAACACTTGTCTTGTCAACAACACCAATGAGGTCCTGTACCTAGACCGTAGAGCAGGCTGTAGTCAGGTCCTGTTAAAGGTCACTAAGGTAATTCTTCGGAATGGAGAACATGCTCTTGAGACATTTGCCATTTTGGATGATGGCTCAGAACGCACCATCCTTTTGCAAGCAGCTGCTCAGAAACTGAAGCTACATGGCAAACCAGAAGACCTTGCTCTTAGAACAGTTAGGCAGGACATGAGAGTCATACATGGTACTTCAGTGTCCTTCACCATCTCTCCAGCCTGTCAGCCTCAAAGAGTGTTTAAGATGCATGGGGTGTTTACTGCAGACCAATTGGGGCTAGCCGAACACACGTGTCCAGCTGCAACCTTGCAGTATAAATACAGACACCTCAGAGGGTTGCCGATTCCTTCCTATGACAGTGTTAGGCCACTCCTATTAATCGGCTCTGACTATCCCCATTTAGTTACCCCTATTGAGCCTGTACGCTTGGGTCCTCCCGGTGGACCAGCAGCAGTGAAGACGAGACTAGGCTGGACAGTCCAAGGGCCTGCTAAGCTTGTGCAACATCCACTCCTCACCCAACAATGTCTCAACATATCAATTATCTCCCCTTCCAATGAGCTGTTCAGACATGTTGAGAAACTGTGGCAACTTGATGTACTGCCCTACAGGAGCGAGAAACTTGCCACCAGATCCAAACAAGATCAAGCCGCCATCGACTTGCTAGAGGCAAAGACGACCCGAATGGATATAAATGGGACCCTACGCTATGCTACGCCCCTCTTAAGAGTTAAGAATATGCCAAAATTACATGCCACAAAGCAAGCTGTAATGTCTAATCTTCGCAGCACAGAGAATCGCCTGGCTAGGGATCCTGTGAAGGCAGAGGCTTACAGAGCTGAAATTCAGAGACTGGTACAGGCAGGCTATGTGGTTGCAATACCAGAGCAGAAATTGACTGGGGAAGAAGAATCATGGTTCATCCCCCACCACATGGTGAGGCATAATGAAAAAAACAGAGTTGTTTTCAATTGTTCTTTCTCATACAGAGGCGAAAACCTGAATGACCTGCTTCTGCCTGGACCAACTCTGGGGTCCTCCTTGCTTGGGGAACTGCTACGATTCCGGGAGCATGCAGTGGCCTTTAGTAGTGATATAAAGGGCATGTTCCATCAAGTAAGACTGCTCCCAGAGGACAAGCCCCTCCTCCGATTCCTATGGCGTGATCAGAACAAAGAGGAACTCCCGAGCATCTACGAGTGGCAAGTGCTCCCATTTGGAACGACGTGTAGTCCGTGCTGTGCCACATATGCACTACAGAAGCACGTAATTGACCACAGTGAGCCAGGAGACAATGTCCGACACTCCATCGAAAGATGTTTCTATGTAGATAACTGTCTACAGAGTGTCACTACATCTGAGGAGGCTAAAGAGCTAGTGGATACACTGAGGAATCTGTTAGCAGAAGGAGGATTTGAACTACGACAATGGGCATGCAATTCACCTAATGTCATCAATCATCTGCCAAAGGAAGCCAGATCTGAAAGCAGTGAGCTTTGGCTTAACCAAACCGAATCAGATCCCCAAGAACTTGCATTAGGATTGCGTTGGATGTGTCAATCGGATACTCTTGGATACCAAAGCCGCCTTGCTGACTGTTCAACCCCCACAATGAGAAACATATACAAGGTAGTAGCGAGCCAGTATGACCCCCTTGGGTTCCTTGTTCCCTATATCACTCGGGCCAAGATACTTATACAGAGTCTGTGGGCGAAACAGAGAGAGTGGGATGACCCACTACTGCCAAATGACATTCTTGAAACATGGCATGATTGGCAAAGAGAACTGCCACATCTAACTCAAATCAAATTAGCCCGCTGTTATGTGAGTTCCCAGATGGACTCCCTTAATTGTAGTCGGCAAGTACATATCTTCAGTGATGCCTCCGAACGGGCCTATGGGTCCGTAGCATACTTGCGCACAGAGGAGGCAAGGGGAAGTGTTGAGGTAGCCTTTCTCACAGCCAGGTCAAGAGTAGCCCCTAAGCGCCAGTTATCTGTACCTAGATTGGAACTGTGTGCAGCTCTTACTGGTGCGCAGTTAGCCCAATTATTAGCTAAAGAGCTCACCCTGAACATTGAATCCTTTGTACTCTGGACTGATTCCACTACAGTCCTGACCTGGCTTCAGTCAGAATCCTGTCGCTATAAAGTATTTGTGGGGACCAGAATTGCCGAAATACAAGAACTCACAAGTGCTCACACCTGGCGGTATGTGGAATCCTCCAATAATCCAGCTAACTACATCACTCATGGGAAGACTCTAAAAGAGCTATCCACAGACAAATTATGGAGACAAGGACCAGAATATCTCCTGCACTCACCCTGCTGCTGGCCGACTATCCCCAACATAAGTACGTCTGACAATCCTGCTGAATTGAAGAAGCCTACCTTCTGTAGTCACGTAACAGTTGCTGAAGTTCAGTCCTTGCCTGACCCACAACAGTTCAGCAGTTTCAAAGCTTTAGTTGAAGCGGCAGCACTTCTACGCCATGGGGCGGCAGGTAAAGAAGGGGATCCCTCAGCTGAGGATCATCAATTGGCAGAAAGAGACATTCTAAGGAAAGTTCAATATGATAGCTTCCCGGAGGACTTCCACTGTCTAGTGGCAGGTAAACCAGTACCGTATTCTAGCCGCCTAATAACTTTGGCACCTGAGTATGACCACACAGTGGGCCTCATTCGAGTTGGTGGGCGACTTCGCCGCAGTCAACAACTGGATGACGACGTTATCCACCCAGTCGTCCTAGATCCATCCCACAAAATTACCCAACTACTCATTCAGGACATGGATAAAGAGCTTCATCACCCAGGTTCTGAACGAGTCTTTGCAGAGATCCGCCGTAAATATTGGATTTTACGCGGTAGAGAAGCTGTTAAACGGCAGCAACACTCCTGCCCTGACTGTTTAAAGGTGGCGAAAGAGAGCTCCAAGAGTCATTCAAGTCATTGGGTCCTACCCTGAAGATGGAGCTAGCCAAACAGCAAATACAATTCAGATTTAATCCTCCCAGTAGTCCCCATTTTGGAGGAGTTTGGGAACGTGAGATCAGATCCATCAAGTCTGCACTGTATGCCACTTTACGAGGGCAAAGTACTACTGAGGAGGTCCTGAACACGGTTCTCACTGAAATCGAAGGAATTCTGAATTCCAAACTTCTGGGTTACATTTCCACAGATATTGCCGACCCCAACCCGGTGACTCCAAATCTTCTTCTCATGGGGCGGCTCGATCCATCACTCCCACAGACCGTTTATCATGAAACGGAACTCTTAAGCCGCCGTAGATGGAGACACTCTCAAGTACTTGCCGATCAGTTCTGGACACACTTCACAAAGTATTACCTGCCCAACCTACAAACCCGTGCTAAATGGCAGAGGGACAAAGACCAGTTGCAGTTGGACATGATTGTTATGATTGTGGACCCACAGTTGCCCAGAGCACTCTGGCCTGTAGGAAGGATCACTAATGTTTTCCCCGGGACTGACGGACGAATCAGAACAGCTGAGGTGAAAATTAAAGACAGAACATATACCAGACCTGTAGCACGCCTCATCAAACTACCAGCACTGCCAGACACAGATGTGGTTTCAAGCCCTTCTAAATAAGCAAATTTGACTGTGCAAATTTGGGGGCGGCTGTTACAAAGGGTCTGCACATTTAGCCCTTCAGGTAATAGATTTCTATTAGTAGGGTTTTCTTATTGAGAGTTGACATTCAGTGACTATGGACTGTTAACTCCCCCTTGTGGAATGACGGAGTAATTGGAATATGCTGGAAAGTGCGCTAGTCGTTGTTATGTCTCCGTAGAGTGTGGACTGCGGAGAGCGCGAGAGTTTACCTCATATCATAAAGTAGTGTTATTTAATCGTGTGCGTGCAGCGAAAAGTAAGTTTCTATGTTTATCGATCTTATTTCATTGTTGTTCATGGGTTATCAACATAGTTCTGTTTGTTAGGTTAAATAATCTTGATTAAAGTCGTCTGCACGGCCGATCGACCTGCACGTTATCTCATTGCATGTTCATAATTGTTTATGCAATACTCTTGTTGTTTATATCAAGCATTATTGTGATAGTTTTTTCCATTGGGTATATTTATTAGGGCCCAAGCCCTGAAAGGGCGCAGAGCCCTATTGTTCTTCTAAGGGTTTTTTGTTATTCTTCTTCTTCTTCTTCTTCTTCTTCTTCTTCTTCTTTATAATAATTTTTTTTTCAAGGTTTTTGCCACTTTTGGGGGCCTTAACGTGCTCAAAAACTCTTGAAACTTTGCACACTGGTCAGAACCCGCGGCCATTAGAGCCGGACTGAAGCTGGTACCCGGGCGTGGCAGGGGGGCTCGACAGCGCCCCCTGGAACGGGGTCCGAAAACTTGGTCCATAAATCAAACACGCTTGCATGAAATAATATGAAACTCGGTACACTTATAGATCTCATCGGTTCATATATCCTTCATGCTCTGACTTTTTACCCCAGCCCAACAGGAAGTCGGCTATTTGGCGTAGTTTAAAAAACACATGCAATGGAATTTAAAATACTCCTCCTAGACGATTCAAACAATCACCACGAAACTCGGTGTGCATGAAGTCAAGACATTGAGGATGAAAAGTTGCGAGGGGATTTTTGATATCTCGAACGGTTTGGCCGTGGTGAGGAAACGAATTTATGGCGAATATTGGAAACAGGAAGTGTGTTATAACTTCTGCATACATTAATTGATCTTGATGAAACTTCAGCAGTGTGTTCGCTGTAAGAGGGCGATCACATGGATGTGACTATTGTGAGTCAACGTTATAGCGCCACCAACTGGCAGCAGGAAGTGTGTCACTTTCGAAATGCTTTGAAATCACCCTCTTATTTTTACCCGATGTGCTTCAAACTTCATCTGTATAATGTAAACAGACGACAGATGTAGACCTGTGAAAGGATTATTGATATCTTTAATACTGTCGCCATGGCAACGCTTTAAACTTTTATATTCTTTTTGGATGCATTTGAGGCTCTTAACATGCTTCAAATTGCATGAAACTCAACATGCATTTGACATTTATTGTGTAATAGACATGTGCGAAGTTTCAGAAACGGGCGTGGTAAGGGGCTCAGTAGCGCCACCTTTAGTCAAAAATGGGGTATTAGTTTTACCTACAGTAACCAAACTCGGTACGTATATTCTTCTCTTCGATCCGGACAACTTTCTAATTTACAGTCATTAGCTCCGACCAACAGAAAGTCAGATATTATGGTTTGAATGTGTATTTTCTCTCTCTCTGTCTCTCTGCCATTCTGTGTGTGTGTGTGTCTGTCTGTGTGGGGAGGGGAGGGGGGATGTGTGTGTGTGTGTGTGATTTTGGTTGGGTGACAGTTGTAGGTTACAGTTTGACAAGAGTTTATAGTTTAATAAAAGCACAATGTTGTGTTTCATTGCGAGTGTACACAAATATAAGGAAACACTTTGCATTTTGAATGATGTTCTGTATGAACAAAATGACGGAGTATGTTTTTTTTATGTCTCCATTGTTCGATCGAGCCTCACACACACACACACACACAGCATTCCAGCATTGCAATCTTGACATCGCAAAATGTTCATTATAGCCTTAATAAAATATAATAATAAAATAGTCAACCTTACATATAAAAATTACACTGCTCTGTTTAAATAGTCATTTGTACAGTTTGTGCCGTTCATAGTAAGCACCGCTCCACTGTGATGTTTCCAAGCACATTTTTGCGCATTTGAAGAGGATAATTTTTCTATATTGGAACGTGAGTGTACAAAGTGTACAAAGTACAAAGCCTATAAAAAGAATAGTTTAGCATCCAAAAATGTTAATTATATATATATTATTATTATATATATAATAATATATATGTTAAAAATAGGGGGAAAAAAGAATTTACATAATATATATATATTTTTATTTTTATTTTTTATTATATATATATATATATATATATATATATATATATAATTAAAGCTGCAAGCAGCGATGGAGGGCCCAAGCCGGTGGCACCGCCACCCGGTGCCTTTAGTGGAACTAAAGGCACCAGGGTGGCGGTGCCACCGGCTTGGGCCCGCAATCGCTGCTTGCAGCTTTAATTATATATATATATATATTATTATTTGTTGATATTGTCGAGTATGCTAAGAAAGGAGCTTCGCTATTCTGTTTTGCACGCACTGACGATGTGACGTCATTGACGCAATGGCCGCGGGTTCGATCCCCAGTCTGACCAAAGTTAGATAAGATAACAAAAGTGAATTATATGACTTCTGGATATGTTATATTGCCTTTCTAACTATTGAAATGTCTTGTTATTGATTAACAATCATTTGTGAATGTTAAGTATTGATATATTGGTTTCTATTTGTCTTATAGAACCACACACGCAAGTACACCCAATAAATCCTCAACGAAACCTATGTGCATCTTCATTGCGTCCTGACCAGACGTACCACAGCGATTCATTTAACCCGAGCCACATCGGTTACTTCCTAACACTGGGCGTCCGGCTCAAATCAGCAAATACAAAAGATTCAAGCTGAAGCTTCTCTAATAAAATGAAATAAAAGCACAAGCGTAAATCAATAATAACACACAACAGTGAAAATCATCAACAGAGGATCAGAGTTTATAATTCACATTCACATCTGATCTGAGAGACACAGATGGGCAGATTCACTTCAGATAATACAAAATATAGATTGATAAAAATATAAGTGCAATTATGTATCATAAAAAAGACAGATTATAATAAGAGCAAATAGAGTAAGGCAAAATAATACTTGAGTAATATAAATGTGCAGATTATTTCTGCAATAACAGCGTCACATCAGTTTCACACACAGATGAACAGTCAAAGTCACACTTAAACTTCAATTAACAATTAAATTGTTTCTAGAAACTTCTAGAAGTGAGGAGACTGTTAAGTATCTAAAGCTCAGGATTAAACATGCTTGTTATATAAAACACACACATTAGTCTGAGAAATACTGGTTTAGCACACACACATTCTTATATTGTCTATACATGACATTTCACATCAGAGATTTGTCTAATAGATGCAGAAACAGAAACTGGTTTATACAGTGTTTATTATATGCAATGAGTGACAGGTTTGAAGTGTGAGATTTTGATTAGATTTACATTAGAGGATCAAATAAAGATGAGAGTTAGTCTAAAGATCAGTTTGAAGAACATAGTAAATGAAATATGTCTGTATGTTATCCTGTCGTTTAACCACAGACGCACAACTCAACATCTCTCTCTCTCTCTCACACACACACACACACACACACACACACACACACACGGTTTAGAGGCTCATGAGGAGAAATATGATTTGGATTGGTTTTGAATGTTGATAATCTGCATTCAAACAGTCTGGAGTCAGTCGTATACTGTTGTCAAACACATCTCCTCTGGGTTATTTCTGTTATCAGTGGATTCTGAAAGAAAACACACGAGACAGATCATGTTAAAGGAAAGCTTTGCTTTTATATTATATAGTAAGGAGGAGTTGATTTTGAATGTATTATTTGCATTTAAGATTTCTTAATATTAACACAATCATTTACAATTATGCACACAGAGTCTGTTCTGACAGAAATCAGAAAGTGTCGTCATACAAACTCAGTCTTTCATATAAATGTCTGACAGTGTTGGTCTAAAATAAGATCACTATTATACTGACATATTTGATTTACTCACCAGAGACTTTGAATACAAAGACCATGAATACATTAGTTGTGATATTTTCTCCTTTAATTCTGCATTGCATATACATTCCAGCATCTCTGGGTCTGGTGTTCTTGATGGTCAGTGATCCGGTCTGATGATTCAGCTCCAGTCTGCCTTGGAAAATTATATCAACTATTGGTGAGATTTTCTTAGTCCCTCCTGTGATTTCAGCTACTGGAGTCTCTAGTCCAAACTTCCACAGGATCCGTTCATCTTTCTGTATGTCAGCAACAAAAGTCTCCAGAGTGACAGATTCTCCCATCTTCACAGCCACTGTCACTGGCTTCATATCTGTCTGAGCTACACATACAGAGAAACACAGAACAGAAATCAGAAAAAGAAAACCAAGTAGTAAAAGCAACATGGATAAATTCCTCCAGACCTCAAATGTACTAATTTTATTAATACAATAAATGTGATTTCTCATTATATAAACAACTAAATGATGGTATAAATCTATAAACAAGTCAAATGGCCTCAGTTCTCATGTTTGTTGTGCTGCGTGTGTCGGACCAATCATATCCTCTGATTCATGTGTGATCATCAGCATCAACACATCAGTGTTTAATTGTGTTTATGCCAGGAAACATTACCATTTTTATTGAATATCATATTTCACTGTGATTTGTTTTATGTTCCTCTTTGTTTTCTCTTCTTATTGTTCCAGTAATAATGGTTTTATTCTGATTAACTACACTTTATATATTTAAAGTGTTGAGCTTGAGAAACTGCAGATAATTTTTACTTTCTATTAAAAGACTAATATTCTTGTGCTAATGTGTTTATGATTAATGTGCCGTCACTGAATGTTTCACAGTCAGATAGTTGTCGAGGTCTTCAGTGGCTCACAAACACACAACATATTGATCAAGTTTATTGCAAAATAATAAAAAATGAATCAAAACTCATTTGTTTTTAAAGTGATTTGAAATGAAACTGTGACTTTATACACAGCATAATATATTATGTTATGCTTCAATACTTGTGGAGAAGACTGTGCATATAATAAGATATAACCAAATAAACCCATAGTCCTTAATTTAATAAATTCAGCTGATTTAAAATAAAATCATTATTATGTAAAGATTTGAGTTACTCACCAAAGACAGAAACACTGAATCTCTTTATTGAGCTCTTTCCCGATCTGATGATGAGTACTTCATAAAGTCCAGTGTCTGTGGTTCTGGTGTCTGTGATGTTCAGATATCCAGTCTGAGGATCCGGCTTCAGTCTGCCTTCAAATCTCCCATCAGGAAGATCATCATGTAGAATTAAACTATGAGCAGCGCTTTCTCTTTCAGCAATACAAGAGCCTCTAAACATCCACAGTAATTTGTCATCTTTATGTACGTCAGTATCATCAGGCTTTAGAGTGACATATTCTCCTTCACCCATTGACAGTAAACTCCATTTATAAATCCCTTCACACCATCAAACAGAAACAGAGAAAAACAGAACAGACATTAGCTGGAGAAGAAAAGCAATAAAAGCAGAAAGGAACAAAATCATCATGATCATTTACTCCACATCTGACAGCCGCTCAATGACTGATCATTAAACCTGTAAACACTGAGACACACTCACAGCACAAGACAATATAAACTACACATGATCTCATATACTTCAACATCATTCATAATCTGTGTTTTGTTTTGTATTTACATTTATTAAATTAGCAGACGCTTTTATCCAAAGCGACTTACAAATGAGAACAATAGAAGCAATTAAACTAGCAGTAGGCCAACATCTAACGCTTTTTTTAGATAGAATAGAGGAGAAATTGTTAGTATTACTGGATCAAGTGCTGCCGAAAAAAAAGATACATCTGCAGCAGTTTCTTAAAAATAAATGGCTACAGACTCAGCAGCTCTGGCTGAGTTAGGCAGATCATTCCACCAGCAGGGAGCAGTCATGGTAAAGGTCAGATCCATCATATTCATTATTAATTAAGTGCTTCTTTAAAAAAAAAAAAAAAAATCTGCTAAATGTGTATGTTTCATGTTGGGTAGTCAGAGAAGGCACTTAGGCAAAAAACATATATAAAATATATATATTCAACCCGATCACACTAAATGCGTCTCTACAGCACGCAGTGTGTTTATCGTGTAATTTATATGTGAAAGTTAGTTTTTACGTGCATAGAATACACAAGGGTTGGTTAGGTTTAGTAGTGGTGTGGGGTGCGTGTGTATTATACGTTTGGGTAGAATTAGTGGTGTGGGGTGTGTGTGTATTACACGCAACGAAGTGCGTATCAAATGCACGCGAAAACTAATTTTTGCGTATAAATTGCATGATAAACACTGCGTGCTATAGAGACGCATTTACGTGAGAACAGGCTGATATATTATTTAATCACCCTGAAGCCATTGCTCTGTATTTCCTATCATTTAAATCAATCTATAACTTTTCTATTAAGAGTTCCCATTTCTTTGGTATGAAAAGCATCATAAACTGCTCAGAGCTGGTTTACTGGTTTAAGATGACCTTTGAACCTGACCAGCTGAAGAGTGACCAGATCAGTTATGATTGACACACGTCTATTCAGCTTTCTGAATGTGGACATTGCACAGAAGTCTTTTGTTAAAACTGGTTATAAATACTGTATTATAACCCAAACCCAGTCACCAACCCGAACAGAAAACATCATGCGTTTTAAAAAGTGTGGACTAGCTGTACATTTCATTGCCACACAATAAAATAGTTGTATAAAGTTGTATAAAAATGCATTCAGAGCCCTTCAATCTTAAAAAAAAAAAAACACAGGCCAGTGCTCTTTAATATCTGTGTATTGATTATGTTTCTTTCTAACCCTGCTTTTATGAGAAACATTACAACACACACATACAAATGTAAAGTGTTTAAAACATGATTATGAACAAACATTTTACAATTATAATCTCTACTGTAGCATAATAAAGCTCAGCATTTCTCTTGTTTTATCAGTTGTAATACTCACATTCTTTTACTTCAGAGATCTTGTGGCGATGGTAAAAACAAACAGCAGCAGCAACAGCAGCAGCAACACACGCCAGCAGAACACCAACAACAACAATCCCTGCTACAGCCCATGGAGACCAACCTGGATCTGTAATGATAAAGAGAGAGTCAGTGTGAGTGAATCTGTCAGTCTGATCTATTTAAATATGAATCTGATTCTGTTAAAGGTGAATCATAGCCTCTGATGTAATTACAGATTTCATTATTCTCCTTATCACTGTTCATCTTCTGTGTTACTGTTTTACAGCAGGAGTTTGATGTGATCACACGACTGATTACAATAAAAATATTACAAGAAGTAATGTAGATTTAATCATTTAAAACCTTCAGAAACATGGCAACAGTCTCAAAACATTTACTGCAGATGTTCATCATTACTAACTAACTAACTAACTAACTAACTAACTAACTAACTAACTAACTAACTAACAAACAAATTATAAGTGTATTAGTGTCTTCCATTTTAATTACATTTTACATTCTTAGTTAGGAGTCTGAAGAAATTATAAATACTTGTATTAACTCTTTCCCCACCAGCGTTTTTACAACAACAACAACAATCTAGCTTCATGCATTCTTTTTAGTCAACAGCTGAATGTGGGTAAGTTTCATAAAAAAAGCAAATTTTTAAGCAAAAAGCTGAGAAAATCACGTTTTTGTCAACGAGTAGGACTATATCCAGATCAGATTCAGAAGTATGATCAGAACACAGATGAGATGATCGAGTCCATCAACACCTCTAAAGCTTCACAGTCCTGCAGCTCATCCTGTATCGACATTTCATACAGTAACATTAGGCAGTTTTGATGTTTAATGTTGATGATCGCGTTATTTTACATATGCATATGATTACATATGACATCACTTTTTTCTGCACCTTCTTCGCCCGTGTTTTGATCAGATTCAGTAGTGGAGAGCGGGGCAAAGTAACACTTTTTGACTTTCTCAGTTTGTGTAAATCTACATACGTTTCAGAGCATTTATTTTTTCCCACATTAATTTCACATGTCTAGTACAATTATGTGGTTTTATTAATGCAGTGTATTCTTTTCTCTATACTTTTCTCTTGATTTACCCCGAAAGAATAGAGGTGACGTGACAACATGCCCTATAGGTGGGTACATTGTAACATGACTGACAGCTTGAAATGCTATCTGATCTAATCAAAAATATATACAAGTCAAACTAAAATATTTTCTCAATAAAATACAATTATTAACTTTAATGCCATTTTTTTAAATAATTAAAAATAAAATAATTTGAGTTTGACAACGAACACAGGAAAACACAGCTATACAACAAAGTTCAAAACATAATAATAAATAATTTCTGAACATTGACTCTATATTTATTCATGTTTTCTCAATAGAATTAATAATAGTATAGAATATCAACTGTTAAATAACAGATTGGAGATTCAAATAATATCAGATTTGTCTAATTTTAAATAAACAAAAAAATAGAGATGAAAAATTAACTTAAGAAATTTACTTTTACTATGGTTTAATAAATGTTCAGTGATATCTTCCAAAAACGTTAGAATTTTGGCGCAATTTTTTCTCTATATAGTGTTGATATGGCAACTAGTAAATACACTGAGTTTCGTCATGCTAGCATTCTATAATTATTGTACTCTGTATTTGTCTTTAAAATGATGACGTGTGAAATAAAGAAAGATGTAGATGTGAACATGTGTGGAAGTATTTAAAACAAGTGTGCTACAACTAACCCTGCGTTACGTTGTGCCCCGCTCTCCTCTACTCTTTCAGAAGATGTGTAATAGCGCCCCCTACCATATAACAGTGAAAACACGGAAAGCCGGAAAATTCGATCAATGGTGGAAAAAGATTTAAAAATAAGTTAAACACATAAAAAACATGAAATGTTGCTGTTATCATTAGTGTAATGAACTATATCAATGTTATCAACTAGGCCTGAAAAATATTGAAGAAAAATGTGATATGCCAGACATTTTTAAATAAAGTGATATTCGATATGTGATGCAATGCTTTCTTTTCCCAGAAAGAATGTGAAACATGAATGGTTAAAAAAATCTATTTTTTAATATTTTTAAATATAAATTAAATTGATTTTTCACTCTTAAAGCAATATCTTAACATATGTAAAATCAATTTCATGTTTTGAAGTAGCCTATTAAAATCATTTGCAAGCCATTGCGATATGCAGATTGCGATATGTATATTTGCAATGTTCCTATATATTGTGCAGCCCTATTATCAATCATTTTAATATAACTAAAATATACATTTTTAAAAAGAGTGCTTGCCTCAAAAATAAAATGTTGACAACTTGTTAGTTATTGTAATAATAACAGTGCAGTCAACTCCAGAATTATTAGGACCCTTGGTAAATATGAGCAAAGGCGACTCTGCATTGTCTAACCTTTTGATCTTTCAATTTGTAACAATTTTGCAAAAATCTAACCTATCATTGAAGTAAAACAATTGAAAATTAAATGTTTTTCTCTAATTCACTTTGGCCACAATTATTGGCACCCCTAGACATTTTTATGATTAAAATATCCCTGAAGTATATGCCCATGTTTTAGCACAGCAGGGCGACTAGGAACATGACATTATCCAGCTTTTCTGCTTGCTTCTGTTAAACAGTGTGTTTTATAACAGCGGTTCTTAATCCTGGTCCCTGATAACATGAACGTGATTTAAACCACAGCAACAACCGGCACCAGGCCGTGAATACCGTCTAACCCGAGAGTAGATCTCGTACTGTACAGATACAGTCATTACTGTGAGTCAATGAGTCTGACTTAACCCGAGTGTAGATCTCGTACTGTACAGATACAGTCATTACTGTGAGTCAATGAGTCTGACTTAACCCGAGTGTAGATCTCGTACTGTACAGATACAGTCATTACTGTGAGTGGATGAGTCTGACTTAACCCGAGTGTAGATCTCGAACTGTACAGATACAGTCATTACTGTGAGTGGATGAGTCTGACTTAACCCGAGTGTAGATCTCGAACTGTACAGATACAGTCATTACTGTGAGTCAATGAGTCTGACTTAACCCGAGTGTAGATCTCGTACTGTACAGATACAGTCATTACTGTGAGTCAATGAGTCTGACTTAACCCGAGTGTAGATCTCGAACTGTACAGATACAGTCATTACTGTGAGTCGATGAGTCTGACTTAACCCGAGTGTAGATCTCGAACTGTACAGATACAGTCATTACTGTGAGTCAATGAGTCTGACTTAACCCGAGTGTAGATCTCGTACTGTACAGATACAGTCATTACTGTGAGTCAATGAGTCTGACTTAACCCGAGTGTAGATCTCGTACTGTACAGATACAGTCATTACTGTGAGTCAATGAGTCTGACTTAACCCGAGTGTAGATCTCGTACTGTACAGATACAGTCATTACTGTGAGTCAATGAGTCTGACTTAACCCGAGTGTAGATCTCGTACTGTACAGATACAGTCATTACTGTGAGTGGATGAGTCTGACTTAACCCGAGTGTAGATCTCGTACTGTACAGATACAGTCATTACTGTGCGTCAATGAGTCTGACTTAACCCGAGTGTAGATCTCGTACTGTACAGATACAGTCATTACTGTGAGTCTATGAGTCTGACTTAACCCGAGTGTAGATCTCGAACTGTACAGATACAGTCATTACTGTGAGTGAAAGTCTGACTTAACCCGAGTGTAGATCTCGTACTGTACAGATACAGTCATTACTGTGAGTCAATGAGTCTGACTTAACCCGAGTGTAGATCTCGAACTGTACAGATACAGTCATTACTGTGAGTCAATGAGTCTGACTTAACCCGAGTGTAGATCTCGTACTGTACAGATACAGTCATTACTGTGAGTCAATGAGTCTGACTTAACCCGAGTGTAGATCTCGTACTGTACAGATACAGTCATTACTGTGAGTCAATGAGTCTGACTTAACCCGAGTGTAGATCTCGAACTGTACAGATACAGTCATTACTGTGAGTCAATGAGTCTGACTTAACCC
This sequence comes from Phoxinus phoxinus, assembly GCF_949152265.1. Classification (NCBI taxonomy): domain Eukaryota; kingdom Metazoa; phylum Chordata; class Actinopteri; order Cypriniformes; family Leuciscidae; genus Phoxinus; species Phoxinus phoxinus. The sequence continues at coordinate 27,345,733 of NC_136895.1, read as the reverse complement.
GAGTGTAGATCTCGTACTGTACAGATACAGTCATTACTGTGAGTCAATGAGTCTGACTTAACCCGAGTGTAGATCTCGTACTGTACAGATACAGTCATTACTGTGAGTCAATGAGTCTGACTTAACCCGAGTGTAGATCTCGTACTGTACAGATACAGTCATTACTGTGAGTCAATGAGTCTGACTTAACCCGAGTGTAGATCTCGAACTGTACAGATACAGTCATTACTGTGAGTCAATGAGTCTGACTTAACCCGAGTGTAGATCTCGTACTGTACAGATACAGTCATTACTGTGAGTCTATGAGTCTGACTTAACCCGAGTGTAGATCTCGTACTGTACAGATACAGTCATTACTGTGAGTCAATGAGTCTGACTTAACCCGAGTGTAGATCTCGTACTGTACAGATACAGTCATTACTGTGAGTCAATGAGTCTGACTTAACCCGAGTGTAGATCTCGAACTGTACAGATACAGTCATTACTGTGAGTGGATGAGTCTGACTTAACCCGAGTGTAGATCTCGTACTGTACAGATACAGTCATTACTGTGAGTCAATGAGTCTGACTTAACCCGAGTGTAGATCTCGAACTGTACAGATACAGTCATTACTGTGAGTCAATGAGTCTGACTTAACCCGAGTGTAGATCTCGTACTGTACAGATACAGTCATTACTGTGAGTGGATGAGTCTGACTTAACCCGAGTGTAGATCTCGAACTGTACAGATACAGTCATTACTGTGAGTCAATGAGTCTGACTTAACCCGAGTGTAGATCTCGAACTGTACAGATACAGTCATTACTGTGAGTCAATGAGTCTGACTTAACCCGAGTGTAGATCTCGTACTGTACAGATACAGTCATTACTGTGAGTGGATGAGTCTGACTTAACCCGAGCGTAGATCTCGTACTGTACAGATAGTCATTACTGTGAGTCAATGAGTCTGACTTAACCCGAGTGTAGATCTCGAACTGTACAGATACAGTCATTACTGTGAGTCAATGAGTCTTACTTAACCCGAGTGTAGATCTCGTACTGTACAGATACAGTCATTACTGTGAGTCAATGAGTCTGACTTAACCCGAGTGTAGATCTCGAACTGTACAGATACAGTCATTACTGTGAGTCAATGAGTCTGACTTAACCCGAGTGTAGATCTCGTACTGTACAGATACAGTCATTACTGTGAGTGGATGAGTCTGACTTAACCCGAGCGTAGATCTCGTACTGTACAGATAGTCATTACTGTGAGTCAATGAGTCTGACTTAACCCGAGTGTAGATCTCGAACTGTACAGATACAGTCATTACTGTGAGTCAATGAGTCTTACTTAACCCGAGTGTAGATCTCGTACTGTACAGATACAGTCATTACTGTGAGTGGATGAGTCTGACTTAACTCGAGTGTAGATCTCAAACTGTACAGATACAGTCATTACTGTGAGTGAATGAGTCTGACTTAACCCGAGTGTAGATCTCGTACTGTACAGATACAGTCATTACTGTGAGTGAATGAGTCTGACTTAACCCGAGTGTAGATCTCGTACTGTACAGATACAGTCATTACTGTGCGTCAATGAGTCTGACTTAACCCGAGTGTAGATCTCGTACTGTACAGATACAGTCATTACTGTGAGTGGATGAGTCTGACTTAACCCGAGTGTCGATCTCGTACTGTACAGATACAGTCATTACTGTGAGTGGATGAGTCTGACTTAACTCGAGCGTAGATCTCGTACTGTACAGATAGTCATTACTGTGAGTCAATGAGTCTGACTTAACCCGAGTGTAGATCTCGTACTGTACAGATACAGTCATTACTGTGAGTGGATGAGTCTGACTTAACTCGAGCGTAGATCTCGTACTGTACAGATACAGTCATTACTGTGAGTGGATGAGTCTGACTTAACCCGAGTGTAGATCTCGAACTGTACAGATACAGTCATTACTGTGAGTCAATGAGTCTGACTTAACCCGAGTGTAGATCTCGTACTGTACAGATACAGTCATTACTGTGAGTGGATGAGTCTGACTTAACCCGAGCGTAGATCTCGTACTGTACAGATAGTCATTACTGTGAGTCAATGAGTCTGACTTAACCCGAGTGTAGATCTCGAACTGTACAGATACAGTCATTACTGTGAGTCAATGAGTCTTACTTAACCCGAGTGTAGATCTCGTACTGTACAGATACAGTCATTACTGTGAGTGGATGAGTCTGATTTAACTCGAGTGTAGATCTCAAACTGTACAGATACAGTCATTACTGTGAGTGAATGAGTCTGACTTAACCCGAGTGTAGATCTCGTACTGTACAGATACAGTCATTACTGTGAGTGAATGAGTCTGACTTAACCCGAGTGTAGATCTCGTACTGTACAGATACAGTCATTACTGTGAGTGAATGAGTCTGACTTAACCCGAGTGTAGATCTCGTACTGTACAGATACAGTCATTACTGTGAGTGGATGAGTCTGACTTAACTCGAGTGTAGATCTCGAACTGTACAGATACAGTCATTACTGTGAGTCAATGAGTCTGACTTAACCCGAGTGTAGATCTCGAACTGTACAGATACAGTCATTACTGTGAGTCAATGAGTCTGACTTAACCCGAGTGTAGATCTCGTACTGTACAGATACAGTCATTACTGTGAGTGAATGAGTCTGACTTAACCCGAGTGTAGATCTCGAACTGTACAGATACAGTCATTACTGTGAGTCAATGAGTCTGACTTAACCCGAGTGTAGATCTCGAACTGTACAGATACAGTCATTACTGTGAGTCAATGAGTCTGACTTAACCCGAGTGTAGATCTCGAACTGTACAGATACAGTCATTACTGTGAGTCAATGAGTCTGACTTAACCCGAGTGTAGATCTCGTACTGTACAGATACAGTCATTACTGTGAGTGAATGAGTCTGACTTAACCCGAGTGTAGATCTCGTACTGTACAGATACAGTCATTACTGTGAGTCAATGAGTCTGACTTAACCCGAGTGTAGATCTCGTACTGTACAGATACAGTCATTACTGTGAGTCAATGAGTCTGACTTAACCCGAGTGTAGATCTCGTACTGTACAGATACAGTCATTACTGTGAGTGAATGAGTCTGACTTAACCCGAGTGTAGATCTCGTACTGTACAGATACAGTCATTACTGTGAGTGGATGAGTCTGACTTAACCCGAGTGTAGATCTTGTACTGTACAGATACAGTCATTACTGTGAGTGGATGAGTCTGACTTAACCCGAGCGTAGATCTCGTACTGTACAGATACAGTCATTACTGTGAGTCAATGAGTCTGACTTAACCCGAGTGTAGATCTCGAACTGTACAGATGCAGTCATTACTGTGAGTCAATGAGTCTGACTTAACCCGAGTGTAGATCTCGAACTGTACAGATACAGTCATTACTGTGAGTCAATGAGTCTGACTTAACCCGAGTGTAGATCTCGTACTGTACAGATACAGTCATTACTGTGAGTCAATGAGTCTGACTTAACCCGAGTGTAGATCTCGAACTGTACAGATACAGTCATTACTGTGAGTCAATGAGTCTGACTTAACCCGAGTGTAGATCTCGTACTGTACAGATACAGTCATTACTGTGAGTCAATGAGTCTGACTTAACCCGAGTGTAGATCTCGTACTGTACAGATACAGTCATTACTGTGAGTCAATGAGTCTGACTTAACCCGAGTGTAGATCTCGTACTGTACAGATACAGTCATTACTGTGAGTCAATGAGTCTGACTTAACCCGAGTGTAGATCTCGAACTGTACAGATACAGTCATTACTGTGAGTCAATGAGTCTGACTTAACCCGAGTGTAGATCTCGTACTGTACAGATACAGTCATTACTGTGAGTCGATGAGTCTGACTTAACCCGAGTGTAGATCTCATACTGTACAGATACAGTCATTACTGTGAGTGGATGAGTCTGACTTAACCCGAGTGTAGATCTCGTTCTGTACAGATACAGTCATTACTGTGAGTCGATGAGTCTGACTTAACCCGAGTGTAGATCTCGTACTGTACAGATACAGTCATTACTGTGAGTGGATGAGTCTGACTTAACCCGAGCGTAGATCTCGTACTGTACAGATACAGTCATTACTGTGAGTCAATGAGTCTGACTTAACCCGAGTGTAGATCTCGAACTGTACAGATACAGTCATTACTGTGAGTCAATGAGTCTGACTATAACAATACAGTGTGTGCAGAATTATTAGGCTCGTTGATTTTCTGATCATATTTTTTTTCCATGCACATTTTACCCATTCCAAACCACATTAATCTTAATAAATACTATACATTTAGCATTTTAATCATTTATAAGTGATATAATTGTACATGAAGCCTGGAAATGAAAATGCCTTATATTCAGGTGTGCAGAATTATTAGGCACGTTTTCTTTTACAGATAAAATAAGCCAAAAAAGAGATTTAATTCAGACTGAAAAGTCAAAAATTATTAAAAGTCCATGAGAAGAGTGCAATACTAATGCAATACTAGATATTGTAGTTAAGGCATGACCATTGGACAGTGAAATGCTCAGTGGGTCAGCAGGGTCAGAGGAAAACAGGTGGAGAGGAAAATACACATGTTAACTGCAAAAGAATGAATAATTAAGTGTGAAACCATCAGGACCCCTTTAGTCTCCAGAACTGCAAACTACCTGGAGTCTCCAGAAGAGCCAGATATCAGGATCTCAGAGACTCAGGTTAGGTAAAGAATCCTAAAAAAATGACCCCAGAATCACAAGCTGAAGTGTAGTAAAATACATGAAGACAGTTTTTATAGGCTTTATAGACAGACAGACAGTGACTCTTGAAGGACCAGCTCCACATCCTCTTGTGCCACGGTTTGAAGAATTCATCTTCCAGAATCTGACAGTAAGATTTGTGAGTTTATTTTTAGTCCATCTCTGCAAAACGGACTTTATGGTAGGCCCTGCTGACCCAATGAGCATTTCACTGTCCAATGGTCATGCCGTAACTGCAATTTCTAGTATTGCACCCTTCTCATGGGCATTTAATAATTTTTGACTTTTCAGTCTTTTCATTTAGTCTGTTTAAATGTATTTTTTGGTTTGTTTTATCTGTAAAAGAAAACGTGCCTAATGATGCACACCTGAATATAAGCCATTTTTCATTTCCAGTCTTGATGAACAATTACATCACTTATAAATGATTAAATACAAAATGAATAGTAGTTAAGATAAATGTGGTTTGGAATGGGTAAAATGTGCCTGAAAAAAAATATATTATCAGAAAATCAACGTGCATAATAATTCTGCACACACTGTAGTGATAAAACAGTGCATATAAATCTGGTTCTGTTTAAATTAAATCATTAATGAGCATGAGAGTCTCTAATGTAATCACAAACAATAATGCAGATTAATCCAATTAAAATCAGTTGGAAATTTGCAGCAATTAATAGTGTCAATTAGCATTAGTGTCTCCCGACTTACTTCAATACCTTAATGTTACTCTTCACTGGGAATCAACTGAGAAAATTATAAAAACTTTACCAAAAGAGAAACAAGTACAAATATGCAACATTTGGTGTGCTCCTTGATAATATAAATGTAATCAATGTTAAATAAAACTAAAAAGAGGCTCTTAAATTACCAAAAATGTTAAGACAATATGGTGATGACAATAAAAGTATTTTTCACAAATATCTTGTAGTCTTCTGCACAAAAATTATTTGAAAGACAAACTATAACAGTCTAAACGCAGTCACACGATTCAAATTGTATGTTTAAATGTTCAAATGAAGTTGAAACGTGTTCTTTTAACTTTAGGATTTAAACAAGAACACTTTTACATCGACAGATTTGATCTACTCACCAGTGACAGTGACAGTGATTCTCTTGTTTATGATGAATCTGCTGCTGCTGATCTTCAGCTCATAAAGTCCAGAGTCTGTGTCTGTGGTGTGTGTGATGTTCAGAGATCCAGTCTGATGATCCAGCTTCAGTCTACCTCTGAATCTCCCGTCAGGACCATCATGTGTGAGGAATTGTTTGTGTGCTTTACTGATTTCAGCTATGACAGTGTATCCAAACATCCACTGTATGAAATCCTCTGTCTGTATCTCAGTAAGACCAGTGTGTAGAGTGGCAGAATCTCCCTCCTTCACTGACATTGACTTCCTTTCCCCTGTAACACACACACATGAAGATCACAGAGTAACTGCTCCTCAGACTTTACTTCAAGCTACACTGTGAATGACGTATTTATGCAATTTCCTGAAAATCCATATAACAAGTCTTGTATAATAATGCTAATTTCAATTAGTCTGTAAAGGGCTTGAGTCTGATTTATGCACAAAATGAGAAATACAATAAATTGAGTGTTTCATCCTCCATGCACAAGCGTACAGTAAGCGTACCACTTTTATCCAAACTGATTTACAAATAAGGACACACTCCTGACTGCGCCTGCACTGTTACTGGTGTTTGGGAACTGATGAACAGAATTATTCAAATCTCCACTTTTCATTTAATTCACCAAATGATGTATGATATTAAGTACTCAAATCTGAACATCACTTCTGCATAATGATCCAGTGTTTGAGGAAAACTAAACTAACCGTTCAACATACATGTTGTTTCTTAGCCTTATTTTTGTGCAAATAAATGTTAATTTCAACTTTTCTAGGGTGCTGATCTTAAATTCATTATTACTATAAAACAGTTGATAAACTCACCACCGACAGTCACGCTGTATGACTTGTGTATGGTGTGTCTGCTGCTGCTTTTCCTAATACCAGCTTCATAAAGTCCAGAGTGTTTGGTGCTGGTGTGTGTGATGGTCAGAGATCCAGTCGAATAGTCCAGCTGCAGTCTGTCTCTGAATCTCCCATCAGGAACATCATATGTTGAGAAGATTTCAGTCTTTCTATTGTTTTCCGCTATAAGAGAGTTTAGATCTCCAAACCTCCACTCGATCACATCATCTCTCTGTATAATAGTCCCAGAGTTTAGAGTCACTGAATCTCCCACTATCACTGACACTGACTTCACTTCATCCACACCAGACACAACTGAAGAAGAAAGAGAAAGATTTTCTGTCAGAGAAATACATTATTCTGTTGTTCTTTTGATAGTGGACGGCTGTTCCTTACATCAGTGGTTCCCACACTTTTTCAAAAGCATGGCACCTCTTTGTAGCGTTTTTCTTCCCACGGGTCGGCACCCCAACCCCATTAAACTAAACGTACATGTGTACATGCATATGTTTAATATTATTATGAAAATAGCATATCAATTATCAAATTTATTTACATTTTGTGTCATTTATCCACTTTTACACTCACTGAAGTTAGCTGAGCAGTGTGTGGGACGTGCCAAAGTCACACAGGCTACATCCAATCAAAGAAAATGCTATAAAATGAGAAACATTTCAAGAGATTTATCATTGTACTTCTATGTGTGTAAATGTTTTTTGATTTATCACATAACCTCAGAATTTCATTATTTTGCATTATATTCATGATGACGGAGTTATTCTGATGGACACCAAAGGCACTTTATAGTGATTTTGACCCATATATAAAATGAAATCTAGACGAGCAAACAACAAATGAAGCATAAACAGCAGCATGAATGTATTATGACTGCATCACAACAGAGATAGGCCTAACACCGTGTCCTAACCAGTCACGCCGCGACACGCTATAAAGTGTATCTTTGTTAATCACGTCCTAACCAGCCGCAACGGCGATGTGCGACGTTTCTATTTCTCTGCGACGTCGCGGCTGGAACAACAGAAAGTAGGCCTATGGTAATCTCAGGTACTGTGCATGTGCTTTATTTGATGTTAAAAGCATCTGTGTGAGATTGAATATCATTTTGTGTGTATTTTATAGCCGTACTAAAAAGAACAATTCACCTCAGATCTTAAATAAAAGTGAACAAAAACGTTGAAACGGTCAACTCATTGTTAACAGACGTGTATTTTATGACAATGATTGTTTCAGTAAATTATTTGAACCAATTACTTTATGTGGGAATCATAGGAACAAAACACATTTAAATATTGGTACTTAACTCTTTAAATAATAATAACCACTCCAATTAATTTTTTCTGTAGTTTCTCATTTGCTTTGTACAAACCTGACCTTATAACTTATAAGGTCAGGTAAACTTATAAGGTTACAAAATATCTGTGAATGGAACTTGTTGCGGGCATTTTAATGGGATACATGTCCCTGCTTCACTTAGGGTTTATTGGACATGTCACATGCTCATATGTTGGTGTTTTGAAAAAAGTTATTATATGGTAGGATAGTAATTTTAGGCTGTTTAAGTTGGAAAAAAGCTGAGATTCTGCGGCACCCCTAGACAGTTGACACGGCACCCACTTTGGGAACTACTGCCTTACATTACTGTCTTGACAGAAGAAAGCAAACTCAACAGGACACACTAAACCCCAGCTTCTTCTGCTACAGTGAAGAGAGACTCTGAGGTGCTGCTGGATGAAGAATGAATGAATTTATATAGCGCTTTTTCATATGTAATACTGTACACCCAAAGCGCTTTACAATCATATCGGGGGTTCTCTCCTCAACAACCACCAGTGTGCAGCATCCACTTGGAATAGATGTATGTTTGTGTCTTTCCGGCCAGAAACATATATTGGCAAGTACAGCTGAACATCTTAATTAACTGAATGCACAAACACCTAAGAACTGCACAGCTGGACTGAAGGAGTCATAATGAACAGAAACTCTGAATAACAAATTTAAAAAAATCGTAAGTTGTAACATATAAATGTATTTACAGTCATTTTTAATGAATCTAATACTGTTAATGAGTAACAGCATCAATTTATTTTAATAACGCATGCATTTCTTGGTTATTCCAAACAATAGTGTATGTATAAGCCTATATGTAATTATTTCACACTTACAGTTCCATTAGACTGAAGTAATGTAAATCTGATTAATATACACTACAGTTTAAAAGTTTGCAGGGCTCGGGACTAACGGCGTCCTATCGTCCTGGGGACGATAGAAAATCTGTTTAGGACAAACATAAATATTTTCCAGGACGCCTACAGGACGAAAGACATTCCCCCAAATTGTGTGTTCTAGAGAAGTCATATTACACTGTTTAAAGCCCTTTCTCTTAATAACACGTTTCCAGATGATCAGCTATGACACATTACCACTTTGAGATTTGTATGTAGTCACCAGTATTTATTTGTTATTGTTTAATCCAACCAAATCAACGTTAGTAGCAAAAACTTTTGAGCTGTATGTATTTTTCTCTTAATTTTCATATACCGGTATGTAAAAAAAAAAAAAAGATTTGTTCTGCATGAATACAAAAAGCATTTAACTCCTGTTATTTTTTTTATTAAATCAGTTTTTTACCTGTTTACAGATAACTACTTTGAATGGAGCTAAATAAATATAATAATATATATCAAACATTTTAATGGTGTTTTTATTATGTGACTAACAATGATAATAACAAAGTACAGAAACAACATGTTTATTTTGGGACGGTTGACATTCACTTTAGGACGGTTCAAATTGTTTCAGGACGGTTCCAGGACGGAGGTGAAAAAAGTTAGTCTGGAGCCCTGAGTTTGGGGCCACTACGCTCTTTTTTATTAAATAAATTAATATTTTTCTTTAGCAAGGACACCTTAAATTGATCAAAAATTACAGTAAAAAATGTATGATGCAACAAAAGATTGCAAATAAATGTTGTTCAATCTTTCTGCTCATCAAAGAATCCCAAAAAAGCATCAGTTTCCACACAGTAAGCAGCGCAACCATTTTCAACTAATAATAATCAGAAAAATTATAGACTTATATAATTATTATAGATTATATATCTATAATAAGGCCATTATAGAAAAAATATTCCGTTTTGTTTTGTTGTTTGTTTATTTTACGTTATTAAAGTCTTTAAATGTTTGCTGGTTCCCGCCTCCTTCCCACAACAACGAACTGTGTACATAATGATTTAATTTAGGCATTTATACAACGTTAGTTATTAAATGTGACAATCCAGTGGGGTTGTTGAATACACCGACTGCACTTTACAACAGAAACGGAGAGTAGAAATTATACTCTACATTGATTAAAGTTAAACAAACAGAGATGTAATCCATAGAAAGTAGTTAAACTTAAATAAATAAATAAAACAATGTCTTCATGTTCATAATCTAAAATCACCAAACTGTTTTATATTGTATTGTCTGTCTGTTGAGTCACTTACTTCCGGATCCTGAAAGATTATGTCTGAAGTGTTTATTTTATTCTGTTCTATTTACAATTCATATAAAATTTTATAGTAAATGCTTATTATGCTTTAAGTAAGAATTGTCAATTGTTGAGTTTTTGTTGACTGATGAAGTGTGTTGTATCAAAGTATGGAAAAGGGGCTCCTTAGCAAAAAAATTATTTAAAAATCTGTTTGTGAGTCTCTGGTGTGTTTTGGGATTATTTAGTTAGAAATCAGACATTATAGACAAAATTATTTTCGTTGTTAATTATTAAGATATGTGTTCGCACAATAAACTGCATCTGAGATTACACAATTGACCCTTCGCTAAGCCACGCCCGAAAACCGTCACTGGCCAACCGTAGTTTAGCAACCGTAACTAGGCGCGGGAGGTCTGGCAAGCTTTCAAACGAGGGGAACATGCCGAAGCGTTGTGCGTATGAATCTGATACCCGGTATCCTAAAAGTTTGGACGGTGGGGTGGAATTTTTTTTCCTTCTCGAAACCTAAAAGCCAAGGTGAGAAATGCCGTGCGTGGATCAAGCAGTGTGGGACGGTCCGTGTATCATCTGATCGTTTCATTTCCTATTTGGAATGGAATAACGAGAAATGAAAAAACAGCTCGTTTATTCGTTTTTTTGTTTAGTTTAAAAAAAGAAAAATTAGATTTTGGCTCGATTTTTCGTTTGTGGTTTACGAATCGGTTTATGGGTTCGATATTTCGTCCGCGCATGTGGGCGGCGCTGAAACGCCCCTTTCATCTGATTGGTCAAACCGCTCCGCCTTCAGTACGAGCTTTTCTTTCTGTCGGCAGAATAAGAGTCAGTACGAGTGCGGCACTAACATTATTGCACTTTAATCAAATAATGTCTGAAACCACCACTCACTTTTAAGTTACTATGCACAATATTTGAAGCAGAAGTATGTTCCTGCGACCCCATTAATGTGAGCTACAGTAGGCTATGACAGATTATTTTTGCATGATGTATTTCTCATTGATAAATACAGTGCAAATAGCCTAGTTCCGTCTCTTTGGATAAAAGGGAAGTGGAAATAAAAATCAATAATAGGCTGAATTGTACCATATATGTCCTTAACATTAGATGTCCGTAGATGGCCTAACTGTTAGCTACGTCAGAGTTAGGGGATAACACAGTTTGTACAGTATAAAATCATTATGTTCCCATAAAATATGAAAACCCAACAACCCAATGGGAATATATCCTTGTTGTGTAAAACATCTGTTCATAATCCGTGATTATACAATTTCAATAGGCTACGAATAGCACCGGGAGGCGTCTGGAATAACTATGATCAATCCGCATTTTTAAGACAGCTAATTTTATAGGCTAATATTCAGAATGTCCTCGTATAATGCCAACGAACGCTTCCTTTGTGAAATATAGCAGACCACCTTTTTTAAACTGTTATTTAAGATTATTTGTGCATAAATATTTGTGCATAAATGTCCGGACAGACAGAAAGACAGACAGACAGAAGTTTAAATGTGTTAGGCCTATATAAATTTAGGCACATATAACAAGTATTACAAACTACAATAGCCTAAACAGAACATGGCAAGCCATGGCAACTTGTAGGCTATAGCCTACTTAAAAGGAAAACAAATTTGCTGAGTAAAAACAGAGCTTGTGTTGTTGAATCATATTTTTTCTAGTATATCTTAAAATATAGAGCTCATGACAAATAAAAGTTCCAGATGGACAAATTTAAACGCAAAAACCAGTGTGAATAACAACATCTTAGAGTGGCAAACTCTGAAGTAGGGTTCAAGTTTTAATTAGTTGTAAAGCTTGAAGTGTAAAGCTTGTTCTCATACACAGATATGGCCTATTTATGAATGAAATTCATGCATTTATTTGTCATTTAAACTGATGCAAACAGGAAAAGAGAGTAGAAAAGACGTATTATCCTGTCGCCGCCTCTAGTGGAGAGCATTAACTATTACGGCCTTCATTGCTCAGATAATGTAAGTCAATTGATTTTTTTGGGAAAGTATGTCTGACCAGTTATAAATGATATAAGCGAGTCAGACCAGTCTGGAGGTCTGAGCTGAGTTTGGTGAAGCATTAAAGTGAAGCACTAGGCGCAGTCAATTTCTCATAATAAATAATAAAAATGTTTAAAATATGCTGCATGTCTTTCTCAAGTCAACATAATGAAGACAACTCAGAGAAACATTGACCAATTCAGAATGTAATAAAATCGTATTAGTTTTATAATAAAACTAATAACATTTTAAAGGTATGCTGTGCTCTTCAACCGACATGATTTTAATCAATCCCAAACCCTGCTAATTTTGACAGTATTAACGTTCACTGATTTTAGCTTCTCTCTTTATTTTGATGTGAACTGAGTAGGCTACACATGCTTACATTCATAAATATAAACTTCATTTCTATTCAATTTTCAAAATTATTTAGGCTACATGTGTCACACACACCAATCTGCCTTTTGATGTAAATAAAAGAGGAGAGTGGTAAATGTTACACACTATAATGGTGTTACATATAATAGTAGCCTACAGTTCAGCCTATTGTTGGTTTTTATTTCCACTTCCCTTTTATCCAAAGAGACGGAACTAGGCTATAGAGCATCACAGTCCCGCCCACAGCCCGAGAGAGCTCTGGTGCCGGAAGTAAATTTCCCATTCATTTCTCCCATTGACTTTTGGAAAAATCTGTATCTAAAGAGTTTTAGAGCATGTCTGAGGATAACCAGCTACGGCTGAACTCATAAGCATACAACATATCATTTCGAGTGAAAAAACGAAGAGAAAATCCAAAAAAAGGCAAAGGTACAAGACTGTGTACATATTTTCATTTCCGAGCGAAGGAACTACTCGTCCCATAAACCACCGCGCCTCGCTGAAGTCGACTGAAGCAAACCGCGAAAGAGCCTTTTGAGTGAATTTTATATAGTGAATGTGTAGTTAATAGCAGTTATTTCAATAGTAATCGTGTAAATATAAATAATAGTGTTTTATATAGGTATTGTGTATCGAATTTTATATTTATCATCGTGTATTTTATATTGTGTGCGTGTGTGAAAGCGGTTAACGATAACGTTAGCAACATGGTGCAGTGCTTTGTACCTGACTGCAAATCACCGCTCAGTCTCAGTCGTCAACACATGTCTGTTCAGTCAGTGTGTAGTTTGTGTGTTTATTTCAAAGCCCTTTATGACACAGGACACTCTGCTGACAGGACAGGTTGAGGTCCATGCTCATTTTCATGAAGATAGTTCATTCTTAATTGTAATAACATTTAATGTATTTTCTTAATATCCACAACGAGTGTAAATTAAAAAGTGATGGTCAGCAAACCAGAAAGTGCACAACGCCACCGGTCTGCTCTTGGACCATCATATTCAGTTTATTAACTTGCCATGAATTATTATACAAATGTTCAGTAAATGCATGAAGAGGTAACGTTATGCCTAGGTTAAATATTGTTTTGACAGCGGCATCATAAAATGCTTGATATGACTCATACCATATGAAGGCTACAGTAGCCTATCTAAAGTGAACGATAAGTAAGGGATAATGTAAAGCGAGGCGGTTGTTATAGCGAATACAACTCCCGAAAGGCTAACGTTAATTAACGTTATGAGCCCGACGCGAAGCGGTGGGGTCTTGAATCAGCCTGTATTCGCTATAACAACCAACTCGCTATACATTATCCCGCTTATTACATGGCTACCTACCAAATAAATCAATAATTTGACACAAAATATTAATTAAAAAAGTAATGTATTGATTTAAAAACTATTTATATGGCTTCCGCTAAAGAAAACAGCCGGTTCCGTCTCTTCTGTTAGAATCCTGCTTCCATGGCAACGCTCTGTTTTTTCCACGGACCTTCGCGGGGTTTTCACGATTTCCACCAATCAGATGCATCACTGTGGGATTGTGGGATTGTTTAGGATTGTGGGTAATGAAGTACTTATCCAAGACATCGCGAATAAAAGGCATTTATCTCAAAACAAGGTTAGTGCCCCATGAACTTTTGGCGTTTATATGAGCATATACAATCGCTTAGTACAGCCGTTGCTGGTTTTAAGTCTACCATGTATGGTTACGTTTTTATGGCTTATACCCCAAATGTCTATGGAGAAATTGTATTGAATTTTTACTTCCGGCACCGGCTGTGGGCGGGACTGTGATGCTCTATTTGCACTGTATTTATCAATGAGAAATACATCATGCAAAAATAATCTGTCATAGCCTACTGTAGCTCACATTAATGGGGTCGCAGGAACATACTTCTGCTTCAAATATTGTGCATAGTAACTTAAAAGTGAGTGGTGGTTTCAGACATTATTTGATTAAAGTGCAATAATGTTAGTGCCGCACTCGTACTGACTCTTATTCTGCCGACAGAAAGAAAAGCTCGTACTGAAGGCGGAGCGGTTTGACCAATCAGATGAAAGGGGCGTTTCAGCGCCGCCCACATGCGCGGACGAAATATCGAACCCATAAACCGATTCGTAAACCACAAACGAAAAATCGAGCCAAAATCTAATTTTTAGTTTTTTAAACTAAACAAAAAAACGAATAAACGAGCTGTTTTTTTCATTTCTCGTTATTCCATTCCAAATAGGAAATGAAATGATCAGATGATACACGGACCGGGACGCCCCATTCACAACTAAATGTCGACAGGATTTACAAAAACAACTATTGCTTGGAAATAATGACGGTTCTTTGTTCATAATGCATATATTTGAACGTAAAATAAGACGATTAAAGGCATAACGGAGGCTCACTGACATACTTTAAAATATATTTCAGCATTTTGTTAATAGACGGCCTAATGTTACTTGAGCTACCCATGAGGACCCTAATCCCAATCCGATCGCGGCTCTCCCGGTGTTAGTGTTATTCCACAAGATTTATGGATAAACTGTTTGATTTATAATTATTCGATTATTTTTACATTTCACTTACCCTGCTGTGCATGAACAGCTGCTCCTCAATTTGTGTGTTCCCCATTTGAATGGTCAGCAAATGAGGCGCTGCTGCTTGCGCTGGGACTAATGTTAGGCTTTAGCTTCACTTTTGATTAAATTATTCTCTAATCGGTTGCATATTATGTCGTGGATATATCCCTTGAATGCATACTGCAGTCCTTTTGTCTCGCTCTCTCAGAAATTTCACCTGTTTGCCAAAAATGACTAATTATCTCCTTGGGAATGTCTGACACCAGTGCATACACACTGTAATAGACGTGCCAGGCGTGAAAGCTTGTCAGGCGTAGCAACAGTAACTAAGGAGGGCGGGGCTTAGCAAAGGGTAAATTTGGACTCCTGAAACTATTGACTGATTATTTGGAAATCTGCTTTTCCTCCATCTTAGATCAGATTCAACTCTATTGTCATTTTGAGAGCAAATGAAATAGACAATCATAATGATCAATATTGGAACAATTCAAGATCAGATAAACCCTAGACCTACAAATCTAAATTCATTTCAACAATACAAAATACACATTTTCACTGTACAAAATACAGTGTTTTGAGGATTATCATTTATTCACTGTTTGATGAACTGTTTGTTTACCAACAAAAGAAAATAATTTAAATTACAATATTTTAACTGTCTTTTTAAGAAATCTAAGTCCAACTAGTGACTGTATTAAAATGATAAAATGATCATTTTACCATACAATTAAAATAAATATGAAATCTGTTGTTTTTTCTTATAATAAAGCAGCAATTTCATTGAATATTAAAGGGTCTGTTTGTCAGTTTTCTTGTCAGATAATGACAAATATTTTATTTATAAATATCTCATTTTAAACTGAAATTCTTTATATAAACGACAGTTTTCCAGTAACATTTTGCGTAACAAAACATTGTGGAGAATTAAAATTGTTCATAGAGTGTTAATTTTGTATAGCAATTATTAAATTATAAACTTAGACACTCACCACTGACACTGAATGTCATCTCTGAGGACACTCTGTTTCTGATCTTTAGTAAATATTCTCCAGAGTCAGTGGTTTTGATGTTTGTGATCTTGAGATCTCCAGTCAGTTTGTCCAGCTGCAGTCTGTCGTCATATGCCCCATCAGTACTGGCAACGTCATCACTGATTTTAGCAATGCGATATCCATTTAACCTCCATTCTATCACATCATCTTTCTGTATTTCAGTAACATCAGTGTGTAAAGTGACAGAATCTCCCTCAATGACTGATACTGTCTCTGCTTTCTCTGCATCACCAAACACACCTGAAGAACAAACAGAAACAGTCAGTCAGAAATTAAACATAAAACATTCAGAAGTCTTCAAACTGATCAGTGGTACTAATAAATCTCACATGATTTTCTGCAGTCTGCATTAAATCTGAGTCTACAATGTTCTGTTTATGCCCATCATGTATGCATGTAAAATAAATAAAAGTGCTATAAAAGATGTAGTATGTGGGTACAAACAACAACGGATAAATATTTGCATTTGAGGAACCCAAACGTATAACTAACTCTTAACCACAATTACCTACAAATGAGTATACAATTATTAGGATATATGTTTGAGTTTCGTCTCAAACAAACAAACAAACAGTAGAATTTAATTCAATGCATTAGATTAATTGGAACTCTGTCAGTGTCTACAATAAACATTACTCCGACTAAAATATCATGTAAGTTAGTCGTTGTTTTTGTTCACTAGGCTATACAAACAAACGTCCTACATCTAGAAAATATTGAAAAGAATGCTCGTTTCCGGTGTAGAAAACGAAAGTGCTGCAGTAATGTTAAATAAAATAACCACTTACAGATCGCACATAATAAGAAAAGAACATGTGTAAGTTCGCTCTTCATGTTGATGAAGAGATCCGTGTTGGATAGTAGATGATCCGTAGAGTTATTAAAGTCCTCTGTTCTCTGTGTTTCTGAGCCGCGCCCTGAACCAGAGATCTTATTATACGAGACTAACAGGACAAAAAACAATTCGTATAGACGTTTACGCCGATTTATTGGTGAAGTAGGCTAGCTATATTGTTGATTTATATTATGCTGAAAGAGACTGGTCTTTATTGCTTATTGATTTAAAAAACAAAACAATAAAAAGCGCAGTCCCGTTTTCAAAAATGGCTGAATCTTCCCGTTGTTTGTATCATTACAGCCTACAGCGCCACCTATCGACGGACACCACACACTCGACAAACACAAGCTTCTTCTTCTTCTCTTATTTAATGGCGGACTGCAAACAACGTTTAGGTGCATGCCGCCACCTACTGAACTGGAGTGTGTATTATCATGTCATTTTAAATTCTACTCCATAACCCTGAGTCTTTTAAAAAAGTAAATAGAGCCTTCCTAGTGATTCTTATTCCTTCTCCTTCTCCTTCTGATCCCAGTGTCCCTACCAGATTCCACTCCCTCCCTGCCTCCTGAACCTTATCTTTAATCACCTGTCTTTCCACTTAATTCAATGTACAATATTACATGTTCAACATTTTCTTTAACCCCACAGTTTTCACAGTTCTCACTATTCCTTTTCCCCATTAAATATAATAGCCATTCAGCCCTGTGTGCTCCACTCTCAGTCTTGTCATTACAATTTCCTCACGCCTGGTCTTTTCCATAGCCTATAATTCTTTATACTGACACTTTTTTGTATTTTATAATATCTCATACCTTTCCTGTCTTCCTCCCATCGTTTCTGCCATATTTCAAGACCTTTCCTTTTAACCACTGCTTTACCTTCGCCTTTTCCTAGTGGAATTGTAATTATAATTACTTTTAGCAGTGCCTCTTTGGCCAGTTTATCTGCCATCTCGTTCCCTTTAACCCCCTCATGTGCTGGCACCCAACAAAACTGAATATCTATGCCACTCCGATGTAATCTAAATTAAAGGTAGGGTAGGTAGGATTTATATAAAAACTTTTTACCAAATTTGATTAAACTTTCTATATATATCAATGCATAATTAAAATGTAAGTACTCTGATAAAAAGAGTATAAAAATCGAGTGACTCTAGACCGTTTAATCTTCATTAAACACAGCTCATTATTTCCATTCGGGACGAATCACAGGATTGGCTTGCGCGACTGTCACTCGACGTCGCCATGACTACCGCCGTTATTACTGGCTCTGCCCACGTGCGCGCAGTCGCGCACCCGTTTTCAGGTGGGAGTGAATGGAATTAATGAGTTGTGTTTAATGAAGATTAAACGGTCTAGAGTCACTCGATTTTTATACTCTTTTTATCAGAGTACTTACATTTTAATTATGCATTGGTATATAAAGACAGTTTAAACAAATTTGAATAAAAGTTTTTTTTAGACAATTCTGACCTACCCTACCTTTAACTGTTAAAAAGTTATATTAGAAGATCCTCTCTTATTGATATTACTGCCTGAATACTTTTAATTACGGCCAAAGAGTCTGTTCACAGTACAATCCTATCAGGTCTGACCTCTTCAACCCACAGTAGTGCAATAATGACTGCTACTATTTCTGCTGTGTACACTGATAACCGGTCAGATAGTCTTTTGGAGAAATGGATTTTAAATTCTGGTATATATATATTCCAACTTCCACACATTCCTGTTTATTCTTGGATCCGTCTGTATAAATCTTTAAATAATTATAGTAACTGTTTCTTACGTAAAGGTATGTTTTAACTCCTATTTCCTCCATTCTCTTTTCTTTTCCAATATATTAATACAAACACAAGCTGGCATAGCTCGTATAGAGTCAACGGTAAGAATATTTTCCCAAGATAACCTTGTAAATCGAAGTGTTTAAGTCATATTGCTGTCTTTACATTGCAGTAAGGGCAGAGCAAAGCGTCTGGAACTTTGAGCTTGTCAATCTGTCTCGCTGAGTGTCACACAGATGCCCGGTCATTCTACAGAAACGTCCACATGGTATGGCAAGATGTCTTTAAATGACAGCTTAATTATTTTTTTAAAATAAATTTTGTGCATTTAAAGACCGCATGTACCATTTTTTGTCACTGGTGTTACCTTACTTAGTTCTTTGGCAATATTAAAGTTTATTTAAGTTTATTATTTTACAATATAATGTTTTTATTATTATTATTATCATTATTATTATTATTATTATTACTGTAATTATGAAATGCAGTCTTGAAGATCCAATAAATAAAAAATTCAGCACATGTAGTCGGAGTTACAGAATAATAATAATAATAATAATAATGCAACAAATAAGGAGATAGTCTTATTTTAATCAGGTTTGTTAAAAAATGTGCTTGAATGATGTTAGTTAATTGTGCAATCATGTATTTGCTATAACAATAAAAAATATTTGAAAACCAGTTAAAATCACGTAATGATGCAATCCTTTAATTCGTACTCTGTTACTCGCTCTCTAGCAACGGGTAAAGTCATCTTTGCTCGAGATTGAAGCCAAAAAATTATCCTTTATTTTGTATTTATTGTCAACACAGTGCAGCAGCGGACAGACCTAGATTAGGCTGAGCATCCACTACATAAGGACTGTCTGCGGGTGCAGGAACCATTCCCCAGGGGGAACGTTGTCTCTGGACAGTTTGTCTGGGCCGTCGTTCAAGTGTCCCGGCACATGCGCGGCTCTGAGCGAGCGCAGTGAGTGCTGAGCCCAAACGAGGAGGCGTTCCGCCAGAGCGCAGAGAATTCTGGATCTGACACTGCCCTGGCTGTTCACGTAGGACACCACAGACATGTTGTCCGTGCGTACCAGTACGTGGTGGTCCCGCAGGGAGGGGAGGAAGTATTTCAATGCGTTCTTGACCGCTATCACTTCTAGACAGTTTATGTGGAGGCTTTTCTCCCGGTCTGACCAGGGGCCATAAACCGGTCTGTCCTCGAAAAGAGCGCCCCAACCCAGGTTGGAGGCATCCGTCGAGATGACCTTTCGGTACGAGACGACTCCCATCGCCACTCCCAACTGGTACCAGTCGGCCGCTATCCAGGGCTGCAGAGCTGAGACACAGCTCTGAGTTACTCTGATTCGCGAGCCGCCGGAAGCCCAGGCTAAGTGAGGCACTTGAGCATTTAGCCAGCATTACAAAGGGTGCATGCGTAATAGACCCAGCTGGAGCACTGCTGCAGCTGAAGCCATGAAGCCCACATTCTCTGAAACGTTTTCAGAGGAACAACACTGCCTTTCTGAAAAGACGCGGCCAGGTGCCGGACACGGCGCGCGCACTGTGTCGACAAGCGGGCCGTCATAGCCAACGAATCCAGCTCTATTCCCAGAAAAGAGGTTGACTGACGGGGCATTAATGAGCTCTTGGTCCAGTTGACCGTGAGACCCAGGCTTTCCAGATGACTGAGTAGCACTGCTCTGTGAGATATGAGTTCTGTCTCTGATTGTGCTAAAATCAGCCAATCGTCCAAATAGTTCAGAATTCGCATACCCTGGCCTCTCAGGGGAGCGAGAGCTGCGTCTATGCATTTCGTAAATGTAATGAAATAAAATGAAATAAACCAGTCCCTCGGGCGAATTTGCGCGAGGATTTGTCTGGTCGTGAGCATTTTGAACGGTCGCCTCATGAGAGATTTGTTCAAATATCTCAGATTTAACATAGGTCTGAGAGCTTCTTGGGCACGAGAAAGTAACGGCTGTAAAAGCCTGACTCGCTCAGAGAAGGATGTAGCGGTTCTATCGCCCCCTTGCACAGCAGCTTTGCTATTTCTGCACGAAGTAGGTGTGCTACTTCCAGACTCACTCTCATCTCAGTCCGTGCTCGAAAGTGCGGGGGGTGACGAGCGAACTGTAGTGAATAGCCCTGCTTTACACCCATTCTGACACGACCGGAATCACTTTCCACGCTTTTGCATGCATAGCTAGGGGCAGAATGGCCTCCGGGTTACGAACACCGCAATGCGCGAGGTAGAGAACCCGTAATGGAGGTATCACTCTCGATGCCTGAATAGGGCGGCTCGCTGACAGCGGCGGCCGGTCGCTTTGCACTCAATGACTCGATCGTTTTGGACGGAGAACATTCTGCGGCGCAAACAGCGGTGCAGCAGCGCTTTCAACACTCGAGCGGTGCGTGCCCGCTTTATGTGAGTGAGCCCTGTAATAGTGAGAGACACAGGGGGAATCGTGCTTGTGTGTAGGGGTGAACACTGGGGCGTGGACACATTTTCTACACTCAGAACACCGTCGGCAGGACTCGAGCATCTTTTCCTCCTTACAGCTGCTAGGGGAACTTCGCGGGCTCAGGTTTTAGCGTGATCTTAGGCCGGGGTCCCCGGGGGGGAGGCTGCCTGCCTGTTACGGCTGTTCGAGCGCGATCGATCTATGGCGGCCGCCCTGTCGCCGCTGCGAAGATGGCGGAGGCTGAGACGAGCGCTGTGTAGAGCTTCGTGCAGGAGGCTGTGCTTGAGAGCGGCCTGCGGTCGAGCTCGAGCGTCGTGGCAGGAAGAGACTCATGGCCTCTGAAAAGCGGTCCACAATTCCGCTTGCCACTGGGCCGAAGAGACCGGCGGAACAGAGCGGGGCGTTGAGGAACACGGCTCGTTCAGATTCGATTATGTCGGCAAACGTTAGCCAAAGGTGTCTCTCCACGACAGTGAGCGAGGCCATACAACTCCCAATCGCCTGGGTTGCGGACTTAGTGGCACGAAGGGAAAGGTCCGTTGCGCTGCGCAGGTCCGTGATGACAGCCTGGCCAAACCTTCTCGTCCATTTGGCGAAGGAGGTCGCCTGGAGAATCTGCAAGACTGCCATGGAGTGCAGGGGACGGGGAGCGCGAAGCTCGAGAGGGTTTCGGCGAGCGTTCGCGGGCAACATCGGGCTCCGGTGGTCTCTGGGCACGGCGTTTCTTCTTGCGCGGACCGCCGGAGACAGGCGGAGCGACAGCTTCGGCGTCGAACACGGCAAGTTGATCCCGCAGGGTTGACTATATAAAGCCCCCATTCTGGCGGGCTATGACGCGTGAGGGCGCGACGTCACGCCCGGCTCAGTGGTAGGATGCTGCAGTTGCCGCGAGGCAGCCAATGGGCAAGCTAGATAGCCTGCCTGCTGCTGCACTGCGTTGACAATATATACAAATTTAAGGATAAATTTTGGCTTCATATCTCGAGCAAAGATCACTTTACCCGTTGCGTAATACTATTACGCAGTATGAGAGAACCTCTGGTAAGAGAACTACTAAGCTAGTAGTTTACTGAGAGTACACTAAAAGAAAACTTGCAAGTATACTTCCAGTATAAAACTATTAAAGGTGCTGTATGGAGTTTTTCTACTAAAATGAATCCATTTTTTATTGCCTGTGTGTGAAGGGGTTGTAATCTCACAACAAAATTATCCACTTGGCGGGTTTTGCTATTACCTCTGAAAGCAAGTATTCCTATTTCTATGTGAAGCTCCGGGCCGGGTCGAAATCCAGTGACGTGACTGAGACCTGCATGCGCGCTCCCGAGCGCCTCGCCTCTCGCCTCGTCTACTGACTTTGCACTCAACAGCGACGACACTGCAACTTTATGACATGGAGTCTGCTAATACTAGGAAACAACTAGCATAACACAGACTCCAACACAAACTCCACATAATAATAAAAAACAAAAGAAAGCACGCGCACGAGCACTCGCTTGTAAATGTATTGGTTACAATCTGAAACATCACCGCTAGATGCCGCTGAAAACTCCATACAGCCCCTTTAACTAGTAGTTTACTGAGAGTATACTTCAAAGTGTACTTTCATAAACAAAAAATTTGCTACAAGTATTAAAATAGTAAACTACTAGTAGCCTATACCCATAAGTTCACTTGCAGTACAAATGAGAAACGTAATTATGAACTAGTTGTGCACTTAAAGTTTACTACTGTTACACTTATAGTACACTTACACCTATACTTTTATATACTTAAAGTGGGCCAATTTAGTCCCAATCGGTATTAAAATAGTACACTTACAAGTTTACTACTAGTACATATTGACATTAGTATACTTACTACATAATGTATACTTAAGTATACTTAAGTAATGTTTAAGAATATTTTTTAAGTAAATTTATCTACATAAAATTAACTTGAAGTATACTTCTTTTTCGTAAGGGTTACCATGGAACGAACATTTGACTAGCGCCATCTTGAGCTGCTTATGTTACTCAGGCCCTGTCCCAAATGGCACACTTCAAATGCACTTATGGTCTTGTGAACTTAATATGGCTGCCGTGTGCACGTGTCTGTGAAGTCCATGAGACTGTAGGGTGTCCTATTTGTCATTTTAGGTTTCAGAAGGTTTCTTGCGAGCTCCACCTTCGTGGTCGATATGCACCCAGCTCGGCACACTTCTGCCGAGCTGCACTGAAGTGAGCTCCACAACAGACTTCTTCCCGACAGTCAAAGAAGTGTTACGTCACGAAAGTGCAGACTTGTAGGAAGAGCGTGATTGTTTAGGATGCTATTTTTGGGACAGGGCTTCCAGAATCACTTTAAAGTTAAAGTTCCTCCAAAATAATTGATTTTCACTGATTATGTTATGCTAAAAAAAATTAAACAGTATGTCCCATTAAGGAATGTTTTATAAATGTTTGACTAGTCAATGCTGCAATTGAAAAAAGAAGGTCCTCAGTGTTTTTTTCCTTTCCAAAATAAATTTTAATATCCATGGAAAACATGACAATTACACAGCTGGGTAAAAGCCGATTGGGGCACAGGCAGAAAGAAAGAGCCTTGACAACAATACTTCACATAATAAAATACTGTAAACACTGAAAACAGCGATACTTCCCTGATAATAAATGCTAAGCTTTGCTACATGCACAGATTAATGCACCCTTCATAAATAATACTCGCTTGATACTTTATAATAAATTGTTAACATAAACCAGAGGAAACAGAGTAAAATAAGCCAACAATCTCATTCTCAGTTGTATAACAGAATAAGTGTAAAAATAATTATTAAAATTGAAAGAACTGAACTATAATCTGTAAATTAATTCAGGATCAACTGATTGCGGTTTGTGTTGTGAATTTAAAAATATTCTGACAAAGCCCCATTTCCTCCTCTTCTTCCTCCTCACAATGTAACATTATATGATTAATCTGTGAGGGTCTGAAGATGATGTTGATGATGATGATGATGATGTCTGTTATGTTTTCTCCCGCTCAACTTTTCTGGATGTGATGTCATACACCACAATGCAGGCAGCAGCCACACCCACCAGAGCAGAGACGACCAATCGGGTGACTGCTTCAGAAACATGACAACAGAAAACACAGTCTGAGGAAATAAAAGAAACAATATGAATCAGAACAGAACATTTGGACAACCAGAGCATTTCAACCGAGATTGACAGAAGGAATCTTAAATACTGCATTTATTTATCATTCAATGTTAAGTATGTAATTTCTACATCACTAGTGGCACAAAATGGAATTGCAAAATTAATTACTGTTTCAAAATGGTTTCCTGAACACTCCCTGTGATTTCCACTAGGGCTGCGTTCCAGTCCACTTTTAGACACGCACTTGCGAGTGCGTTCCACTTCGTGAAGTGGATGAAGGAAGTTTATATGGACAGACCCTCGTTCCCTAAATTTTGACAGAGGGAGCGAGTCTACTTCATATGTACACTTCAGGCACCTATATGTCCCACAATGCAGTACGATTATGACGTTCCCACATATCTCGTCTATTAATTATAATTTTTTTTACATTTAAAACAACCCAAACACACCTATATACATTTGGATGCTGCATTAAACAAATTCTTACTGGAGAAAAAAAAATTAAATAATAAAATCAACTCCAAGTGGTTCCAAGTGATCAAAGGCTTGGGACGTTCCAGTTCAGCCCATTGCAGTTTCAGCCAGTAGTGGCACTCATGCAACGACGTACATCCGAGTGAAGTTAGCGAGTGAAGGGCGTGACGATTTTGGACTGGAACGCAGCCTTGATGTGCCAGTGTCAGGTTGGTCAGGACGCTCAAACAAAAAGAGCAATTACTTGCAAGTGCCACAGAGACAGTGTTTTAAAAGGTGTCTCTGGGAGAAAGCATTTCATTATTGGGGGAAAACCCACCTTTATTTCAATTAAAGCATCTCAGCAGATAGAAAAGTTGACCGTAAAGTGATGTTAAACTTGCTTAAAAATATTTTTTCAAATAGAATTTCTCCTGACGGAACAATCAGTGAAAATCTAGAAAGAGTTCAGTGTCCAAGAAGAACATCATCACATCCATTAATAAAAACTCCGGACTACATGAAAATAGCTAAGGTCATCCCCATCTACAAAAATGGTGATAGCCATTTACTCTCAAATTATAGACCAATTTCCCTCCTTCCACAATTCTGAAAAATACTAGAAAAACTGTTTGAAATAAGACTCCTTGGACCAAAGCTATTTTTACTATATATCAATGACATTTGTAACGTGTCTACCTAATTAAATTGTGTTTTATTTGCAGATGATACAACTTTATTTTGTTCCAATCAAAATTTGGGACAGCTTCTAGACACAGTGGAAGCAGAAATGAAAACATAAAAAAAAATGGTTTGATGTTAATAAACTGTCATTAAATATAAATAAAACTAAATTTATTTTATTTAGTAATAAACAAATAAATACAAACGTCCAGATTAGAATTGATAAGTTTGAACTAGAAAGGGTAAATGAAATAAAAATTTTAGGCGTCATCATTGACCACAAAATCAGTTGGAAATCCCTATAAAATCAAACCTATAAAATAACCTATATAAAATCAAAAATTTCTAAAACTCTGGCTATTCTGTCTAAAACAAAACACATTCTTGATTCAAAGGCCCTAAACATACTGTACCAGTCTCTAATAGTGCCATACATGACTTATTGCGTAGAGATCTGGGGAAATACATACAAAACAATAATAAAACCAAGTGTTAGTCTGCAAAAACGTGCCATGCGAATTATAAATAAAACAGATTATTATCAGCCAACAAACAAGTTATTTATGAATTCCAACCTATTAAAATTTAATGACTTAGTGGAATTCAAAATAGCCAAAATAATGTTTAAAATAATAAATAATACATTTCCAGACTGTATCCAGAACCTGTTTCAGATGAAATCTACTTCTTATGATCTCAGAGGAACACTTATGTTCAGTAAACCACAAATCAGAACCAATGTCAAACAGAGATGTCTGTCTGTTCAAGGGGTTAAACTGTGGAATAGTCTCGATGATGAACTAAAAACATGTAAATCCATTAGTAGTTTTAAGAAATTATAAAAAAAAAAAGATTACATTATACAAAGCAGAATGAATCTAGCTGCTTTTTCTTTAGTCATTGAACACAAGATGATTTTGGGATGTGTTGTTTGCTAAATAAATGATATGCAATAAGCATAAGCTTCAGCCGACACCTTTTCGGTCGACCAAAAAACAAACAAAAAAACATTTCTTTTAAATATTGTTTTCATTGTAATTTAAATTTTGTTTTTATGTTTGCTTGTAAATTGTTTTTCTTTCTTTTTTTGTTTTTCTTTTGAAGTTGACCGAAATAAACTTTAACTCACTTTTAATAACATTGTTGATACAAATACATTAAATCAGTGACCAGGAACACAAATAACTGCTGATATCACTGCTGACGTACCTGGACATGTCTGGCAGAGTTCAGAGTTGAGATTTGTGGTCCAGTTGGTGAATGAAGAAGCCACCACACAGCTGTAGGAATCATCCAGACACTCAATCTCCAGAGGTAGAGAGAGACTGATGCTGAGATCAGACACACTGATGCTGGACAATACACTGTGTCCTTTGTACCAGGAGAGAGTCACATGACCCACATTCATCACAGAACACAGCAGCACACATTTGGACACTGATGATCCTGATGATGATGAACAGTTTGAAGAGTTACTGCTAATGACAGGAATAGGCAGAGGAGCTGAAAAACATGAAATATCAGAGAGACATAAGAATAAATTATGAGGCCATGCATGATCTACATTCCACAAAGCACAAAGCAAAACATCAAATGAAGAGAGGCAAGTCTTAACACCGCGTGAGATTAAAACCCACAGCGCAATGTTTAAGAGCCAACATCTATCCACTGAGCCACACTTCTCTACATCGCAAAACCGGCATATGCAGTTGAGAGTTATTACACAAAAGCACTGCTGTTGCTCTTGCACTTTGAAAAAGAAAAATGATTTCAAGTGGCTGTAGTGTTGATAGACATACACAAACATGAACACAATATATAGCCAGTTTAGTCTAAATACACGAAAGTATTGCCAAGAAACATCCTGACTAACTTTGCTTTGGTGTGAAACCGGAATGATGTTGAAAATTAAAGACAAGATTTTTTTTATCATATTCACTGAAACGACACTATGCTCCAACAGAACAACATAAATCAGCCTTAAAAACAAAACAAAAACAAAAAACGTGCTTCTACCTACGTGCTAAATCCACCACTCCCGGTTCTTCTGGTCCAATCAGCGCAGGGCTGTGTAAGATCTGACTAACAATTAAACTGTCACAGTTCGTGCACACGCCACAGATCCCACCCTCGCGCATGTTGCAATATCACATACACACACCTGAAGTTCGCAGGTGTGTTGGATTGTACAATGCGTGATGGCGGAGAGAAAAAGTGCACACACACTGACGAGCTCGATAGGAGGGTAATGGGGCAGGGGCATGAGAGTTGTAAACATTCAAAAAGTTGTAAATATTCTGCCTGACTTGCCGACTGCAGCTTTAACATTTTTTTTCACTGATAAAATGTCCACTTTTGCTAGGCTTGGAGCCACTTATGATGAAGAATGGACAGAAGAGGAGCAGTGGGAAGAAAATATTAACATCCAAAAAAGGCAACAAATCAATGTGTTTTAATGTAATAAGGACAATGTTTTTTCTAAATTTGTTTGTTCTAAAATTGTAGCTTTGAAATTTGAGAAGTGAGTTGTGTTATATGACTGACAGACCCCAAACTTGATCAATCATAATGCTAAATTTCACAGCTTTCATCAATATGATTTTTTTGAGCTGCTACAGACTCTCATGGCAAAGTTTGAAGAATAATAAAAATGCACAAATGTGTCTTCACTTTTAGAGGAGACCAGTAGTTCATCTATCCATCCAGATCCTGATCACCACTGAAAGCATTTTAACAAACTGCATAATGTCCAGTGCACCCCGTCCCCCATTTTTATATTTCATAAGCAGGGTCCGAAATTACCTGCCACGGGGACTGGTAGATGAAAAAAATCCACCAGCCAAGCATATTTTTTTACCGGCCAAAATAATAAACAGCCTTTTTGTGTCACATATACATTAATTTCAGTACATTTAATTGAGATAATAAGGTATTATGTTGAATACAGACATAAAAAATTGTCCAGAGCAAAATTTTAAATGTAGGCTATAATAACACACACACACACACACACACACACACACACACACACACACTCTCTCTCTCTCTCGTTTTTATGTTGAAAGGAATGGCTACTGTTCATTTGCACACACATTTCTGTCATTTTCTATCTGAAGCTATTGCCTGCAACATTGAAAACTTCGGTCTCTTGTGTTTAGCGCGGAAGCTCGCGTGATTGCCGCCGGACAGTCGTGCCGTGTACCAGCTGCTTTGACGCGATTATCAGTTTAACTGACTCGTAACGTGTGCAATATCTCACGACCTCCCGAGTGTCCGAACATTTTATTTTATTATTTACTCGCTAAACGGAAAATCTACCAGCATTTGTCGCTTGGCGTGTGTTAATTTCGGATGCTGAAGACAGCGCTTAGGAGACGGTGAAGCCTTTATACTTTCGTCTGTCTCCACTGAGAGAGCGAGAGAGAGAGAGAGCGAGAGCGAGAGCGAGAGCACGACCGGGGCTCGCTCTCTCTCTCTGCTCGTTCTTCAGTTAAACATGCGCCCTGTCACACGCGCAGCAGTTCGTCTACATTCGGCTACTCACCGATCAGATAAGACTATGGCAGGACAAACATTTTATTACATTACTATTTTGGTATGAACATTCACCCGCCAGTGTGGCTGATAGCCTTTTGAGATTTACTCGCCAAATGGAAAATCTACCCGCATTTGGCGCTTGGCGGGTGTTCATTTCGGACCCTGTTCATAAGACCTATACTTGTACAATGAAAATAAAGTTGAATCATTTTAATTATAACAATAAAATGGCACTTCTGTAATATATAATAGAGTGAGCTGTATTCTCTACTCACCATAGACAGTAACAGTGAATCTGTGTGTAGACGATGATCTGCTGCCGCTGATCTCAACTTCATAAACTCCAGCATGATCAGTTGTGATGTTCATGATGGTCAGAGATCCAGTCTTCTTGTCCAGCTTCAGTCTGTCTCTGAATCTCCCATCAAGATTATCAGGGATTGTATATTTCACTCCATTAGTTTTAGCTATAAGAGTCTTGTTAGATCCAAATGTCCAGAATATCTCTTCACCTTCCTGTATTTCAGTGAGACCAGAGTTTAGAGAGACTGAATCTCCCTCCATCACTGACACTGACTTCACTGCATCTGTACCAGCAAACACTCCTGAAGAACACACAGACACAGTCTCTCAGTCACACTTTCAACTTTAGGTTGTTATAATCAGTGGTGTAGTCTACGTGATACGCAGGTATACGCCGTATACCCACTAGGAAATGCCAAGTATTTCCGTATACCCACTAAAAAAAGCGTGAGGATACGTAACAACTTCGTTTTGTGACAGAACTTTCACACTTTCATTCATAAATTCACCGCGTCTGTGTTTGCAATGGACACAGATCAAATCGCGTGAATATTAAAAACTAAAAGAGACTGCAGTTGTTCAACGCGTCTCTGGGAATGAGCGCTCAATGTGTGCTCTACTACACACACACACTGAAGCAAGCGCGTGCTTGTGTCAGCGCTTCACTGTAGCTATGAGACATGATGTAGCTACACATGATGACACATTAACTTCTTCACAGCGCTGCTATGAGAGTCACTTCATGAGAATTTCACCATTTCATTTGATAAAACTATCGTCATTCATTCGTATCATACACACACAGAAACTGTAATGTCTTTACGACAACCTGTCAAAATAAAAGTTCGGTATAAACTCAAAGAAATTATGAAAGAAATTGCACAGTAAAATGTACTGTAAAATAATAACAATGATGAAATCTATTAAAACTTATTTTAAAAAGGAATATCACACAAGTTTTTATAAATGTTTTAATTTAAACAGTAAACTTGCCAAAACAATAACACAATTTTCTTTCAAAAGCACCATTTCTAAAAGTAAATTTGTATTTGTGCCTATATTGTTTTATTTTTATTTATTTTATTGTCAGCTGATAAAACCTGTGCTTCAGGGACCATATTCATATAACATCTAAGGCTAAATGTAGGCTAGCTCTTAACTGGCTGAGTTAAATGGTGATTAACACTAAACAGTAGAAAATCAGTCCAGTCTCCTCAGCTGTAAATGTCATTGGCTGTTAAAGTCTTGTGTTGCTTATAACAAATTGACATGTTGATAACACTTAGTCTCATAATGCTCTCAATGACATGTCGTCGCATACTGTATGCATTAGTGAGTGTGGTGGTGCTTATGTGGTGATGAGATGGGTTAGTGTGAGACGGGTTAGGCGGGGGGGGGGGGGGGGGGGGGGGGGGGTGCTGGGGTCACAGTATACTCACTACAAAAAACTAGACTACACCACTGGTTATAATGAAGCTTTAACTGAAGTTTGAAGTTGTTTTGAAATGATTACAAACTTTGAGAAAGTACAAAGATAGAAACAGCATCATGGGAAACCAATGGCAGAGTGGAAAACACAGATATCCGAGTTCTCACACCTTCATATAGTTTACGTTTTGGTTTAGTGTTATAAGTTACATAAGTAAACAGTTAGATAATTGACAGTGGAACTGAAGTTCATTAGAGCTCCACACAAATAACGTGCAACTATAAATGATAAAACATGTTTATAACTCACCAACCAGAGAGCAACAGCAAAGACAGCAGAAAGCAAATGTGTAACACATTTTCTTCAACAGTTCAGTGGGTCTGAAATAGTTACACTTAAGTTTGAAAACCTGAGAGCGTCTGCTGTAAAGATGTGTCGATAAGCTGTTAACGGTTTAAAACTATTCTGTTAACTTCCGCCAAAGTACGGAATTAGACCACACCCCCTTCAACCAAAACCACACGCCCTCTCTCCAAAACCCGGCTCAAAGACCTGTCAGCCAATCAGAATTCATTGACAGGTAAGAGAGCCTTCAAGTGTTCTGATAAAATCAGATTTTTTTTTTTTTTTGCGATTTACAGGCTGTCATAGAGACAGAGACATTCAGGACAACAATTTCAGTGATGTGTTATTTAAAGAAAATTCTTAAATCCTTATAGCAGGAGAATTGAGGAGCATTCAGTGAACACAGATCTCTTTCTGCATTCCCACTTGTAGTCTTCACATCTTGTCACAGCTCATTTGCATAATTTGAAGCACTTCCTAGCCCTTAAGGCATTTTTAGAGTTGTTTTTTTCTGAGTGACATACACAAAAGTAAAGACTTATAACTCCAAAACTATAACAAGGAGAGTCAAACGGTAGGTATCGTTTGATAGAACACCTTTCAAATACATTACATTTGGACATTGTCATGCTGAGAAACTGCTGATAAAAGACAAAAAATATATATAGGCCTATCATTTTTTTATTATGATTTAGTATATCTTTCTTGTTTAACATGCACATCTCAGGATGGAAAAATGAGGTAGGAGGAAAATTACTGGATGCGCTTTCGACATTTGTCATTAAAAGAACGCCATAGAAACGGCCCCAAATAAAAAAGGCGAAGATAATCGTGTTAGAAAGCTGCAATCGATTTACTATTGGTTAAAATCAATGGGGAATATCTCGTATTTTTCTGGATTGGCGCCTTTGCATGGATGCTAATTTTGGACTCATTTTAATTTTAAGAATCTGCTGTTAATAATGATGTGCCATTTTCCACAATCGGAGCATGTTTCATGAAGTTATGAGTGAAAATGTGACAAATTCCGCATTCGTATATTCATGTACAAAAACTCGCTCAAGTTTACTCAAAGCCCAAAACAATTATGCTTGTTGACCGTGAGACCTTTCAAATGACATATGACACGACTATCTGAGCTGTATGATGTATTTGACATTTTGCAGGGGGGTACACCGGTGGTACACTTGCAGTACACTTCACTGCCCAGGGATGCCCGGCCTCACAGCGCAGACATATTCATAATTCTACAGTATATGGCTGAACATAATAAGTGTACAAAATTCCCCGCCTCACGCATGTGTGCGAGTCGAACTTGTTCAGACTTGTCTGATGCATGCGCAGAAAGTTTTATTTGGCGATGTCCAGTAGCAAAGTTATAGGCTATGAAGGTTTTTTTTATTGTGTGGTATTGCTGTGCGTTCATAACTACGCAAGTAAAAATATTTCATTATGTCAGAGCGTAATGTAAGACTGAAAATAATTCAAGACATTTCAAATGAACTGAGAAATGAAATACTGTTTTTGACCCCTTCTCCTCCAATGACCATTTGCCCAAAGACACAGTGGGGTTCCCTGCTGTTTCTGATAACGATCAAGACCTGTAGGCCAAGATGTTTGTGTATGCACGGGGGAAGTGTAAATACCTGATAGGTCAGTTTTGAATGTCTCACTATTTGGGTTTTTAGTCACATGGTCAAGAAGGATAAATTAGGTTGAAACTGCTGTTCCGCCCTTTTTTCCTCTTCTGGAGCTCTGGCTCTCACCTTCTCTTGGGCTCGCTTCCTTCATCTCTCTCTCTCTCTCTCTCTCTCTCTCTCTCTCTCTCTCTCTCTTTATCTCTCTATTCTATCTCTAAGGTAACATTTACATGCTGGTTAAGATTATTTGGTTTAAGTTATAATCAATTCATTCATCTACTTTGTAACTATTTTAAGTGTAACCATCACCATATTTTGTCATTAAATCTTTCGATTACAGTTAGTGTGCTAGTTTTGATTTGGTCTTAACTTTTGTGCTACATAGATACAATACTATCACTCTCTTTAGTCTATAGCAACGCTCTCCCACGTATGAAGCTATTGTAACTGTACTTATTTTCCGTCATTGGTATAAGTGGCAGTGAGTGGAACAGACAAGAAATGTACAGCTTTAAACCATCTTGCTAATAACGTTTCTTTAGTCGCTCGGCAGTCTTGCAGTCTGAACCCCTGAAAGATTTCCACTCTTACAGTAATTTACACTTATTTTGTAACAAACTTTTGTAACAATTTTGGAATTATTTTGTAACAAACTTATTTTGTTCTCTCACAGAAACCACGTCTATGTGTATATCCACGCTAACCTGTCTACAACTTGCAATTTAGTTTATTCAGAAATATTATTGTGTCAATAAGATCGGGGCAATGCTCATGTATTCGACCAATCATCCTGTTATATTTTGCCAATGACATTTATTCATTTGGGAAAGAGAGTTGCTTGTCATATGTAGATTAAAATATTTATTTATACACTGTCTGATCGGCATATTAGTAATGTTACATGGCGCACGGGAGTGCTAGAGCACACACTTTTGTAATCTGAAATCTCTTGTTAGCAGTGGCAG
This sequence comes from Phoxinus phoxinus, assembly GCF_949152265.1. Lineage (NCBI taxonomy): Eukaryota > Metazoa > Chordata > Actinopteri > Cypriniformes > Leuciscidae > Phoxinus > Phoxinus phoxinus. Next base: position 27,311,895 of record NC_136895.1, on the reverse strand, counting down.
CCCGGTCTGTTTAATGTAGCTGCACTTAGAGCTCATATATTTCAATAAGCTCTGGTTCACCTCATACAACTTTAACTTCTCCAAGTATATTTATACAGGTATTATCTGTGTATATTCTGTCATGTCATGTCATTTATATTTTTTATCCTTATTTTGTTCTATCACAGAAACCACGTTTATGTGTATATCCGCAAACCTGTCTACAACTTGCAATTTTATGTCCTAATAAATATTGAGAATGGACAAGTTCACTCTGGAGTAGCTGCAAGTCTTTTTAGCTGAAGAATTAGGCCAGTTGAGTTCATGCACTGCGAACACATGCATGTTCATGAGTTCATTCCACTGCGCACAGAATATCGTCTCGGTTACTTACTTAACCTCCGTTCCCTGAGATGAGGGAACGAGTGTTGCGTAAGCTAGCTTACGCTACGGGAAAGCCCCTTTCTCGAGAAGATTGAAGCCTAAAATTATCCTTATAATTTGCTTTAATTTAAAACGCACTTGCTGCAGCGAGCAGACCCAAGCGAGACGGCTCGCGCGCTCATTGGCTGCTCTGCGGCAATTGCTGCAACCTATGGGGAGACGCGGTTAGCATGGGAGCCAATAGGGGAGCTTCGCGCCCTCTATGGGACAAAGCCCGCCGAAATGGGCGTGGCTTCATGCTATAAAATAGCGCGTCGCCCATAGATGGACTGTTTTCATCGACTGAAGCGACATAGACGGAGCACAACACGGCAAGGTTACGCAACACTCCGAACCGAGGTTACGTTCATAACCGAGACGTTCCCTTTCGAGAGTACTCTCGTGTTGCGTAAGCTAGCTTACGCTACGGGAACCCCGTGTAAAACGCTGTGTGTGCTCACAAAGAAAAATCCCCTATCACCGTCCCAGGGCGAGTGCCCGGGGCTCATAGACGAGAATTAAGTTCAGGCCACAAGGGGGGCCGAACCGGGAAATGTAGGAATGGGGCCGAATAAGAATGGACCCCGATTGCTTACATGAGTGAATGCTTGACACTTTATATCACAGTATGCCGTCCTAAGTTGGAGAGTATAGCTGCTATAGCGCAACTAAACTGATAAGAGTTTAGCTTGTAGAGTGGGAACTTCTAGGTTATAGAACCTGATAAATGTGGACGGAGAGGCCCAGCCTGCCACCATACAGATATCTTGAAGTGAAATCCCACTGGACCATGCCCAGGACGAGGCCATGCCTCTAGTAGAGTGAGCTCTGACGCCCAGAGGGCAGCAGAGACCTTTGGAAGCATAAGCCAATGAAATAGCATTGACTATCCATCGTGAAAGGCTCTGTTTTGAGGTGGCCAAACCCTTAGTGCGGCCACCAAGGATACAAAGAGCTGATCCGATTGTCTGAACAAAGCGGAGCGCTCCACGTAAATTCTCAAAGCCCTGACAGGGCAGAAAAAATTCACGTCCCTCTCACCATCAGATGCAGGGAGAGCTGACAGTGAAATGACTTGCGCCCTGAACGGAGTGGCAAGTACTTTAGGAACGTAACCATGTCTTGGCTTGAGAATAACTTTGCAGTCATTAGGCCCAAACTCAAGACAGGTAGCGCTCACAGAGAGCGCGTGTAGGTCACCCACACGCTTAACTGAGGCCAGGGCCAACAGGAAGGCGGTTTTTAGTGAGAGATATTTTAAGTCTATCGGCTGCATTGGTTCGAATGGATCACCCTTCATGGCCTCTAGGACCGTGGAAAGGTCCCAAACTGGAACCGACGGAGGTCGAGGAGGGTTTAGCCTCCTTGCTCCTCTAAGAAAACGGACGACTAGGTCATTTTTCCCCAGTGACTGACCGGACGCTGGATTTAGAAAAGCCGCAACTGCCGATACATATACTTTGAGCGTGGAGGGGGACCTGCCCGCGTCCAGCAACTCTTGGAGGAAGGGGAGCAACTCCGTTACTCCACAGTTTTTAGGATCCATGTTCCGTGCTGAGCACCAGCTCGAGAACACTGACCATTTTAAAGCGTAAAGACGCCTAGTAGACAGCGCTCTAGCCTCCGTGATGGTATTTAACACTCCCTGCGGGAGTTTAACGGGTACCCGTTGAGGGCCCATGCGTGCAGGGCCCTCAACGTATCTGGACCCAAGTTAAGGATGCCTGGCACGTGCGCCGCTCTCAGCGAGCGCAGATTGTGCTGAGCCCATACGAGAAGGCGTTGGGCCATAGTGAAGAGGCTCCGGGATCTGATACCGCCCTGGCGGTTTATATAGGATACCACCGACATGTTGTCCGATCGGACTAAGATGTGGTGACCCTTCAACCGCGGGAGAAAAAACTCCAGAGCTAGCTCGACCGCTTTCATCTCTAGACAGTTTATGTGTAGGCGTTTCTCTAGGTCCGTCCATAGACCGGAGATTGGCCTGCCCTCGTGCAGGGCCCCCCAACCGAGGTTGGATGCGTCTGTTGAGACTACTTTCAGTTTTGAAACAGTTTCCATGGCGACGCCTGACTGGTACCAGTCGGCTGTCTTCCAAGGTTCCAGTGCTTCGACACAGCGCTGGGTAACCTTGAGACGAAGGCGACCCGTTGTCCAAGCGTGAGATGGGACCCGGGCTTTTAGCCATAGTTGGAGGGGGCACATGTTTAGCAGACCCAGCTGTAGCACTGCTGACGCTGAGGCCATGCGACCCAGAATCCTCTGAAAATTTTTGAGAGGAGTGACGCCACCGGCTTTGAATGATGCCGCTAGGCGCTGGATGGAGAGCACGCGCTGTGACGTAAGCCGCGCTTTCATCGAAACAGAGTCTATTTCTATCCCCAGAAAAGCGATTTTCTGATTGGGCGATAACAAACTCTAGTTCCAATTGATTCCAATTGAGTAAAAGGGCGATATCAATTCTGCCTCTGACTGAGCTATTAGTTCAGAACTCACACGGCCTGTAGTTTCAGGGGTGCGAGAGCCGAGTCCATGCACTTTGTGAATGTACGTGGTGCTAAAGACAGGCCGAACAGTAGGATAGTGTACTGATAAGCTCGACCCTCGAAGGCGAATCTCAAGAATGGCCTGTGATGGGGTGCTATTTGTATTAGAAAATATACCCCGGGCGAATTTGCGCGAGGATCTGTTTGGTCGTCAGCATTTTGAACGAACGCCTCATGAGCGCTTTGTTCAAAAGTCTGAGATCTAGGATGGGGCGGAGACCGCCGTCTTTTTTCGGGACGAGAAAATAACGACTGTAAAAACCCGCCTTGCTCTGTGTCAGAGAGACGGCTTCTATAGCCCTTTTTCTCAGCAGTTCCGCTATTTCGGTGCGAAGCAGATGTGCTACATCTGTCTTTACCGTGGTTTCGACCACGGCTCGAAAGCGCGGTGGTCTGCGTGCGAACTGCAGCGAGTAGCCTCGCTTTATCGTTTGAAGCACCGATTTTGATATACACGGGATGATTTCCCATGCGCTTGCACGTATTGTTAGGGGTAGAATGATGTCTAGGCTCGGATCGCTGTGTGCAAGAGATCCGGTGGCCTGAACTGTTTGTGCTTGTGACACTGTGTTTACAGCGCTTATATGAGGCGGCGCGCATAGAGTTATGGGCGTCTGCTCTACATATGTTACACATGCCGCGAGAGCGGGAAGATAGTGTGTGGGACACTGAACGGGCAGTGTTTATGGGTAAGGGTTAACACTGAATAGTGGGCACAGAACCTACATTTGTAACACATTTTGCATAAACCTGAATAAAAACAGACATTTTGCTTTTTTTCAGATTTATTTGGGTCGCCGTGAAAATGGCGTTTGTGTGCCGGCAGGCATGTTGAAGAACTGGCCCGTTTACTGCGAAATAAGCAGTCACTTTTGAGGCGGGAACTGGGGAAACAGTGCGCGAGCTCTTCGACGGTGGTCCGGCCGCAACGAGACTTAACCACAGATAGTGGGACATCCAGCTGTTTACTTCATCAATGCATTGGAACAGCCGTGGTCCGGCCGCAGCGAGACTTAACCACAGATAGTGGGACATAGTGGGCACAGAACCTACATTTGTAACACATTTTGCATAAACCTGAATAAAAACAGACATTTTGCTCTTTTTCAGATTTATTTGGGTCGCCGTGAAAATGGCGTTTGTGTGCCGGCAGGCATGTTCAAGAACTGGCCCGTTTACTGCGAAATAAGCAGTCACTTTTGAGGCGGGAACTGGGGAAACAGTGCGCGAGCTCTTCGACGGTGGTCCGGCCGCAGCGAGACTTAACCGTCGTCTTTTTCTCCCCGTGGTTAGGAGGGCTTTGGAGGCTCAGGGTTCATTGCAGTCCTCGGTCTCGGACCCCCCGGGGGAGGCGGTCTTCGACGGCTCGAGCGCTGGCGAGCGTCGAAGGGCTGGCGGCGCTGGAAAGCTGGCGGCGGTGCCTTTGAAGTCTGAGCAGGCGGCTGTTTCTTTGGGCGGCCTGCTGCAGAACTCGAGCGCCGTGACAGAAAGTGTCGCAAGGCCTGTGACGCTTTCTGAGCTTCAGTGAAGCGTTCCGCGAACCCCTTGACTGACTGGCCAAACAATCCCGATGGTGTGATGGGCGAGTCCAGGAAGGAGGCTCTGTCTGCGTCCTTCATGTCTGTGAGCACCACCATGTTTCTGCCAATCGCCTGCGCGGTGGTCTTGGTAGCCCACAGGGCCAAGTCCGTCGCGCTGCGCAGATCTCTAAACGCCTCAGAGTCAAGGCAAGGCAAGGCAAGGCAAGGCAAGTTTATTTATATAGCACATTTCATACACAATGGTAATTCAAAGTGCTTTACATAGAAGAAATTAAAATAATCAAAAGAAATAAGAATAATTAAAACAGTTTAGAGTAAAAAATAAAAAATAAAAAAAATACAGTGCAAACAGTCGGACGAACAGTGGCACAGTGCTCATTCAGTAAATGCAATGTTAAACAGAAGTGTTTTGAGTCTGGATTTGAATGTGGCTACTGTAGGAGCACACCTGATCTCTTCTGGAAGCTGGTTCCAGCTGCGGCTGGCATAATAGCTAAAAGCGGACTCTCCTTGCTTTGAGTGAACCCTTGGTATTTCTAGTTGATGTGATCCTAATGATCTCAGTGATCTGTTGGGTTTATATTCAGTGAGCATATCTGCAATGTATTGAGGTCCTAGGCCATTAAATGATTTATATACCAGTAATAATACTTTAAAATCAATCCTAAATGTGACTGGAAGCCAGTGTAAAGACCTGAGGACTGGTGTGATATGTTCATATTTTCTGGTTCTGCTCAGGATCCTGGCGGCAGCGTTCTGTACGAGCTGCAACTGTCTTATGGTCTTTTTGGGAAGGCCAGTGAGGAGTCCATTACAATAATACACCCTGCTGGTGATGAAAGCATGCACAATTTTCTCTAAGTCTTGACTGGAAACAAAGCATCTAATTCTTGCAATATTTTTTAGATGATAGTATGCTGATTTAGTTATTGCTTTGACATGACTACTGAAGCTAAGGTCTGACTCTAGAGACACACCAAGATTCCTGACTTGATTTTTAGTTGTTTGACCTCTAGAGTGAAGGTATGCATTCACCTTGAGAACTTCATCTTTGTTTCCAAACGCAATGACTTCAGTTTTGTCTTTGTTTAACTGAAGAAAGTTTTGGCACATCCAGCTGTTTACTTCATCAATGCATTGGAACAGGGAGTCAATGGGGCTGTAATCGTTAGGCGATAGGGCTAAGTAGATCTGTGTGTCGTCTGCATAGCTGTGGTAAGCAATTTGGTTCTTGCTCATTATTTGGCTCATTGGAAGCATGTACAGGTTGAATAGGAGTGGCGCAAGAATTGAGCCTTGAGGAACTCCGCATGTCATGGATGTCCACTCAGACTTATGGTCTCCTATACTCACATAATAACCTCTCGCTTCTAAGTATGACCTGAACCATTTTAGGACTATCCCAGAAAGCCCCACCCAGTTTTCCAGCCTGTCAAGAAGTATGTTGTGATCAACAGTGTCAAATGCAGCACTGAGGTCGAGTAGTACCAACACTGATAATTTGCCTGTATCAGTATTTAAGCGAATATCGTTAATTATCTTTATGAGCGCTGTCTCTGTGCTGTGATGCGATCGGAAACCAGATTGAAAATTGTCAAAGTATCCATTCGAGCTTAAGAATTTGTTCAGCTGATTGAAAACAACTTTTTCAATGATCTTGCCAATGAAAGGAAGATTTGAGATCGGTCTATAATTGCTTAATATAGTCTTATCAAGATTACTCTTTTTTAGGAGGGGTTTGACAACTGCAGTTTTCAGGGAGTTTGGAAAACTTCCAGAGAGAAGTGAGGCATTTACCACTTCTAGGAGATCTGCTTCTAAGCTGTTTAACACACTTTTGAATAAAGATGTGGGAAGAGCGTCAAGGGCGCAGGTTAATGTTTTAAGGTGCTGTACGGTTTCTTCCAAAATTTTGACATCAATTTCTTTGAAATCAGACATAGTAACTACTTTCTCAGGTTGTGGTCTGATCTGTCTGACCCCAGTGCAACTCAAGGATGTGCTGATCACCTTTCTGATATTATTGATTTTCTCAGAGAAGAAAGAAGCGAACTCACTGCACTTGCTGTCTGAGAGCATTTCACTGGGAATCTGGCTCGGGGGAGTCAGAGCCAGGGAGTCAGAGCCAGCCTCGTCCAGAGTGCGGAGAAGGTTGGCCTGGGACACTTGAAGCACCGCCATGGTGTGGAGTGCCGGTGTAAGCGTGACCGGCGAGGGCTGATGTCGTTCAGCAGGCTTTCGAAGGGTGCGCGGCCTTAGACTGCCATCCAGAGGAGGGCGGGCAAAGGTGCGTCGACACAGCGTCTTCGATCGGCGGAAGATGCTGGTATCCTTTTTCCAAGGCGCTGTCCACCACGGAGAGCGTCGAGGAAGCGGATGACTTGAGCCTAGCCGAAAATGGCGCATTCCACGATTTCGTCAGCTCGTCGCGCTGGCTCTAGCTCCACTAGCGCTGGCTTGGGTTGAGGGGGCGGGGTCCGGAATGGAGCCTGACCAGTCCTCGCTTCCCGAAGCGGCGAGCGAACAGCTGTCCTCGCCGACGTCCTCATCCTCAGGCGCACCGAAGGTGATGAGGGGAGCCCGTTGAAGGCGACTCAGACAGCGAGGCACGCGGGGAGTTAGCCGGCGTGAGCTCGCGGACCGCTGAGGCCTCTGGAGCTCTCTGAGAGCGGCGCTTTTTAATGCGTGGCCCTTGAGAGAGCGGCAGTGTGGTGTCTTCGCCGAAGGAGGCTAACCAAGCCCGCAGGCGTGGTCCTTCCCCAGGCAGGAAACGCAGATCCCGTGGCGGTCCCCAGCCGTGAGGGGAACCCGACACGAGGCACAGGAATCACGGGGCATTTGAAACAACGCCCGCAATTTGCTACTTTAGAAGGGAAAAAAGAGACTGTAAATGACGCAGCGGCGACACAGACAGTTAGCTTTGCAAAGGATATGTGGCGCCGGATAGCGCAGCTGGAACGGCATCTGAAGGCGGCGTTGGGGAGAGACTCCTAGCCGGCGTCCTCAGCTCTGCGGTCCCGCTCGTTGCTCGTTCGACGGCGCGAAGGCTTCTTCCAGAGTCAGCGAAGTGGATCCTTCGCTGAAGGAGATGAAATCAGGGCATCTATGGGCGACGCGCTATTTTATAGCATGAAGCCACGCCCATTTCGGCGGGCTTTGTCCCATAGAGGGCGCGAAGCTCCCCTATTGGCTCCCATGCTAGCCGCGTCTCCCCATAGGTTGCAGCAATTGCCGCAGAGCAGCCAATGAGCGCGCGAGCCGTCTCGCTTGGGTCTGCTCGCTGCAGCAAGTGCGTTTTAAATTAAAGCAAATTATAAGGATCATTTTAGGCTTCAATCTTCGAGAAAGGGGCTTTCCCGTAGCGTAAGCTAGCTTACGCAACACGAGAGTACTCTCGAAAGGGAACCCACATATAGAGTTGGATTTGACAGATGCTTGCACGCTGTATGTGATTACATACTGTACTTTAAAAAAAAAATATATATATAATTAAAAACAACTGTGGAATATATAATGTAATGTGTACCAAGAGTTACGCTGTAATCCCAACCCAGATTATAGATGGTTAATTTACAGTCTGTCACACAAATTCATCATTTAAATGAGTAATGAATGACAGTGTTATCATATAATGTCAGTGTTTTGTGTAGGATTGTGTAAGTTTTCAAGTATGGACTCAAATTAACTAAGAATATATATATATTATATCGGGTAGAAAGGGTACACAGCCGCTGCAAAGGATCATAAAACAAATGAAACACCCTGAATTCATGTGAACTTCTTCAACATGTGTGACTGAAGATCACAGGTCAGCTGTGCTGTGTCTAATTTTGTTACACTTCAAAAGAAAAAACATTGCTTCCAGTTTCACTCACACGTTTAGAAGAGCAAGAAATTAATTTAATATTTAGGGAGAAATGTAAACTCTCAATAATTATATTCTCTTGAAGACATATACCATCCAGTATTTTTTTCCAGTCCAAGATTGTGTTGGTCTGAATCAATAGAGCATCATTAGCATAATGACACACGGCCCAATGAAAATGTGAAAAAACATCGGTGTTGCGAAACGCGCTCCACACACGCTCACTCAGCCAAGACACAGAGACAGAAGTAGAAGTAAGGGTTTTCCTACACAACTTAACTGAGTCCACATCGCGCTCAGATGATATTTCTAAACACATATTTCAAACATCAGGGCTGTTGGAAGAAAATGTTTAAAGGAAAAACTGTTTTTTTCTGGCTGTGCTTCTGCCGTCTGGATGGTGAGTTACAAACTGATTTTGGTGTTCTGGTGGAAGCTAGTTCAGATCAGCACTAAACCATTTAAATCAGTCAGAAGATGCTCTTGCTCTCATTCCCAGATATTACGAGATGTGACTATGAGAAGTTTCCCTTATATAACTTATAACACTTAAGCAAAACGTAAAATGGTTGGTGAGTTATAAACATGTTTTATGATTTATAGTTGCATGTTATTTGTGTGGAGCTCTAATGAACTTCAGTTCCACTGTCAATTATCTAACTGTTGACTTATGTAACTTATAACACTAAACCAAAACGTAAACTGTAAACTATATGAAGGTGTGTGAACTCCGATATCGGTCTTCCACTTTGCCATTTATTTCCCATGATGCTGTTTCTATCTTTGTACTTTCTCAAAGTTTGTAATCATTTCAAAACAACTTCAAACTTCAGTTAAAGCTTCATTATAACAACCTAAAGTTGAAAGTGTGACTGAGAGACTGTGTCTGTGTGTTCTTCAGTAGTGTTTGCTGGTACAGATGCAGAGAAGTCAGTGTCAGTGATGGAGGGAGATTCAGTCTCTCTAAACTCTGGTCTCACTGAAATACAGGAAGGTGAAGAGATATTCTGGACATTTGGATCTAACAAGACTCTTATAGCTAAAACTAATGGAGTGAAATATACAATCCCTGATAATCTTGATGGGAGATTCAGAGACAGACTGAAGCTGGACAATAAGACTGGATCTCTGACCATCATGAACATCAGAACTGATCATGCTGGAGTTTATGAAGTTGAGATCAGCGGCAGCAGATCATCGTCTACACACAGATTCACTGTTACTGTCTATGGTGAGTAGAGAATACAGCTCACTCTATTATATATTACAGAAGTGCCATTTTATTGTTATAATTATTCTTAATACTATACAATATAAAAAATATTGTGATCATATTTATTTGTGATCTTTGACATTTCTCTATGACACTGTAATTCCATTTTTAAATATGAATCCATATATGCTTCTAAAAACAGTTTTTTTTTTTCACATAAAAACACATTGCTCAGTCCAAATTATATTTCATGCAAACTTAGCCATAAACTTATATGATGAACCGTCTCCACAGAAAAGCTTTTTATTTTTGTAAACTGAAACATCTCCATTGACTTCCATTCAAACAGAGCAGCTTCTGGGAGCGTATTACAGAAAGATTATAACTTTAGAATTCTGTCTTATCCTTTTGGTAACCGTGATCATTTCATCAGGACCTGAACGTTCACCTGACATTGTGTTTGATCGTTTGACATATAAGAGGTTAATGTATTATAAAAACATACTTTACATTTCAGACCTCAAAACCTCACTTGATAACGTTTATTGAAACCAAGCTACAACATTGTGACGTTATAAAGTGGAGAAAGTAGAGAAGTCGTTTTCACGTCAACACAGTAACAAATAACCGTCTGCATGATCCACTGACTGATGCCCAGTCGGTGAAGTGATACGACAGGACAGACACTTTTCCTACAGACCAAATAGTGCTATTAGGAGTTGTTCAAACTAGACACATTCTTGATTTATTTTCTATCAATATAATTGTTGCTCTACATTAACACAGATTTTGCCTGCTCGGAAGTGTCTCACAGTTTTTTTGTACCATATACAGCTGTATTCAACGGGTTACTATTATTCAGATTTACTTTGAACACTTAAATGAGAATCAGCTTCAAAAACAAGCGTTTCATTTAGATGTATTTTGAATTTATCACAATTTATGTATTTATCACAATAAACTCCCATTCCCAATTAACTATTATGGTGCAGATATGTCATGGTGTTTGTTACAGGTTGTCATGTCTGTTTTAGGTTTTGTTCATATTTTCATGTCTTTTATTTTGGAATTTAGTCTTGTGTGATTCCCTGTTCCCTTGATGTGATCCTGTCATGTGCTTCACCTGTTCATGTGCCTTGTTTTCATTGGTTTGTTTGTTTCATGCATCGTGTACTCATTGGTTCTTGTTTCATTAGTTCTGTCTGTTCATTGGTTGCTTTTGTCATGTGATCCCCATAGTCTTGTATTTAAGCACCTTTTGTTTGCCATGTTACTTTGTTGTGTATTCAACAATGATATGCTGTTTCCACGTGTCAGGTTATTGTTATCAGTCAAGTTCTTAATTCATGTTTCACATTTCTGGATTATTTACCTTGTAATAAACTGCACCTATGTCCTCCTCTACACTATTGTCTTTGTTTGCTTCCATGTCAGCTACGTTACACAGATATGTCACTTTCTCCGACTAATTCACTCACATAATGTCTGTCTCTCTTTAGCCGCTACAACACCAGATCTACACACACCTTCAGGTCCTGTATCTCCGACAGCACTGGTCTCTGCTGCTGCTGCTGCTGGATTTCTGTTGACTGTTGCTGTAGTCGTGATCTTCTGCATCAGCAAGAAACACAGAAAAACTGATCAAGAAGGCAAGTGTTTCCTACTACTGATACAACTGTTAAACATTTATTAGATAATTAAATATGCACTTTAACAATACACCTCAAATTATGTATTTTTATGATGAAAACTGATTTAGTGATTCCACTTTGTTGATTTAACGCATCTATTATTATTGTTTACAGTTGAGACTCGTGATGAAGAGATAACCTACGCTGATCCAACATTCTACAAGAGAAACGCACAGAAAACAGTAAGATCATTTATGACTGTCATCTGTGTCATTATCAGCAGAATCACATTTAGATGCGTTTAGTGTTATCCTGTATATGTGTAAATGGGTATGCTTCCTAATTTTCTTTATTAAATTAAAACTACTAGTTTTGATGCAGTTGCAGATGAAATAATAGCCCATCCGCGCATCTCTAGTTCTCAGCATTTGTTTCCAGGTGGACAGTTAAAAAAATGAGACACGTGTCACCCGGCCATCCTGTAGAATTCAACCAATCAGATCACGACTTTAAAAAATGTGTGCCAGTTAAGTGTACCCGGAGCCGTTGACGCTGGTCACGTGAGCACCACGACGCATGCGTGTGATGCTGACGCAGGATCTGGCCAATAATGAGCCGGCATTCTGACGGGGGAGTTACGACGCTTTATAAAGTTAAGGTTGAACCACCGTAGTCACATGGACTATTTTAACGATGTCTTTACTACCTTTTTCTGGCCCTTGAAAGTGGTTATTACATTGCAGTCTATGTGGGGTCAGAAAGCTCTCGGATTTCATCAAAAATATCTTAATTTGTGTTCCAAAGATGAACTAAAGTCTTACGGGTATGACAACATTTTCATTTCTGTCAGGACCACTATCGTCAAATACGATTGACAATTAGCATACAGTTTGGATTGGCGGTATGGTTCTGTTCTGGTCAAGAACTCCTTGCAGCCTAACATGGATAAGAGCAGGAGAGCAATAACCTCCCTTAGGGTCAACAGAACAGAACCAACATGAATGTATTGCAGATATCATTAATTCAAGATTTTAAAGTACAACATAATTCGAGAATTTATTCTGATTCAAGGGGAATCCAAATGCCAAATCCTGACTGGACGAGAGGAGGAGCTGGGGAGGGAGGAGGGTAATTCGCTCCTGAGAAACGCAATAGCTGCTGATAATACTGAAGGAGATTATATATGTATACGGTGATAGGCGTCGTATTCCTATAGACAGACGTGGATCAGCTGAGTCACTGATGCGAGCTTGACTAACGTGACCTGCTAGAACTGACGCTACGCTTGATTTTTTGGGTGAATTAACCATTTAATGTACAAATCAGTAAAATCATGTAATGTGACTTTTGTAAAATAGGATGTGCTTGATTTTTTTTTTTTAAGTCAAAAGTGCGAAAGAGAACTCAGGCTGTCACTCAGGCAGCTTTCTGTGTGTGAAAGTGAAAGGTGTGTGTCTAAATGGTTAAAATACATGCAAAAATATGTAAAAATCCCAGGCTTGGCAAGTATTAGTGTAACACTATTCAGTTATGTATTAAAGGGATAGTTCACCCAGAAATGTACATTTCTGTCATTAACTACTCACCCTCATGTCGTTCCAAACCCGTAAAACGTTCATTTATCTTTGAAACAACAATCCGAGAGATTTCACTGACCGTCTACGCAACTAGGCTACCACTTTCAAGCCCCAGAAAGGCAGTAAAGACATCATTAAATGTAAAACGTTGGGAGAAAATTGATTGTGTATCAGTATATTGGATCCGGGCATTCAGTCTTAAAGTGACAGTAGCCTAATAAACCTGATGCCGCACATGTCATTAATGTTAATCAAACAACAAAAAACAGGGAAAATCACTTGATGCTCTTGACTGAATGATTTTAGCTTTAAGAATAAAACAAAGTTGTTTTATGTTCATCAAACAGTGAAATAGTGAAGATATATAAATAGACAATCCAATAGTGAAGACTACGCTGTTTTATTTTACATTTGATTATTCAATTCATATAGTGGCCTGTTGATACTTGCATGAAAATCTTAAAGGACTGTTTGCTTCATTTGTATCTTTTTCTATTGTTATGTGTCGTATTGTTTGTAATTAGCTTTTTTGTGTGCCTATAACATATTATCAAAATTAGTATCGAGAATTGTGAAATTCTCCTGGATTCCCTGGTATCTAAAATGTATACATCATAGCAACCTTATTTCCAGTAAATACATGCTTGATATATTGTTAAATAAATCGCTATTGTTAAATTACTCGTATAAGGTTTTGGTCAAATGGCCCCCTCATAATCGTGATTGTAATATTTACCAAAATAATCATGATTATGATGTTTGCCCTAATCGAGCTGCCCTAGCATGTGCCTGAGCAGTCTATGCCTAAATCAGCCACTGACTTGATCCATAACCATCAACAAAGGCACTAACTCTCTGGCACCTCTCTTTCTCTTCTTTTCAGCGTTTCATTTCTAGCTCTATTATTAGCATTTTTTTTGTACTAAACTTAGCATTTGCATACTATGTATATTCACAATTTGTCTCTTTGTATGTTCTGTATGTGTTTTCTTTCAGAGGGTTAAACAGGAGGATGAGGTGATATACGCAGGTGTCGTCGCCAGACGTTAATTGAACTCTCTGAGAGGCTTTTTTCTCATTAATGATTTTCTTATCATAGGGTTTTCATGCACACTAGAAAGCCGGTATTGCAACCAGGCGGTTTAAGATTCGAAAGCGTTGCTCATGCTTATATGCACTGCATTAGTAGCAGCTTATGGCCATGCAAAAGCGTTAGCTGCGTTATATTACTGTTTTCTGAAGAGTGCGTGAGAGTGCACATTCTGAATGTGTGTGAGAACTAAAGTAACAGAAATGTTTGATTAAAGCCGATTACTGATATTGGCCATTGTGTACGCAGGTTAAGAGCATTACGCTAACACTGCATTGAATGCTGCAATAAACCAATTTCTTAAGTGCATGTGAACTCTGAACATTAATGTTACGTTTTCTCAAATATGTTTTTAGTCGTGTTGTGTTTTTTTTTCTGTTTATTGTGATCCTGCATGGTAATGTGTGTTTCAGTTATAGTAAAGGTTCAAAGCTAAAAAAAAAAAACTAACAAAAACCAGAGATAGTTGAGCATCATGGGACATTAACCGGATTTTATTCAAGAGTTTCCAGCTTTGAACATTTACTTTGGATTCTGAAGCCCAAAACTCTTCCACATTTACCAGACATTTATAATACATTATCTGAATTTAACACACATTGATGGGGAGAGTGCAAAGTTACATAGATAACACCATCTCTATGGTACTGATGTTAAAGCTCACATGGGAACGGCTCAGATATTTGTTCACAAGTATGTATTTTAAGCAGAGTATTTTTCAGTTTTACTCTGTGTATGTTCAGGAAATCCCAGCTGACGTTAAACAGCCATTGAGTGTTTTAGCAGCGCATTCAGATCGAAAGTCACTGATCGATATACATAAATCTGCAGAATAACAGTACACGTTTAATTTCATGATAAATAATAGCAGCAAACAGATGTTTTTGGTTGTATTTTTCAACAGACTCAAACCACAGAAGGCCTCAAGTTTTAGATCTGAAAATAAATGTGGTTTCATCAGTTGAGAGCGTGTGCATGAGAACATGTTTTATTAAATGGACGTTTGTGGTTAATGTGCATCAGTGTTTGCTCGTCTTGAGGTGTGAATAGTGTGAGTGTGTGTTCTTGTGAGTGTGTGTTTTTCTGTGAATCTTGTGAGTGTGTGTTTTTCTGTGAATAGTGTGAGTGTGTTTCTGTGAATCTAGTGGGGTTGAAGAACTTCCACAGTTTTACTTCCTCTTTATGCAAAACAATGTTTTATTGCAAGATAAAGTATAGAATGGAAAACGTTTGATAAAAATATACTTTCTGTGAGATTTTTCTGTGTGAATGAGAAATATTAAAATGTATCGTACACTTACACATGTGAAATATAAGATTGATATTTAGCAGCATTTGCATCTCTCTATATTTCCATGACCTCACACTCATGCTGTGACCCTGCAGATAAGAAGTGTTAATTTCAGTGTTATTTGCACCTCCAGCAACACTTACTTGTTTTTAAAAAGTTTCCACTATTCTTATCTAGCCTAAGTCCATCTATATTTTTAGCAAAGACACAAACAAGTGAATCATTTTAAAATAAATGCAATGTCTTATTTACTGGCAGTTGCAATATTGATTGTGTTTGTGATATTTTCAGTGCATCGTGCATAAGTGATGATTTATTTTGATTTCATCAATTTTGGGGAGTTTCTTAAAGTGATAAAAAAAATGTATTAGCATAATTGTTATTTTAAATTAAAACTCTTTTTCAGCAGACAGTGAAAAACACGTCTATTTTACACTGTTTAAAGCCCCCCACCCCCCAAAAAGGAAAGAAAAACTTTTTAAAACTTATGTAAAATGGTGAAATTACATATATAACTGCAGAGCCTAACAAGGCTATGATAACCAGATAAACCCTGACCACCTAATGTACACTTTTCCCGATTACCAAATCTGGATTACTGGTGCTCTACGGAACATGGTGATGTAAACAATATGAGATGGAGAAATAAAAAAAATATTTCAATGCTTTTGCGTTCTCTCAGAAAAGTTTTGTAAAGCGTTCACCAAAAAATACTGTGTTCACTTGCAAAGATCTTTTGACTGGTTCATCTCTTATAATTGTGCCAATGTAGTTTAGAAACGGTGGTAAAACACTTTTTTTGGATTAAATATATTTTTTGTTTGATTTTTACAGCTGTTTGGGGATTAGCTATTTCATAGCACCAAAATCTCTTTTTTTTACTTTACAGTAGGCTACCGAAACGCTTAATATACACCCTAATGTCTACTTCTAATGTATTATTTTAACAGTTAAACTAATCAAAAGCAAAACAAAAATGTGTGTATATCCTGAAATCAGTATAATCCTGATTTTTTGGGGATTAAAGGTATCCCCTAAAAAATTTGAACACAAACTGATGATTTGATCCAGATCAAACACCAAGATTGGATTTTTTTTATCTTGTTTCTGAAATTTTTTTCTTTTGAACAACCCATTTTCAAGATTTGATCCAATCCGATAGCCGAAATCTGATCAGATTACTTTTGACCAACTGGCCCCTGGAGTTAGAGTGTATAATACCACGTGTTTACACTAGTCTGGCGCTCTCTAGTGTTCAAGAATACTGTAGCTCTACTATTAAAAGATGGGTCAATATAGATCTCACAGTAGAGCAACAAATCAAGCTTGAATCCAATTTTAGAAAAATCAATAAAACATTTAATCACAGATAGGCTACTTTTCATTTTTTCATATATATTTTTTTTAATTCAGGTCTAAAATGGTTTTATCTGCAGTAAAGAGTCGTTCACAAATAAGTTCAGCTTAATAAAGGCCTTCAACACTGACAGACAATGCATTAGTTTGGTTGCAAATGGCTGTCAGTTAGGGCTGCAATCGATAATAGAAATAGTCGACAATGAATTTCATTGTCAAAGTTGTCGCCAGACATGTTTTTTCCGACCGAGTGAGGCATCTCTCTTCATTACAATCTCTGCCGAGAGTCGCACATGCGCATTAGCTTCTCTGCTGAGCTTCCAACGCAGCAGCTGCGCGTACCAAAACATCTAAAGTTTGGGAGCATTTTAGCCTGGATACGGCGAATAAAAAGATTACCTGCATGGTTTGCAAAGCAGTCCTTGCGTATCACGGCAGCACCTCGGTGATGCACGAACATTTAAAGAGAAAGCACGTCGGACAGTTGAATGAAATAGAGTTTGACTCGCCTCAGTAAGATTTAAATAACATGGAAGCCAATATTGTTTTGGATGTACATTGTACATTTTATAAGCGTATTTTCGCTTAAAAAAAAAAAAAAAGGATTTAACGTTATGCCCGACAAAAGTATTTTAATGCATGCAGTCTGAAGAAGAGAGCCACCATGGACCCCTTTCTGCAAAAGAAGCAGACGTGCACCCCAGGGAAGAAAATGTTTACTTGATTTTAATTAATTTTTCCTTATAAAACAAATGTGCCTGTCCTTTATAAAAATGATAGAGTTTCTTTATTTATGCATTTATGTCTATATTGACCGAGCACTGTGCCTAATTGGTTTTAGACAGGGCATTTTTATTTACTTTTAGTATGAATCGACCTATCAGCAGCAAAGTTCAATAAAATATGCATTTTTCATTGAAGTACCCCCTTCTTTCTTGTGTTTACTATCATTTTCCACAGAATTAAAGCAATCTCATGCTAAATTTGAGAAAAATTTAATAATTGTTCGATTAGTCGACTAATCATTTCAATAGCCGGTGACTAATCGACTATTAAAATAGTCGTTAGTTGCAGCCCTACTGTCAGTATAGATCTTCATACAGGGCGGTCCGTGTACGTTTTGATAGTTTGTTTTTTCGTTTGAACCAAAAAACGAAATAACGAGAAACCACCTCATTTTCGTTTTCTGTATCGTGTTGCTAGTGAAAATCTCCTCTAAAAGATTCATGGTCAGACATTAAAGGGTCCGGGTATTGTTCGTTCATTTGTTTTTGCTTTCACATATAAAAACGAGAAAACAGCTCCTTTTTCAGTTTTTTTTTTGAAAAACGAAAAAAATTAAATTATGACTTGATTTTTGGTTTACCCGTTCTTGCACGGAAATCAGAAAAACTCTTGATATTCCGATTTTCCCCTGTGGGTGGTGCTAAATCTGGAAATCCATTCATTTTTTTACCCACACTGTATTTGTTTGCCTCTAAAATTAATAGTCTATATGCATACTATTTGATTACCCAATTATTTGGCTTAACTGACTGAATAAATCTATTGAAATAGCCTAAATGTAAACACGGTTATCAGACAAAAGGCAGAATGGAGAGAAGGCCCTTCTTAGTGCATTCCTGCAACCCTTGCCAATAGATTTTGCTATCCCTTTATGTCTTCACGATATACTCTTGCTCAGGCCATCCTTAAAAATATTTTGGTTTGATTTTGAGAAAATGTTTGCGTAGTTTCTCATAATAACGAGATCTTATGTCGTAAAAACGTCATTTTCTTGGCCTTATAAGGACATGTGTAGTCATGTACAAAATATGCCTTTATCCACATAAAATTTAAACAGAACATAGCCTAAGTTGTTTATTTTTTACAACATTGTGTTCTTATTAACGAAACCGTGTTTACATTTAGGCTATTTCAATAGATTTTTTCAGTCAGTTAAGCCAAATAATTGGGTAATCAAATAGCATGCATATAGACTATTAATTTTAGAGGCAAACAAATACAGTGTGGGTAAAAAAATGAATGCATTTCATGTCAATCAGATTTAGCACCACCCACAGGGGAAAATCGGAATATCAAGTGTTTTTTCTGATTTCCGTGCAAGAACGGGTAAACCAAAAATCAAGTCATAATTTCGTTTTTCTAAAAAAACGGAAAAAGGAGCTGTTTACTCGTTTTTATATGTGAAAGCAAAAACAAATGAACGAACTATACCCAGACCTTAAAGGGGTCATATAATGGTACATGCACTTTTACAAGTTGATTGCACTGAAATGTGTGTTGGCAGTGCCTGTACACGACCATCATAAAATGATAAAAATCCATTCAGTGGTTTTTAAAAAAATCTCCTTATATGTTTTACCCTGTCTCAAATTAAACTGTTCAAGCGCGTGATCATAGGTAACTAAACCTATGCGCGTGAACTCGACAATCGACTACTTTGGACTTCGACCGAAAACAGGATGTAAATACAGGTATTTGCGCTGGCTGAAATAACATTTTTATTCATATCTTTCACATCTACTGCAGTCAGATTCACTCGTTACTATTCTTTGAAACGACAGGGGGCGCTGAGATTATTACGTGTGCCATTAGAACAAAATATTTGTAGGCTAGCTAGCCTATATGGGAATACATGTAGCCTATGTATACAACTAAATTAACGATCTCTTAAAAAAATTATAATTTCGCTAAACATTTCATTAACTTTCGTGTACATTTGTATTAAACATGGACCTTTATGTTCATTAAAAAGGCTTTTTATGCTATTGTATGCTCATTTTTTAAATGTAAGCAACTAATTTAGACGCGCAAACTGGGTGCTGGTGTGATGAGAAGGTCGTGCTCGGCCAGATTCGGCTCGAAGTCGTTCATCTTCGGATGCGAACCGCCAGGCGAAATGGGCCTTTGCGCACCCAACGCGCGCGACCGCCCACACCGCAATGACGTCATTTTTGCCGCGCGCACCTTCGCGCTCGTGCAGACGCGTCGAGTATAAACAAGGCTTAATGCGTGCAGAATGTGTGACTGTGGACGAGCTCTCCCTGAACACACTGAAGACGGCAACTAAACCCAATGCATTCACAACAATTTAATACAATAGTGTTCGCATGTTATGTAATATGTCAGTCCCAAATTATTCATCGTTATTATTAGTCGTGCATTTCTGTTTGAGCTGCGCGCCCTGAATGAATATGCCGTTAAACTGGAGCACTTATTTGCTAGCGCGTTATTTAACTAAAGAAACGCATCCTATAAGAGATTAATCAGATATATTCAAAATAAACATAATATTACAAATTATTTCTGCACAAAATGACGCGAATACACAACTTGAACTAAGTTACGTGCCATTCAATCAGAATGACTCATGTTGTGGACGCGCTCTTCCTGGAGCAACGCGACACGGCAACTAAACTCAAATAATGCACAATGTTTTATTACAATATTGTTCTCTCTATAATGTTATGTAATATGACAGTCCTGCCAATAGTCATTATTAGTCGTGCAGTGCCGTTTGAGCCGCGCGCGCTGAAGCTGATCACGTGCACTACAGCGTTAATTCAAGGGATGCATCCAAAATAAGATAAATCATATATAGATAGGCATACACAAAATAAACACAATATTACAACTTACATTTGCACAAAACAAAAGGCTGCGAATGAACACGCAAACTTAGTCATAATGAAGGTGTAAAATGGTCCCAAACAAAACGCACTCGCTTTGTTTCGCGGTTGAGCAGCGCACGCGCACGAACCTGCTTAATCCATGATCGAGAAGTTGTATCGATTAAATGTATTATCGACAATTAATCGATCGTCGATTAATCGTTGACATCCCTAATGGAAACCATTGAGTTTGTCTGCAGCGAGGTTAAAAGTTTGATGATTCTATTGACTCGCGCGCAAAGAAAGAAGAAATTAACTCCACTGAGCGAGAAAATCGCCTGGCTCATCTAGAAGCTACACACGCAGATGGAACCTGAGAATTCCAGAGAAAGAAAAAGAAAACGTCCGTCATGAGGTTATCAACGTGTGCCAAAGCCTTCTACCACAATTTAAAGATAAATTCCCTGATGTAGTTGATGTGGCACACCGACTTGGCCGTGTTAATTCAAATAATAAAGCTCGTGGAATCATCTTCCAATTCACCTCGCGTTTTTACCGAGATGCTGTCTGGCTGGACGCTGAGTTTCTGATTGAGAACCGACTGAAAATCACGGAAGATCTGTCACCGGCCGATTGAGCGAGGAGGATTACGCTTTGGCCCATAGTTAAAAAGGCCCGAAAAGAGAACAAAAGAGCTTTTTTCGTCGGCGGACGAGCATTTGTAGATGGTACGGAAATATTTCCTCCTGCTTAAAAGGTAACGGATCTGAATTCCGCATTGACTGATGCTATGCTGACTTGACCTTGGAACAGTTATGTGCGTGAATTCTGGAACTTCCACTTTGAGCCTGTGGTGGCAGTTTTATGATATTCATTGATCTTTAGTAAAATATAGATGTTTCAAAGAATGTCACATGTGTGACACTCACTTGTTAGTGTGAGAAGATTCTGTTTATGTACCTGGGGAGGCAGAAGGGAGAGACACTCCAGAGAACAGACGAACAAGGACCTCTGACCTAGTTGTCAGAAGGTAATTTGGTGCAGGGGGGCTTAGTTGGGCCAACTAATGTTATGGCTTCCTTGTCTATGGAAAACTACTGGGGGGAAGGCTCTGGCGGAAGAAGGCCTTGAAACGGAGATAAAAGCTGGTTCAGTCTGTCTGGGGGGGTGTCACTCTTCTGCACAGGGTAACAGCTGTGTATTAGACTGCTCCTATTCTTGCAAGAATAAATACTTCTATTTTATAATTTGACTCTGAGTCTCCCTTACGCAGTGATGTTTGTTTGATGAATTTTTGCCACAACAAGCCAAAAATGCTGTTACCCACTTCTGACGGTGATGCGCTTACGGTATTTTTCTTTCCTGAACAAAAATAAATATATATATATATATTACAGGTTTTATACATCAGAGACATATTTCTAATAATATACGCCTGATTTTTGACTTGTTGGATTATTCAGATCTTATTACTACTGATAGTTTTATCCTCTTTCTTGACTATTATAAAGCATTTGATTGCTTAGAACACGAATTTATGTTACAAGCCCTGCACAGATTGGGTTTCGGTAATTTCTTTTGCAAATGTATTAAAACGCTTTACTGTAATAGTAATCGCTCTATCCGACTCAATAATGGCACTTCTCCTAGATTTTCTTTAAAGCGTGGTGTAAGACAAGGTTGCCCCATTTCCCCATATCTTTTTCTAATAGCTACACAATTTTTAAATTTACATATCAAAGAGAGCCCTGTGAAGGGAATTTCTATTGCTGGTACGGAATTGTTTATTAGCCAACTGGCAGATGATACAGCATTGTTTCTAAGAGATGTCTCTCAGAACCCAATTGCTTTAACCTCTCTTCAGTCTTTCTCTAATGCATCTGGCCTTTTGCTTAATATTAAAGGGTAACTAAACACTAAACCAACTTTTTTTAGTTAATGATCTGTAAGAATGGAGCTTCATAAATGCTGTTCATTGATTCGAGTACTTTTTTTAACATTTGAGTATAAAGTGTTTTAATTTTCAAATATATGGTGTAAAAACGTCTGAGTGCTGCCCTACTGAGTGCTGCCCTAAAAGCTACTTGCGTCACTCCAGTCACTCATCTCCATCTTAGCGAGTCTGACAGCAGCTGTCAATCACTGCGGGTCTGTCAATCATCCGCTCAGCCCCGCCCTCGTTTTGTCCGTTGTTGGGCTCTGCCCACTTTTCCAGCATTTTTCAAATATTGCCAGTGGGTGGAGTCAGGCTCTGACCAGGGGTTTAGTTGATAACTGTAATTTGTTGAAAGCTAATCTTTCTCTGAAAAAGATGACACCTTGCACATGAAGATTAGAATTTTACAGTCAAAAAAACAAAATATGTGAAAAACACCTATTTTAGCTTCAGGATCTAAAGGGTTAATATGTTTTTCTTTTTTTGTGCCCTCTTCTTTTTTTCTTTTTTTCTTCTCTCTTTTTTTTAAAGACTATTGTTGAATAGATTTAAATTTCTTTAACATTTCCTATTTTAATGTATACTGAACCATAATTTATTTTTTTGTTTTGAAGATTGCTTATATTTCTTGTATGTATCGAATTGTTCTGTTTGTTAATATTGCAAAAAAAATAAAAAATTACGACAATTTTTGGGTGACCTATCCCTTTAATGAATCGTTCAGAGTGAATCGCAATTCGATTCAAAACATTCTGCTGCTGCTAACCCGTTTGGCCAATTCATTGAAAAGAACCGACTCAAAAGAACGATTCATTCATGAATCGGATTGGTTCTTATTCTAAACAGCCGACAGAAAATACCGGACACATTATTGGCGAAATAAGGAAATGTCTATTAAATGTATATATAGGGCTAAAAACTTTTTTTTAATGAAGACAGAGAATATGAGTGTGATTTGTGGTATAAAGACAGAGCCTCTTTAATTAAACATGAATAGGCTACAATTAATTGCTATCTACATAACGGTCCATAACCCTATTCTTGTATACATTGCCTTTAATAGATTTACGTAAGAACCTTAACAAACGATGTAGGCTATGCAAATTCTCCAACTCCAAAATATACAAGAAATGCGGTAAATGACCGCTTAAAATCGTATTCTAACGTAATTCAAATATCAATTTGAAACAAAATTTCAAGCAGTAGAGCAGTGTTGGGAAATGGATTTAAATCCCAAAATGTGTCTGAAAATGGCGTATACCAAATAAAATCTCACCTTGAGGGATCCCGATGCCGTCAAACTCCAGCTTCTGGGGGACTGATGAAGATCTGCACATTCTCCAGCTTTGCAATGGTCACCTGTCGAGGTAGTCTGAGGTTTCAGAGACTTGCTATGCGGTCGCTAGGGTGCTCCGTGAGGTTGCTAGAGGTTGTTTACTAACGTTATAGCTAAAGAGTCAAATCAACTATGAATCTGCTCGGGTCCCTCATTCGTTCGTTCCAAGTCTGTGGGGATTTTTCATCTGTTTATCATCCTCCAGGTGGAAATCGTAAATGTTACCATTTGTACTTGCAAATTATAACTATTATTTTTAAGATTTAATGTTAATTAGTCCACCTACAAAGTTATACTTTCCACCTTCTGCTAAGAAAAGTCTCTTAAATAGGATTTACAACTTATGCGGAGCAGCGGAAGTCCATAACTTTTGTTGTTGCCGAGATGCGAGAGCGCGTGACCTCACGCGAACATGGCGGCAGCGAGATGTGATGAACACGTGGTAAACATTCGCTTTTAAATATGAATTTATCGAAAATGCCACTACAACCTCTCGGTATCAGTAAACGTTTTTGGAATTAAGTGTGTTCACTTTATAAACACTAATGGTGGCACCAGCCCAGCTTCTGCTTCTTCTTCTTCTTCTTGTAAGATTCCGGCAGTGTAGACGCTGCAAAGCGTATTACTGCCCTCCACAGGTCAACGTTTGTACTAAATTCTTACACACAGTCCTTCTTCTTCTTCTGTTTTTTTTTTATGGCGGTTGGCAAACAACTTTTCGGTTTGCATTACCGCCACCTTCTGATATGAAGTGTGGATCACAATAGCCTTTACACACTACTCTTTAAATATACAAATAAATACATAAATAAAACCAATAAATAACTACATAAATATCTAATAACATTATTAATATTAATACATTATCATTCACATCATTATTATATACAACTTTCAAAAACACCTAAACTCATATCCTTCTAATAAGCCCTGTTTTATTCAAAAACACAAATATTGCTCTATACCCTACATGCCCTGAATTCATTTGTAATATTCCTCTCATTTCAATACATACAGTCCCATGTCATGCAAGAATTGAAGAACTGCCTTGGAGATCAGTCTATGCTCGTCACTGTGTCCAAACAAAGATAAAACAGAAAAAGCCTTTACTCCAAGTCCTGACAGTTTAATAAATAATATATTTCTTTCTGCCCTATACCGTCTACACTGTCTCAGGACTCCCACATTCACACAAGCCAGAAACATGCTTTCCCACAATGCACAGAGAATAGTTTAACCCACAGCGCCCCAACCTCAATCTACACATTTTAACTGTAGAGTCCCTGCGAAATAAAATGTTACATGAACATATTTTCCTAACTTCAGGTTGAATAGAAAAGTAGTGTCTACCCCTAATTTCCTTTTCCCACCCTCTCTGCCATTCTTTTATTAAACCCTCTTTAATTCTTTCTCTCAGTTATCCACTCTCCCTAATAATACATGGACATCTACTTCTCTTCCTAAGCTCTCCTTTGCAATGCTATCCACCCGCTCATTCCCCCTCAGCCCAGCGTGTCCAGGGACCCAGCAAAAACTGATGTTACAAGTAAAACTAATTCTAAAAAACACAATCAAAATGTCATTGACAATGTCAGGGCGAGCTTTAGATTTTCCTACTTTTAAAATGTCTAGAGCAGCTGCAGAATCAGAGCAGATAATTACTTCTCTAGGTTTTACTTCCTCAATCCACCATAGAGCCCACAAATATTGCCATTAATTCAGCAGTTAGAACCGAGCTTCCATTAGAGATATAGCAGCCCAGCTAACACACTTTTGGTAATTTCATGCATAGAAATACATAATAAAGGCTAGATGTCTCGTCCGCGCTGCTGGCCAATGGAGGTCGACGTCCGCACCTGGCGGCCATCTTGCCACAGTCAGCTCGCTCACTCGTAACATTGTATAAACAACTCGTAAAATTGTAAATAACCATAACTTGCTAAATTTTCTACCGATTTTCAAACGGTTTGGTTTGTTATAAACGTCAGATATGTAGGTATATGTAGAATAATTATAACTATGGACTTCCATATGAAAATAACATTGAACAGAACAGATACCTGTAGGGTGCAATGAATATACACACTCAAAAGGTATTTATTATGTATGTTAAAATATAGGCTACTAAAACTCAGTGTACAGAATGGCAACATGATATATATATATATATATGATCATAAATTATTATTTACAACTCTGTCAAAATGGTATTCCATTCCAGAATTTGGTTCACACAGTTACAATGAAGGCCATCATCTGTGATGCACAAGCCAGGTCATTTCTCAAATGTATCAAGTCACAATAGTCTGCATGGATGTGAGAGATGTTGCAGCTGCACAAATGATTGAGGGAAGAGTAGTTTACTTGACAAAGGGTCCGACTGAAGAAAGTAGAGATGAGGTATTCAACCAAGCTGGATACCCTGACCATCAAAAACAAATATCACCTCTTGTTAGAGCTGGCATTTTGTGTGTGAAACAGTTCCCCCTTGACCACATGCACATGTCTTGGACCATGAAACGACTGCTGACATGCTTGTGCAGTTCAGGCTCTACACCGGACCATTAGTCTTATAACACTAGAACGGCCATGACATTTTTTTTGAATTTTATATCTGCAATAACTTTGTTGAAAAAATAAATAAAATCCTGACTTTTCCTAAAAGTGTCTGTATTTTCTTTTAAAATGTTTTTCAAATAAATTACACATAAGGCAAAAAAACAAATTAACATATTTAGGCTACCTATTTTGCCCATTGATTTGAATTTTGCGGTATTCTTTTGTTGCATTTCCTGCGGTTGACCTTTGTCTCTCTCACTGTCAACAGAAAGGTCAGTAGCGGTCCTGAGTGTTTGCATATTATGCTAATTTCTACAAACAAAAAGTATATTAGATCTTTTTTGTTGAGATCAGAAAAAGAGAGTAAATTTGTTGATCAGAAATAGCCTAATAATACCAAAAAATACGTTATCTATTTACGTAGATATTCTCTAAACGAGTTATTTTCTCTGTTATTGTATTAAAATATATTTTTTATATATAATTAAATAACATACTTTTAGTTGTTATTATCTTGTTCTGAGTTATGTTGAATGGATATGGAAATATAGCCTATCTGTTGTGAATTTGCGATAATTACGGTAGGCTGCTAATGATATTATTATTTATTAATGTATAATTAAACTTGTTTAAATGTACAGTTTGGTGTTGTTTTGTTTTTAAAAGATGTCCTAATATAATAAATGCATTAATCTCTCAATTGGGTATTTATCATTAAAGATATAGAGTTTGGAATCTAGCGGTCAAAATGGCCGCTTGTGGCAGTTCTAGTGTTAAAGGATGTGCTTCCTGATGACCATCACTTTCTTTGTCTGAGTGTTGGTATGAACATTATTTTGGGTGAAGCAGATAGAAAGAAAGAGTTTTATTTAGGATACGCACACAACATTCTGGAGCACTTTGTGGATAACTCAGTGGATTTTTATGGACCCACCTTTCCAACATACAACATTCATTCCATCACACACTTGTCAGATGATGCTGCGAACTTCCACAGCTCTTTGAACCACATCTCATGTTTTCCATTTGAGAACCACTTACAGGTTATCAAAAAAATAGGTGAGAGTGCAAGTCACAAAAAGACTTGCTGAAAGACAATGTACTGAAACGCATGTATCCCAAAGTACAACCAGGATTACAGCAAAGATGCCTAACAACTGTGTGCTGGTGGATAATGCAGTGGGATTTATTCGAGAGAAAATAAGTTGTTCAAAAAAACTCATTAAACATCATCACTGCGTAAGAGACACTCTGAATCAAATAGTCTTTTAAAAAGTATTTATTCTTGCAATAAGGTTCAGTCGCCACACGTTTGTCACGCTGTGGAGTGAGTGAGACATTAGACAGGAAGCAATGGGCAGCCTTTATACCATATCCACGGTCTTTCTCCAGCAGGTTTCTTTCTGCCGTGCCCTCTATAGATAAGAGTCCCATTGTTATATAAGTTTCTGTGTTTCACTTATGCCGGGCGGAAGCCATCAGTCACAACAAAGAAACATGTCGACGGACGTGGAAACACAACGAGCGCCAAGTAGGCGAAAATGGACCGTGGATCAAGAGGAGCGCCTTGTCGAGCTGTGGGCAGAGCAGCCGTGTCTTTTTGATGTAAACTGCCATTTATACCACGACAGAGTGGAAAAAGAAAAGAAGTGGACCGATATTGCCGAAGCCATCGACATGCCTGCATTTAAAATTATACCCTTTCAAGACATTTAGTTCAAACTATTGTTCTCATCATATAATGATATAGATTCATAACCCCCATATGCAGTCATGTGAAAAAAGTTAGGTCATCCCATTAAATAGTCAACTCTTTATTAAGAGATGTTCACATAACAATGTCTAATTAGATTTTTTTCATTCCTGGAAAAGAATAAATGTTCACAATTAGCAGATGATGTGACAATTTTTCTAAAAGACATCTAAGAATTAAAATCAGTGCCTTAACAGTTTCTATATTATCAGGGTTATCTATAAATATGAAATATTGTGACTTGTTTGCATTAAAAGAAAGGCTCAGTAACTTGTCAGGATATTATGTGGCATTCCAACTAAAAAACATTTTTCTTATTTATGAGTTAATATATGCAAAGACCAAAAAGAAAGAATAAATCTTAATTATACCCCATTAATCAACACAATTAAAAAGAAATTCAACATATGGCTAATGAGAGACTTATCTTTAAACGGGGGAATTTTATTATCAAAATCTGAAGGGTTATCTCGACTAGTTTACCATAGATTGCCATAAATATGCCAAAAGAACATATCATTATTGACATAAATAAATGTAAATATAATTTCATTTGGAAAAATAAACATCATTATTTGGAAGGAAAAAAAACTTTGTAATTCGACTAAATAAATGTACTTGATTTAGAAATATCTAATACTATATTTAAAATTAAATGGATACAAAAATGATATTTGTTCCAAAGATAAATTATGCTATTATATCCCTAATATTACTTTTGAAAAACTATGTGGTATTGCATTTCCCCTTAGTTGTACTTTTAACAAAAGCATGTTACAAGAGGAGGATGGAGGATCAGCTGCAGCAGAACAATGTCAGCGGTGTGTGGAAGGGGCTCAAAACCATCACGGGTCATAAGGAGTTCCAGTAGGGATGTCCCGATCAGGTTTTTTTGCCCTCGAGTCCGAGTCCGAGTCATTTGATTTTGAGTATCTACCGATACCGAGTCCCGATCCGATACTTCTATAATACGTACATAAAAAAAGAATAAAGAAGAGCGAAAAAACAGATCCAGGATGTTCCTTATTTTTTATTTAATTCACCTTATTTTAACATTCAACAACTCTGTTAACAAACAGAGCACTTCTGTGAGGTAGCTTGAACAATCAAGTAATAAATAACAAATTCTTCACTTTTGGTGATGTCAACAAAGTGATGTCATGCGTTGCTGTTTCTGTGTGGAGTCAAAACTCAAAAGGGTCTAACTCTGTGCCATCGCATAACTATAGATGTGTTAAAAAATAATGAGAATATATATGCATTACATATATATCCGAGTCCTGATCGGGAGGGAACGTCCGATTCCGATCGAGTCTGAAACCACGTGATCGGGACCGATTTCCAACAGATTCGATCAGCTACCCTCCGCTGACCCCATCCAGTCCCCCCTGCTGTAATCCTCACTCTCTGCCTCCACAGCAGGCAGCTCCAGCCCTACCTCTCTCTGCACAGCTATCAGCTCACAGACAATACAAAATACACCTAACCTCCCCTCCCTGTCGATTCCCTCCAGTCAACACTCCATCCAATACACACTGCCCCTTACAGAAGCCCAGGTGAGAATGGAGCTCAGGAAGATCAAGGCGAGGAAGGCTGCAGGCCCAGACGGCATCAGCTCCAGGCTCATACTGCTGTACATTTTTGACCTTAGCCTGAAGCTGGGAAAGGTGCCACAGATATGGAAAACATCCTGCGTGGTGCCTGTTCCGAAGACGTCGCGCCCAGTGGTGTAGTGCAGGGTATACGCAGGTATACGTAGTACACCCACTTCTTTTTCAGTCGGCATTGAGTATACCCACTTCTAAATCCCCTCTGATGCGCATCATTTAGTAGCTAATCCAATCTCATGTGAATAAAAAACACCCAGTCAGGGTCGTACCCATCATTGAGTACGAGGTCCGGTATATACACAATTTTGTTTGTGTATATAATGAAAGTTGTGAAATAATTCCCTAATATTAACTCCAATTTGCATGGTGCTGCAATGATTCGCCCATAGCGGCGATAACTGACCTTCTCATCTGAGCTGCTTTAGCGCTCAATCACCCGCTCGTCAATGTCACAATGTTTGAGACCAATTTAAGCAAGCAGGGGGGGATGCCCCCGAACCCCCCTATAGCAGTAACATTTATGGGACCTCTGTATTTATAAAACCCATGCGTACGGCCCTGATATGCAAGAATACTAATTCTATATGTTCTATTCTATTAATTCTATTCTATATTCTATACTAGTCTTAAATATTCAATACTAATATGCAAGACTAGTATTGCATGTCACTGTTTATAACACAGAGCGTTCATCCTTTGCTGGGATGCTTAAAAAAATATTAAGCGCATAAATTAAGAGTATACCCACTTCTCCAGGCACCACTACATCACTGGTCGCGCCCAAAAGACTTCGGAGACTATCGACCAGTAGCACTGACCTCGCATCTGATGAAAACATTGGAGAGGCTGGTGCTTACTCATCTCCGACCTCTGGTGAGTCCATCAATGGATCCACTTCAGTTTGCCTATCAACCTGGCAATGGAGTGGAAGACGCAATCATCTTCCTCCTAAATCGGGCTATTTCACACCTGGAAAAGGCTGGAAGCACTGTGAGAGTCATGTTCTTTGACTTCTCTAGTGCTTTTAACACCATCCAACCTGCGCTTCTGAGGGATAAGATGGTGTACATGGGAGTGGACCATCCAAGGGGGTAATCTATCCGCCGGAAACTGAAGCCTCCCCGGGAGCCGCCATTGTAGCAGAACATCTCCTGCTGTTAGCATTACATTGACTCCCATTCATTTTTGCATCACTTTGACAGCGAATAACTTTACATCTGAGGCGTCCAAAGACTCCATTTGTCCATTATTTATTTCTAAAGAAACTCGACAATGTATAAAAGGCTCCATTGCCTTGTCCCTTACGTTATGGCCCAGTAGAAGCAGTTTTTGTAAAAATAGGCTAACGATTGCGTCATAACTCACGCGACTCTCTGTCGCACTGTAGAGAAATTACCGTATAGACCGGCGGAGAAGCTCGCAAGCAATCGGGGGGACGTGGAGGCATAAAGTCTGATAAAGTGAAGGGAGAAGCCCACAGAGAGTGATAAAGTTGCTCCTGCTGCTAGCTCATGGACAGCTAATGCTCACGCTCTCCGTCTCTGAGAGATTCGGAAGGGAATGATTCAGATTTCTCTCGGCACAGCTACTAGAAGACCTACAGCTGTCAGACACGTTGCTCACGTCACCAAGCTCAGTTTGAGCCTGCGCAGTTCGCCTGGCGATCAGGAAGTGAGTGCTTCAAATGGGCTTCATTTTTCTCCGTTGAAGTCTAAGGGGTCGCTGTGTCCATCTTATATACTGTCTATGGGACCATCATCTGTCTGCCTGAATACTGGACTACCTCACAGACCGACCACAGTATGTGAGGACTCGTGACTGTGAGTCTGACATGATTGTCTGCAATACTGGAGCTCCGCAGGGTACGGTTCTTGCCCCGTTTCTCTTCACCATCTACACTGCAGACTTCATGTTCAGCTCAGCAACCTGTCACTTACAGAAGTTCTCTGATGACTCTGCCATCGTCGGTCTGATCACGGATGATGATGACAGGGAGTACAGAGGACTTGTTCAGAACTTTGTGGACTGGTGCCAACGGAGCTGCCTCCAGATAAATGCGGGGAAAACGAAAGAACTGGTGGTGGATTTCCGTAGGCACAAACAAACTTTATCACCAGTGAACATTCAGGGAAAGGACATTGGGAGAGAGGACTCTTACAAATACCTGGGTGTTTACCTAAACAACAAACTGGACTGGACAAACAACACTGAGGCAATTTATAAGAAAGGGCAGAGCAGACTCTTTCTGTTGAGGAGATTAAGGTCTTTCGGAGTGCAAGGAGAGCTACTGAAGACTTTTTTTGACTCTGTAGTGGCCTCAGCCATCTCTACTGCAGACAGGAAGAGACTAGACAGGCTGATCAGGAAGGCCAGCTCAGTCCTGGGGATTTCCCTGGACACTGTACAGGAGGTGGGAGAAAGGAGAATGGTAGCAAAACTATCATCATTGCTGCATGTTACGTTCCTAGGTTAGCTCCGAGGGTATGAGGGAACGCGGCATAAAAAAAAGTAGATTCCCGGATATTTTAACCCTGCGTGGTGACGTCAAAAAGGTGCCAGTGCCAAAATACACAAGAACAAAGGGAGTTTAAATTGAAATAAATAATATATTTATTCATAACAGGTACTCAAAAGAGAGAGAGACCAAATTAAACATAAATTCCGTACACAGGGAGTAGGAACCTGAGCGGGGCTAAATCAAAGAAAGAAACAAAACAAAACCCGCATTCTAACTACAACCCCATTCCCCACTAAGCTACTAATTAGAAAATAAACAAAATGAAATCTTCGGCGCGCAACACGCCCTACCTAATCTATACTACCTACCAAATTCAAACATACAATGACAGCACCCGCTCCTTACCTAGTGTATTAACATGCGCTTCCCTAGATGTTGCACAATGGAAGTCACGTGACATACTTCCCTGGCACTACTCCCTGGTCGGCTGAAAACAATATGTATAAAGAAAAAGAAACATAACTCAAGGTTGTAACTTGCTACAAAAATAACAAACGATCGGGAGAAAACAAAGCGTTAACTCTGAACATTAAACAAAGTAACAAATCAAAAGAAATCAACCAAACAAAAGACACGCCAACAACCCGGCGTGGCAAAACAAAACAGAAGACTCCCTCCTTCTCTCTTCTCTCGCTTTCCGGTCTGCGTCACCCTTTTATAGCGGGGAAAGCCCGCTCAGATGACGCGCGATGATGATGATTGACAGCCAAGCCAACAGCACCGCCCTGAGAGGTGATAGCGTAGAGGAGAAAGTGAAAGTAACACTAGCAAAACAGCATATCCTCTGAGCACGTAACATCCCCACCCTAAAAAAAACAAACATGATACAACATTATGTTTGTCATATGATTTACACAACAAAACAAAGAGAGAGAGAAAAAAAAAAAAAAAAACATCCACAAACATTGATTGCCACATTAAACTCTGGAAAGTGCATCAGCTACTACGTTCTCAGAGCCTCTCTTATGCCGAATTTCGATGTTATAGTTTTGGACTATAAGAGCCCACCTCATTAACCTTTGGTTCTGATTATACATTCGGCCCAAAAAAGTTAGGGGGTTATGATCAGTGTATACAATCACTGGATATGTTGTAGATCCAACATAACCTTCAAAATTCTGGAGTGCCAATAGCAAAGCTAAAGCCTCTTTTTCAATGGTTGAGTAGTTGACTTGGTGCTTGTTAAATTTCTTTGAAAAATAACAAATGGGATGATTAACTCCATCTGCCTTCTCTTGGAGCAGCACTGCACCCGCACCGTGTGCACTAGCATCAACTTCAAGCTTAAACGCCAATGAGAAATTAGGCGCAGATAACACCGGCGTACTACACAATAGTGCCTTAATACTCTCGAAAGCTTGCTGACTCTCTGATGACCATTCATAAGGCTTTGAAGGGCTAAGCAAATCTGTCAAAGGACGGGCAACTGTGGAGAAGTTCTTACAAAAACTCCTATAATACCCAGCCATACCAAGGAAACGCCGCAACTCCCGTCTAGTCGACGGCGCTGGAAACTCAAGAATGGCAGAAATTTTGGCTTCCACCGGACGAACTTGACCCTGACCCACCTGCTTCCCCAGATATGTAACCGTGGCTTTACCAATCTCACATTTGGCTAGATTCAATGTTAACGAAGCATCCTCAAGACGTTGGAAGACGGTTCTCAACAAAGATACATGTTCAGACCAACTCGCCGAGTACACAACCAAGTCGTCTAGGTAAGCACTGCAATTAGAAACCCCGGCGAGTACAGTGTTCACCAATCTCTGGAAGGTGGCCGGTGCGTTTCGTAACCCGAAAGCCATTACCTGGTATTGCATGAACGCGTCAGGTGTTACAAAGGCTGATATCTCGGAAGCTCGAGGAGTTAATGGCACCTGCCAATATCCCTTTAGTAGATCTAACTTACTAACAAACTGAGCGGAGCCCAGGTTGTCGATACAATCCTCCATTCGAGGCAAAGGAAAACAATCTGGCACAGTGACAGCATTGACCTTACGATAATCAGTGCAAAAACGATAATTCCCATCTGACTTTGGGACAAGTAGGCACGGTGAGCTCCACGGGCTACTACTGGGCTTAGCAAGACCCTCTCTGACCAAATAAGCAACCTCTTCTTTCATTAATGATCTCTTAGTGGCATTTGCTCTGTATGGATGCTGTTTAATAGGAGACGCGTCCTTCACGTTTATGTCATGGTACAACACCCTCGTTTGCGTAGGAACATCCCCACAAATTGCAGGAAAACCATGAATGAGTGCAGTTACATCGTGTTTCTGTGACTCAGTTAAACCGACAAGGAAGTTGGACAGATCGATTAATACCTCTGAATTTGACAAGCGCGTAGATGGCAGTGGATCACTACATAACTTCAAGCCATCGTCGTCAATCATTACACCAGCAGATGGCGCGCTTACCTGAAAATTCACAGCTACCGGTGAGATAGCGGGCCCTGCCATCTCATTCGGGAGAAGTTTTATCAGTGCGTCATCTCTGGAATGATACATTTTCAGCATGTTGATGTGACAGACTCTTATCTGTCGCTTCCTGTCGGGCGTTTTGATGACATAGTCGGTTTCACTTTTTTTTTCCACGATTTCATATGGTCCCGCAAAGCGTGCAGACAAGGCCGACCCTGGTATGGGTAGCAATACTAATACCTTGTCTCCAGCAGAAAATGAACGAATAACAGCTTTTTTTATCAAATCGTTTCTTCATATCACACTGAGCGTGAGATAAAAATTCCGTAGCCATGGCACAGGCCTTCTGCACACGTTCGCGGAGTCTACAAACGTAATCCAACACGTTAACTTTCGGACTCGAGTCACAACTAATGCCCAGCATTTGTTCTTTAAGCACTTTTAACGGCCCTCTAACAGAATGTCCAAAGACCAGATCAGCTGGACTAAATCGTAACGACTCCTGTACGGTCTCACGAATGGCAAACAAAACGAAAGGAACCCCCTCGTCCCATTCGTTACCCGTCTCCACACAGTACTTTTTCAACATTGATTTCAGGGTTTGGTGAAATCGTTCCAAGGCTCCCTGACTTTCAGGATGGTATGGGCTTGACACGCGATGTTTTATACTGAGTGAACTCAACACCTGCGTAAACAACTTAGACAGGAAATTCGTGCCTTGATCGGTTTGAACAAATTTCGGCAACCCGAAAGTGGAGAAAAATTTGATGAGAGACTTAGTTACAGCTTTAGCAGTAATCTTACGTAAAGGTATGGCCTCTGGATAACGAGTAGCGGAACACATGATAGTGAGAACAAATTGATTACCAGATTTCGTTTTAGGAAGCGGTCCCACACAATCCACTATAACACTCTCAAACGGCTCACCCAGCGCTGGAATTGGAATGAGCGGAGCCGGGGGAATAACTTGGTTCGGTTTTCCCATATATTGACAAGTGTGACAAGTACGACAATAATTAGCTACATCTTTCTTAAGTCCAGGCCAGAAAAAGTGTCGTAAAATACGGCCATACGTTTTAGTGACCCCTAAATGTCCGGATAAAACATGATCATGCGCCAAGGACAGTACTGGAGGCCGATAGGCGGAAGGAACCACCACTTGGTAAACTGATGCACCCTCTTCACTAACAGTGATGCTTGGCTGCCATTTGCGCACTAGCAAACCATCATCTATGAGGTACGAAGCACCCTTATCTTTACCATCTTCTGCTGCTACGAAACACTTAGACAAAGTTTCGTCCTTTCTCTGAGCCTCCACCATTTCCGCACGAGTAACTGACAAGGGCAGAAGAACATGGACCTGCATAATCTCCGGATCTTTACGGACAGGATCCTCTTGTATGGATACCTCACCAGACTCATCAGCTACGCACAAAAAAGTATCATCCAACGCGACAATGTCACTTTGTTTTTTTAGCTGGGCACGAGTAAGAACGCAGGCGGAAAAGAGTTCAGGATACGTCTGAGCTAACTCGTCTACTTCTGGAGTCAATATAGGGCTGTCAACCACTTCCAATGCAGGTAAAACTCTCCCTCCAGCCAGGTCGTTTCCTAAAATAAATGAGACCCCTGGAACTGGGAGGGCAGGGCGCACCCCCACATTTACAAATCCAGTGACTAAATCAGACCGCACATGAATACGATGCAAAGGCACATTCACCACTTCCATACTAAACCCCTGAACTAATATACTAGATCCCAAATGGGACTGATCAGAAAAGGGTAACGCATCAGCACATATAAACGAGTGAGCAGCTCCGGTGTCACGCAACATCTGTACTTCCACCTGCTCCTCACAATTATCACTGAATGATACAAATCCTCTCAACAAGAAAGGCTTGTATATCCCATCAAGCGACACCTCTGTAGTATTCTCTGAAACAGTTTTCACAAAAGCAACGGGTTTTTGCTGTGACGTACCCTGCTGTTTGCGTTTCAAAACGAAACAATCTGCTAATACGTGACCGACTTTATGACAATAATAGCACTCACGTCTTTCTTTCGATTGTTCGTTAACCGTTTTTGCCTGTTCGTTAACAGGTTTTACTGGTAACCACTGGGACTGAGAAACCGCAGTCGTGTTTCTATCCGTGCGCGCACTAATAAACACATTTTTGTGTGTAAGCGCAAATTCATCAGCGCGCACGGCCGCCGTGGCGAGATCAGTAACTTTTTGCTCATTCAAATAAAGAACAATGCGTTCCGGCAAGCATTTCTTAAACTCCTCTAGCAACATTAACTCTCGGAGAGAAGACACATCAGTTACTGTGCTCGATACACACCACTTATCAAATAACACCCCTTTCTCGCGGGCGAATTCAACAAATGTTTGATTCACACTTTTCTTGTGGTTTCTAAACTTTTGCCGGTAAGCCTCGGGGACCAACTCAAACGAACGAAGGACAGCTACTTTAACAGTCTCATACTCTAAGCTGTCAGCTAATGAAAGTGCGGAAAAAACTTCCAAAGCTTTTCCTGACAGCCGACACTGCAATAATAATGCCCATACATCTTTTGGCCATTTTAACGAGACCGCTATCCGCTCGAAAACCCCAAAATAGCTATCCACTTCCGACTCTCTGAACAAGGGCACTAAAGGAAGATTTTTACTCACATCGAATGCCGCCGAGGCTGTACCTCGAACTGCAGTATCTTTACCCACCGAACCAGAAGTGACTGAGCCAGCAGGGACAGGTGCGAGCTTCCTCTCCTCCATCTCTAACCGGCGCAAACTCACTTCCTTCTCAGCGTCTATCTCCAGCCGACGGATTTTGAGCCGCAGATCAAATTCGCCCTGACGTACTTGCGCTTTCTCCTCCGCTTCTATACGGAGTCGGGCGAGACGGACTTTCAGTCTCGACTCTGCTGTCGATCCCGGTGTCCTAACCGGTGAAAATGGCTCAAAGGGTGGCAAGACTGCTCGGGTTTTGACCTCGGTCTCCGTCCCAGCGAGTTTCGCACCTTCCTCCCCAGCCTTTGTATTTTCATACCCTTGCGCATCAACTGCGATTTGATCTGCTTCTCCCTCCGTCTCTGATAAAAACAACACTTTCATCTCTACCAATCGGTGTAATAAAAAATCTTTAAGTTCACTTTTTAATAATTGCGGCTTGACAGAAATCTGGAAGTGGTCAGCTATTACTAACAATTCATCCTTCCGACATCTCCCGAACACCTCAAATGAGGGATTTTCAATGAAAGTTTGCGCGTACGACGTCATAATGAAATTTACCAACAAACTAAAGGCCACCCAATAGATCCACAAGAAGACACACACAGGCTATAGGCTACTGCTCCTTATTCACCTCTGTGCTACTCAATCCGACCCAAGCACCCCAACAACGTCTCCAGGGTTTTTATGGAATAATAATTAGAACTCTCTGTTTATATTAAGAGAAATCCTGGACGAGCCCCCAAATTTATGTTACGTTCCTAGGTTAGCTCCGAGGGTATGAGGGAACGCGGCATAAAAAAAAGTAGATTCCCGGATATTTTAACCCTGCGTGGTGACGTCAAAAAGGTGCCAGTGCCAAAATACACAAGAACAAAGGGAGTTTAAATTGAAATAAATAATATATTTATTCATAACAGGTACTCAAAAGAGAGAGAGACCAAATTAAACATAAATTCCGTACACAGGGAGTAGGAACCTGAGCGGGGCTAAATCAAAGAAAGAAACAAAACAAAACCCGCATTCTAACTACAACCCCATTCCCCACTAAGCTACTAATTAGAAAATAAACAAAATGAAATCTTCGGCGCGCAACACGCCCTACCTAATCTATACTACCTACCAAATTCAAACATACAATGACAGCACCCGCTCCTTACCTAGTGTATTAACATGCGCTTCCCTAGATGTTGCACAATGGAAGTCACGTGACATACTTCCCTGGCACTACTCCCTGGTCGGCTGAAAACAATATGTATAAAGAAAAAGAAACATAACTCAAGGTTGTAACTTGCTACAAAAATAACAAACGATCGGGAGAAAACAAAGCGTTAACTCTGAACATTAAACAAAGTAACAAATCAAAAGAAATCAACCAAACAAAAGACACGCCAACAACCCGGCGTGGCAAAACAAAACAGAAGACTCCCTCCTTCTCTCTTCTCTCGCTTTCCGGTCTGCGTCACCCTTTTATAGCGGGGAAAGCCCGCTCAGATGACGCGCGATGATGATGATTGACAGCCAAGCCAACAGCACCGCCCTGAGAGGTGATAGCGTAGAGGAGAAAGTGAAAGTAACACTAGCAAAACAGCATATCCTCTGAGCACGTAACACTGCAGAACGCCTCTCACCCATTGTATGTAACCGTTACATCACCGAGCAGCTCCTTTAGTCACAGACTGATACATCCTAAGTGTCTGAAGGAGCGTTACAGAAGGTCTTTTCTCCCTGCTGCTGTTAGACTTTACAACCAAAGCTGTTCCCAGTAGACCAGTAGATCCAGTAGACCCCCCCCCCCCTCTTTTGTATTTATACTTTGTATTGTGTATATACTGTTATTATAGTATGTGTATATATATATTTTTTTTATTTGTATTTATTATTATATTATTTTTATATTTTTATTTCTTAATTTTTGCTGCTGTAACACAGAAATTTCCCCACTGTGGGACGAATAAAGGTTTATCTTATCTTATCTTATCTTAACATTAACAAGCTTCCCATAAAACTTTCACATTTTCATAAACAGGCACTGCTACCATGGATGATTGTACAAACACAATTTCTTCCCCTCATAAATGCTTGTTTTGGAATAATAAATATATTATACACCAAAATAAATCTCTCTTTTCAGCAAATTGGTTTTGGGGAAATATTTTGTTGGTTTCACTAATGGTTATTTACTTATGCCTGGCTCACACTACAGGAGTTTTAAAATCTAACCTATTGTGAATGTGAATCTTTACAGATTTTCTTCCCTCAAATATGAAACATGCTCACACTACAATATTTGAAAGTCGTTACCCACTTCAAAATAATATTAAGATTATTGTGCCAGAGGAAGCGCCTCACGTGATCTCACGTGCAGACCGGAAGCGGAAAAGCGGATGTAAACAAAATATCTGTCCTTCATATCAAGTCATATTCGTGAAAAGGTTGCCGTGACCAAGGAAAGCGAAATCTTTCAAAAATCATACTTTTGACATTTAAGGATATTTCTAATGAATGGCGTCAGCGCTGGTCAATGAATCAATGCCTTTGATCTCTATGAAGTAAAGCATCAGCTTCAGCGTTGCTGCTCGAATGAGCCTTGTAAAGTGGAGCTTAAAAGTCAAACTAAATATTAAAATAATTAACAGCTTGTTTCATATCTTTGAATGAATCCTGATTTTTTTTTTTTTTTTTTTACATTTCCGTTGTGAACAGTTTACTCACTCAAAGACAGTCGCTTGCCGCCATCTTGTGGCGTAACAATGTAACTGCGCTGGGTGACAGCCTGTCTATAACACGCAGAGACGAGCAATGCCGATACTGGAGAAATATCAGCAGAAAGCCTCTCATAAAGTGAGATTCGAGGATCGGAACTAACTTATATAACAATGGCCTAATAAGCTTATTGTCAGGTTTATGTTCTGTTATATTATGCGGACCCTTATTTTGACATTGTATCTTCTGTTTACTCCACTTTAGTTTCGGTTTCATTACTGAACATGTAGACTACTCGTCTTTGTGCCTGCTGACCACAGCGTAACACTTGTTTATTTAGCAATAAATAAATAAATAAATGGAGATAATACCGCATATTGCGCTGTTGAGTCACAAAATTACCTGAAGGGAAATTACTTCACCGCAACAGCCCTGCTTGCTTCTTATTGGCTATTTTGACAGTAATGACGTAATCACAGTCTTGCTCATCCCGATTTAAAATCCTAAATATCAAACATGTTGGACCTTGAACTTATTTTTTTATGATAATACTGGTGAATTAAATTTTTGTTATATTGTGAATTAGCCTACTAAAAAATCTTTATCCACAAATGCAAATGGGGAGGAATAAAAAAAATCCACCTAATCTTACTCATTTTAAAATATAGGTCGACTACTTGAGGGTGAGACAATTATGACAGAATTTTCTAAAAGAATAAACAGATCTTAATTCATAAACATTTCATTTCAAACACCATTTTTTTTTAAAATATTTCGCTGCCTACCGTTATATTTTGAAGCATATAGAGTGCCGAAGTTATGACGTCACTTTGTAGGCCAACCCGGAAGTTAGCGGCGCATGGGTTCCCTCGATCGAAAAGCTATGCATTTTCCCCATAGACTTTTGGAAAATCGCCAAAAATAAGATCTGTGTTCAACAAAGAGTTGTGACCCTTACACGTTTTGTCTATCAAGATAATCTTTACAAGTTAATCCAAAATGTATACATTTTGAAGCCTAAATAAAGCCGTCAGATATAAAATGCTAACGGTAGGCTATAAACGGACTACAGACTACAGCACACCACTGTAGGTGGTCGCGGATCAACGTCATCATCAAGCTTCCTCAAACTTTATTTTAAAAACACTCTCGCTCATTATGATCTGCGCTGTGAATGAATGGTATGAACACTTATCCACCTTTTCATGAGAAATATTGCCCATTCGTTTTTCCCCCAAAAATGTTAGAAACTAATTTTGTTTATGCGTGCCTCTCTGAGATTTTTGTTATCTTTTGTTAATGTTTTATTTATTCGTTTATTATTTTGTTAGTTTATATAAACCTTAATATTATTTTCTTTGTGATTATGATTAATGCCTGATCATTGTGCCCCAAACTATATAAAGTTTGGGGCACAATGTTTATTAAAGTTTATAAACTTTAATAAAGATGATCTTTCACTGTATTATGTTTGATTGTATGTTTGCATACCATTTGCTAATTCGCCAGAAAAAAATGCGCTTTTACCATCTGAGAAGCACTAACGTTAGCTATGGCCGTATCAATTTCCAATCGTATGTCCTTTTTCTTAGACGATAGAAAAACCATAGATCGAGGAGAGAACCGCTATAAATCTGGACATGTACAGTGCAGCTTAGATACTGGTTTACTTGTGGTTGCATCTCGGGACAAAACAAAACACCATTGTCGAACAGTCTCTCCACAGAAATAAAGAACGTGAGGCTGAAACGCGGGTTAGTATTGATGACGTCTAAAGTCCCCGCCAAAGGATGTAGTCCCTTTTAGCAACTTGTTAGCAACCACCGTTTTTAAGTCACAATAAAGTTTTTAAAAATCACAAGCAGGTTATAACTGGTGTGTTTTATGTCATAGATCAAAACGTGAAAATATTTAGAGGCTTTGTTAACCACAGACCTTATTTCAGGCGATTTAGCAAAAACCCATTAAAAAAACCATAGACAGTATATAAGATGGACACAGCGACCCCATAGATTTCAACGGAGAAAAGTGAAGCCCATTTGAAGCACTCACTTCCTGATCGCCAGGCGAACTGCGCAGACTCAAACTGAGCTTGACGACGCAGATGTGACGTGGGTCTTCTAGTAGCTGTGCCGAGAGAAATCTGAATCATTCCCTTCCGAATCTCGCAGAGACGGAGAGCGTGATTATTATTTGTCAATGAGCCAGCAGCATGAGCAACTTTATGAATCTCTATGGGCTTCTCCCTTGACTTTATACCTCCACGTCCCCCCGATTGCCAGCGAGCTTCTCCGCCGGTCTATACGGTAATTTCTCTACAGTGCGACAGAGAGTCGCGTGGGTATGACGCAATCGTTAGCCTACTTTTTACAAAAACGGCTTCTACTAAGTCATAACGTAAGATACAAAGTAATGGAGCCCTTTATACATTGTCGTGTTTCTTTAGAAATAAATAATGGACAAATGGAGTCTTT
Organism: Phoxinus phoxinus; assembly: GCF_949152265.1. Lineage (NCBI taxonomy): Eukaryota > Metazoa > Chordata > Actinopteri > Cypriniformes > Leuciscidae > Phoxinus > Phoxinus phoxinus. The sequence goes on along the minus strand of NC_136895.1, from coordinate 27,269,723 downwards.
GGACGCTTCAGATGTAAAGTTATTCGCTGTCAAAGTGACGCAAAAATGAATGGGAGTCAATGGAATGCTAACAGCAGGTGAAGTTCTGCTACAATGGCGGCTCCCGCGGAGGCTTCAGTTTCCGGCGGATGGATTACCCCCTTGAAAAAAACCCATAGACTTTAGGGCGAGGGAACCGGAAGTGCTAAAATGCTAACTCACTTCCGCGTTTCGGCCTACAAAGTGACGTCATAACTTCGGCACTCTATTTCTTATCAGCACCAGGGGTGACGTCACTTCTTGTGTATGGCGCCTCACTGTGGCCAAACCACGAACAACAACAGTCACTGTAACCAACTTTTAAATGTTCACGTGCTGTTATTTTTAATACATATTTTTAGTTTTCTATTAACACGTTGTAAAGCTACAATAAGAGAAAAAATAATGTGAAAAGGTCATCAGGCGGAGGAGCAAAGACTGGTGAATTAAACACGATGACAGACACTGGAGCGCCAACTAGTGGAGGAGCGACCAAACAACTCATTCTCCGCTATTTCCTTAAAACTGGTGCTTAAAATGTCATTAGAATTCACATTCACACATAATTCACAAATTAAGAATGAATTAATACAGAATCAATAGTCGTCTTTGAACAAAATAATGGAGGTTGATTGTGTATTTCTAATACAAGCAATGTTTTAAACAGTTTTCTGAATGTTGTGATCCACTCGAGTATTTGTGCTGCATGATCGCATTTTAAAGAATTAATACTTTTGATGTTTTTCTTTATTGTCAGTCTCATTTGTTTGAGATTGTACCAGTCAAATGTTTTTATTCTGAACTTTATTATTACTTTACACACAAGTGTGACTTTCTGAAGAACCAAAATGGTGCTTTAAGAGTTTTTCCAATTGTACAGTCTGGGAGGATCAGGATAAGGATAAAGCAGACGACAGCCTCAAGATTTGTTTTTGTGGTTTATTTGTATTGTTTTATTCAGTAACAGCATGAAGTGAACGCTGTGCGTCCGGCTCGAATCAGCAAATACAAAAGATTCAAGCTAAAGCTTCTCTAATAAAATGAAATAAAAGAACAATCAGAAATCAATAATGTCACACAACAGTGAAAATCATCATCAGAGGCTCAGAGTTAATAATTAACATTTACATCTGATCTGAGAAACACAGATGGGCAGATTCACTTCAGATAATACAAAATATAGATTGATAAAAATATAAGTGCAATTATGTATCATAAAAAAGACAGATTATAATAAGAGCAAATAGAGTAAGGCAAAATAATACTTGAGTAATATAAATGTGCAGATCATTTCTGCAATAACAGCGTCACATCAGTTTCACACACAGATGAACAGTCAAAGTCACACTTAAACTTCTTCAATTAAATTGTTTCTAGAAACTTCTAGAAGTGAAGAGACTGTTAAGTATCTAAAGCTCAGGATTAAACATGCTTGTTATATAAAAACACACATTAGTCTGAGAAATACTGGTTTAGCACACACACATTCTTATATAGTCTAAACATGACATTTCTCATCAGAGATTTGTCTAATAGATGCAGAAACAGAAACTGGTTTATACAGTGTGTATTATATGCAGGTTTGAAATGTGAGATTCTGATTAGATTTACATCAGAGGATCAAATAAAGATGAGAGTTAGTCTAAAGATCACTTTGCAGAACATAGTAAATGAAATATGTCTGTATGTTATCCTGTCGTTTAACTGCACAACTCAACATCACACACACACACACACACACACACACACACACACACACACACACACACACACACACACACACACACACACACACACACACACACACACACACACACACACACACACACACACACACACACACACACTTCATACGGGGTTTAGAGGCTCAAATGAGGAGAAATCTGATTTCGACTGATTTTGAATGTTGAAAACGTCACAGTCCGGAGTCAGAGAACGCTGTTCAAAGGCACCTCCTCCGGCTCCTCTGGGTTATTTACTGAAAGAAAACACACGAGACAGATCATATTAAAGAAAAACTTTGCTTTTATATATATATAGTAAGGAGAGTTGATTTTGATGTATTATGAATGATGATAATGTTACACTGGAATCATACTTCTCCAACTTTCATCAGTGAGATTGAAAGAAAACACACGAGACAGATCATATTAAAGGAAAGCTTCGCCTTTTGTGTGTATATATATATATATATAGTTAGGAGAAGTTGATTTTGAATGTATTATTTGCATTTAAATTCCTTAATATTTACACAATCATTTACAGTTACACACACAGTGACAGAGTCTGTTCTGACAGAGATCAGAAAGTGTCGTCACACAAACTCAGTCTTTGATCTGAATGTCTGACAGGCTTGATCTAAAATAAGATCGCTATTATACTAAAATATTTGATTTACTCACCAACTTTGACCTTGAATAATTTCATTGTGGTTTTTTCATTATCGGTGATGTATAGTACATACAATCCAGTGTGATTCAGTTCGATCTTTGAGATGGTCAGTGATCCGTCCTGATCCAGCTTCAGTCTGCCTCTGAATCTCCAACCAGTAGCGAATGGTGAGATTTTACTGGTCCCTCCTGTGATTTGAGCTATGGGAGAGTCGTATAGTCTAAACTTCCACTGGATCTCATCAACTTTCTTTATGTCAGCAACACCAGTCGGCAGAGTGACAGATCCTCCCATCTTCACTGGCTCTTTCACTATATCTGTCTTAGCTAAACACAGAAACACAGAAACAAAATTGGAACAAGAAAACAAATGGACCATATTAAAAAGCATTGAAAGCAACATGATTAATTTCCTCCATGCCAAAAATGTACTACGGTAATACTCATTTTATAAATCAAATAAAAGTAATTGTCGTGGTTCATCTTCTCTCTATATCTACCCTGGTGATGCAGTCTCTCTCTGTCAGATCGTCGTTTGTTCATGTCTGCCATTCTCTTTTGTTGTCTGCTTTGTTGTCTGCTATATATATATATATTTTAATTTATATATATATATTGTAATTGCTGTTAACAAAATGTTCTATGCATTTGTTTAATAATTAATGTATTTATAATTAAATCCATCATTTCATGCATTCATCTATTAGAGGTACAATGTAAAATGTGTGTTTTATGTAATGTTATGTAATTTCATTTATATCTCTTTAAACGTAAGGCGCGAGAATGAACTCTCAATGCTGTTCTCTTCATTCATAACTCAGCCGACTGAGAAGGATATATTTGTGTAAATAGTTGTGCAACTGCGCAAACTTTGTTTTGAAGTGTAATGTTTGAGTTCCAGAGGAATTTGTGTCTGTGTACCTGTTCAACCACATCAAAGTTTCGTAATTAGTAAGTCCGTGCTTTTTCTCTTTTTTCTCTCTTGTTTGCTGACTGATGAGGGGCCGCAGTGAAACGGTGTTTGTACATGTAGCCTATTTTTTTATTATTGTTGCAAGCAATCATAAAATACAGCAAGTTTTAAGCCCGTGCAGACCTCACTGCCATAGGCGCATCGTTTCACTATCTTGCTGAAATCTGAATGTTTGACGGGGGTCCTTCTCCTTAGTTACAGTTGCTGAGCTAGGATTGGACGAGAACCGGTCGAGGGCGGGGTTTTGCGAACGGTCAATTCATTACCCACTGAATTTAAAACCATGACTGAGCTTAAAATGTTTACATCTCGAGTTAAGTCTTGGATGAAATCGAAACAGGAATGTACCCATTTGTAGTTAGCTGGTTTGTGTATGTAAGTGATTTATATGGTGTGTCTGTATATATGTTTTTAAGATGAAATAGTAAATGTTGTAGTGTAAAGGCCCAACCATGGACTGATGTGGAAAATTAGCAATAGCTATAAACTCTTTTTGCATAGCATCAGTTACAGACTTGTTTTGCACTATGTTTAATTGCAATGTCCATGTCAAATAAATGAATAAATAAATAAATAAATTAAGTTTAAATTAAGTGTTGTCAAGTCAAAAAGGGACAGTAAAGAAGATTTAGTTAAACAAAGAACTCAAGGACCTCTTTTCATGACAAGCAGCCAACGAGGTATTTGTTTCACATGTAATTTGTTTGATGTGTGGAAAGCATAATTTTTTTTGTGTATCTCGTTTCCTTTAAGACTATATTGTATAATATGCTGATGTGTTTGTACCATGTTCATTTATGAATGCAGTTCTCACGGCGTAAACAAGACGAGCCAAATAATTAAAACGCCCGTTTCAAGGAACCGACCTGTGTCTGTGTTGTTGTGGAGAGAGCTATATATATATATATAATTATTATTTTAATTCATATAATACATACACGCATCATAATTATTTAATTGACAATAATAAGCGTTGCTTTTAAACTAATGTAAATTATAATATAATACATGCATTAATATATAACGCTTTGAAACAGATTAATTTACGTGTTTTCTATTGAGCTGTTTGTGAAACTTTTAATTATTAGGCCAATTTTATTGACTCATATGCATCGATATAGTCCGATATTTTCTCTCAGCTACCTTAAACTTTCACTGCAGCATCAGTGTTTATTCCTGCCTTGTAAATGCATTTCATTTCATGATATTTTTTTCATAATGATCTCTTAATCTTCAGAAGAGAAGTGAGCCATCTCTCTACGCTCTCTCTCTATGTTCCCTGTGATTGGCTGTTAGCTGATGATGTCACACTTTCAGCTGCACTCGCTTCAGAGTTAAATCGTAAACTCTGGATCAAACCTGAGTTGACAGACAACATAACTTTATATCAAGCTTTGTGAGACAGCTGAACCTGATCTAAACCAGGTTTATCTGGACTTGTCGAATCTAAACCTACTCTTAAACTCAAGAGTTTGTTCAACTAGCTTCATGCAACAGGCCTCTGCAACATCTGACCATCTTCTCTGTGTTTCTTTGTACTTTAAATAAACTCTCGTTTACTGCATTCACTACTGGATCCCGTTGTTGTTTCCATGACAGTAATACATCATTATATACAGTACTGTGCAAAAGTCTTAAGCCCCTTGCACACTGAGTCCGAAATTTTCGCACATTAAAAAAATAAATATGACCTCACGCTGTCAAACACGCTTACAAACTTTCGTCCGTCATAAAAAGAATTCGGATCGGGTTTGAGTTTCTGTTTTCTTTGCATCCGTAGCAAGCATTTTGAATGGTGTTTTGACAGTTCAGAGGCACTGAATCACGAATACGAAAAAACACATTGCGAAAGTTTCGGACTCAGTGTACACCTTTAGGCACGTTAGTATTTTCACCAGAATTTTTTTTTTTTTGCTGTAGTGTGTGAGTAGGAAATATCAGTTTACATTTCAAAATATTCCATTTGCCATTCATTTTAATAATCCACCGAGATTTTTGTATGCACAAGGAATCTGACAACAGTCGATATGCTGTTTGCAGGAAGGTGTCTTCAAGCATCTTCGAGATGTTGCCACAGTTCTTCTGGATTTAGTCTGTGTCAGTTTTTTCTGTTTCTTCATGTAATCACAGACAGACTCAATGATGGTGAGATCAGATCTCCGCTTGGAGCATACCGGCTGTTGTCAGACTCTCAAAAAATCTCACTGGATTATTACAATTAATGGCAAAATTAATGTTTGGAAATGTAAACTGATATTTCCTACTGACACACTACAGCTAAATTGTATAAATAACTGTCTTAAAATCATTTTTTTCTGATGAGAATTATTATAATTAATGGCTAAGGGAATGTTTGGAAATGTAAACTGATATTTCCTACTGACATACTACAGCAAAAGATAAATAACTGGCTTAAAACCATTTTTGTGTGTGTGTGAAAATACTAACATGCCTAAGACATTTGCACAGTACTGTATATATCAAAAAGTTGGTATAAATCTATAATAGGCCTACAAGTCAAATGTTCCCATGTTTGTTGTGATCCGTGTTGGACCAATCATATTCTCCGAATCATGTGAGGTCATCAGGATCAACACATCAGTTTTTAAGGAAACTGGTTATAGCTCATTTTTTATTGAAATTCATGTTTCATTGTTTATGTTTTACATTCCTCATGCTGGCGACCCCTGCTGGTCAGAACACACCTTTTACAAAATTGCAAATGTTTTATTGAAAGTAAAATCTAGCAAATTTAATTAACTAATCATCTAATACCATTAAATATCAAGTGTCTGTATAATATGTCGAATACATTTCCAGGCCTTTTTTTGTTTGTTCCTTGGATTGCTCAGCTAAACAGTTGCCAATGAGAGACTATTAACTACTATTATTCCTTTAATTATATTAATGTCTAATTAAAACATCTACAAATGTATAAAACTGATCAGAGATCAGGTAAAAACCATAGACGCTTCGGTTTTTCGGAGTTTATTACCCTGCAGCGGTGAACCACTGAAATGTCAAAATATTTAGAAACCGTTATGACGTAACAAAGCCTCGTTTACTGAAATACCACGACTGGCAGTTTGATACAAGCTCCAAATCACTGATCCGAAACAAAACGATTCTGAAGGTTTCGAAGCTTCATGAAGCAGTGTTTCGAAATCATCCATCACTTCATTAAACAGCATATACATCAAATCTAACGCGACGACTGAAGTGTCAACCCAGGAAATGGAAACTTTGATGGAAGAGACTGATCCGGAGTCTTTGACAAATACGTGATTTTCTCCGCTTTTTGTTAAAAATTTTGTACAGTTTGAATTAGAGGTCGACCGATTCATCGGTTTTGCCGATTAATCGGCACCGATAGTTGACTGGTGGAACTATCGTTATCGGCAAAAATATATACCGATAGTTTTTCCTGGTTGCGTCCATTGCTGGAGCGGCTGAGAAGCGCGCGCTGTCATTCATTACACAGTGTAAGAGCTGAGAAGGGTCTGCTGGCATGATGCAATACAAGAGCGGCCTCTAGAGGTGTAATAAAAACTCGTGCCTCGTGTTGTTTATTTCGACACGTGATTCTGCGTGCTGCACTGAGAGCACATGCTGCGTGGAGAGCGCTGACATCAGATGCGCGTTTAAAGCACCGACAGCTCAAATGTATGTATACAGTACATTGTCATATCATTATAAAGTGATAAATTTGTTGACTAAATGCTGCATTAGTAGAGAAAGAACAGCACAACTGTTTGTTTGCCTTCGAGGCTGAGAGGACGCTAACATTAGTAGTACCTCAAGCGGTTAAAACACTGACAAACATAAACGTAAGTCCGACCCGAATGTTTAATGTCACAATTGTTACCTCTATATTTGCATTAGTTCATATCCAGCTGGTCACTTTTATGCATTAAATATGCAGAGCAGTTGCATATTTAAAGCTAGAGACGTAAGCAAACTGATATGTTCATACAGCCGACAGAAACATAAACGAATCAGAAAAGCATTCGATTTCGGTTATTTTTATTTTTTTTTCATCTTCACTTTAATACAAATTTTGTTACTTTTTTATTAATTAACTTGGCTTGAAAAGAACAGTTAAATAGTTAAATTTTGAATGTAACTGGTTTTATTTGTTATTTAGAGTATTACTTTTTGTTTCAGTTTGAATAAATGTCTTTTATTGACTTAAATATTTATTCACATTTATATATTTATTTCATTTAGCATGTTTTCATGGTTCAATACAGTTTTTTTTATTTTTATAATAAAGTTCAGCACTGTTTTACTTGGAGTGTTATGTTTGTTTTTATCCAGTATAAATTTTAAAAACTATCGGTTCATTAATCGGTTATCGGCAAGTATGGCCCAACCTAGCTATCGTTATCGGTAAAATCCACTATCGGTCGACCTCTAGTTTGAATGCTTGAAGCTAGAATATTTGTTTTTCTTTAAGCAGAGGCTCTGTTCTTTATTTGATATTTCAGATATTCATAAAACAAAATATTCTGGGGGCCATGAAATTATTGAATAATGATTAAAAATGCGGGCAACTTAATAATAATAATAAAAACACTGGCGGGGAAAGAGTTAATCAATAAACTGATGATTTTAAAGTGAATTGAGATGAAACTGTGCCTTTATATAGAGCATAATATTTTGCATTATGTTTTAATACTTGTGCTGAATACTGCACATATAAGCTATAACTGAATCAAGTCCAGAGTGAGTGAAAATAAGTGAAGTAACACTGAACAGAACGGAAAACAAACAAACAAACACTGCACAGAACGATCAGTGTGTGACGTCAAAGTCAGCGAGAGTGATTCGAGAACAGATGTATTAAGTATGAACAGAAGTATGCTTCGCTCTCACTGTACTTTGATGTCATACACTGATCGGTCTGTGCAGTGTTACTTCAAGTCAAACAAGCCTATTACCAAGATAACTGTCTGATCACATGACTCATCAAAAACTCATAGTCCTTCATTTAAATGATTCAGTGTTGATCTAACATAAAATCATTATTGCATAAAGATATGAGTTACTCACCGTAGACAGAAACATAGAATGTCTTCAATGGTTTCATTCCCGATGTGCCGCTCCATAGTTCATAATGTCCAGAGTCTGTGGTTGTGATGTTTGTGATGATCAGAAATCCAGAACATTTGTCCAGCTGCAATCTGCCTTTGAATTTCTCACCAAGAACAGCATCATTTACAGTGATCTTTTGATAAAATCCTTTTCTTTCAGCTATAACAGCACCTCCAAACTTCCACTGTATGTCTTCATCTTTAGGTAGTTCAATACCGTAAAGGATTAGAGTGACAGTTTCTCCCTCCATCAATGTCAGTCTCTTCACTTCATTTCACAGCAGCAAACAGAAACAGAGAAACACACAACAGACGTTAGCTGAATTGTGACCAGATGAAGAGTGCACAGAACCTGTGTGTAAGCAGTCAGGAGACCAGATCAGTTATGATTGATTGACACACGTCTACTCAGCTTTCTGAATGGGGACATTGCACAGAAGTCTATTGTTAAACTGGTTATAAATACTGTATTTTAACCCAAACCCAGACACCAACCCGAACAGAAAACTTCTAAATGCAAAAAGAAATGCATTCTAAAAAGTGTGGACTAGCTGTAGATTTCATTTCTACACAACAATAAAATAGTTGTATAAAGTTGTATAAAAATGCATTCAGAGCCCTTCATTCTTAAACAAAACCACAGGCCATTACTCTTTAATATCTGTGTATTGATTATGTTTCTTTCTAACCCTGCTTTTATGAGAAACATTACAATACACACATACACATGTAAAATGTTTGAAACATGATTATAAACAAACATTTTACACTTAATCTCTACTGTAGCATAATAAAGCTCAGCATTTATCTTGCTTTATCAGCTGTAATACTCACATGCTTTTACTTCAGAGATCTTGTGGCGATAGTAAATCACAGCAGCAAAAGCAGCAACAGCAGGAACAGCAGCAAACAATGCCAGCAGACCAACAACAACAATCCCTGCTATAGCACCTGGAGACAGACCTGGATCTGTAATGATAGAGAGAGTCAGTGTGAGTGAATCTGTCAGTCTGATATTTAAATATGAATCTGATTCTGTTAAAGGTGAATGATAAATGAGCCTCTAATTTAATTTCAGATTTCATTATTCTCCTTTTCACTGTTCATCTTCAGTATTACTGTATTACAACAGGAGTTTGATGTGAACACACGACTGATTTCAATCAAAATATTACAAGCAGTAATGCAGATTAAACAGTTTTAAACCTTCAGAAATGTGCCAGCAGTCTCAAAACATTTACTGCAGATGTTCATCATTACTAACTAACTAACTAACTAACTAACTAACTAACTAACTAACTAACTAACTAACTAACTAACTAACTAACTAACTAACTAACTAACTAACTAACTAACTAACTAACTAACTAACTAACCAACCAACATAAATGATAAGTGCATTAGTGTCTTCCATTTTAATTACATTTTACATTCTTAGTTAGGAGTCTGAAGAAATGATTCATACTTGTATTAACTCTTTCCCCACCAGCGTTTTTGGGAAAAAGTTGCCAGCCTCTGCTTTTAAACAACAACCACAATCTAGCTTCATGCATTCTTTTTTTTAAGTTTCATAAAAGAAGCTAATTTTTGAGCAAAAAGCTGAGAAAATCACGTTTTTGTCAACGAGTAGGACTATATCCAGAGCAGATTCAGAAGGATGATCAGAACACAGATAAATCGAGTTCATCAACACCTCTAAAGCTTCACAGTCCTGCAGCTCGTCCTGGGTTGACATTTCATTCAGTAACATTAAGCAGTTTTGATTTATATGCCATTTAATGTTGATGATCGCGTTATTTTACATATGGAAATGATCACATATGACATCACTTTTTTCTGCATCTTCTTCGCCCGTGTTTTGATCAGATTCAGCAAGGGAGAGCGGGTCAAAGTGACGCTTTTTGACTTTCTTGTGTAAATCTACATATTCAGAGTATTTATTTTTTCCCACATAAATTTCCCACGTCTAGTACAGTAAAATGTGGTTTTAATAATGCAGTGTATAATTTTCTCTTGATATCCCCCGAAAGAATAGAGGTGACATGTGACAACATGCCCCATAGGTGGGTACACTGTAACATGACTGACAGCTTGAAATGCTCTGATCTAATAAAAAAAATATACAAGTCAAACTAAAATATTTTCTCAATAAAATACAATTATTAACTTTAATGCCATTTTTTTTTATTAATTAAAAATAAAATAATTTGAGTTTGACAACGAACACAGGAAAACACAGCTATACAACAAAGTTCAAAACATAATAATAAATCATTTCTGAACATTGACTATTTATTCATGTTTTCTCAATAGAACTCATAATAGTAAAGAATATCAACTGTTAAATAACAGATTGGAGATTCAAATAATATCAGATTTGTCTAATTTTAAATAAACAAAAAATAGAGATGAAAAATGAACTTAAGAAATGTACTTTTACTATGGTTTAATAAATGTTCAGTGATATCTTCCAAAAACAATAGAATTTTGGCGCATTTTTTTCTCTATATAGTGTTGATATGGCAACTAGTAAATACACTGAGTTTCGTCATGCTAGCATGTGTGGAAGTATTTAAACCATGTGTGTTACAACTAACCCTGCGTTACGTTGTGCCCCGCTCTCCTCTACTCTTTCAGAAGATGTGTAATAGCGCCCCCTACCATATAACAGTGAAAACACGGAAAGCCGGAAAATTCTATCAATGGTGGAAAAAGATTTAAAAATAAGTTAAACACATAAAAAACATAAAATGTTGCTGTTATCATTAGTGTAATGATTATGAACTATATCAATGTTATCAACTAGGCCTGAAAAATATTGAAGAAAAATGTGATATGCGAGACATTTTTAAATAAAGTGATTTGATATGTGATGCAATGCTTTCTTTTCCCAGAAAGAATGTGAAACATAAATGGTTAAAAAAAATCTATTTTTAAATATTTTTTTATATAAATTAAATTGATTTTTCACTCTTAAAGCAATATCGTGCCATTGCGATATGCAGATTGCGATATGTACATTTGCAATGTTCCAATATATTGTGCAGCCCTATTATCAATAATTTTAATATAACTAAAATATCAATTTTAAAAAGAGTGCTTGCCTCAAAAATAAAATGTTGACAACTTGTTAGTTATTGTAATAATAACAGTCCAGTCAACAGAATTATTAGGACCCTTGGTAAATATGAGCAAAGGCTATAATCTGCATTGTTTATCCTTTTGACCTTTCAATTTGTAACATTTTAGCAAAAATCTAACCTATCATTGAAGTAAAACAACTGAAAATGAAATGTTTTTCTCTAATTCACTTTGGCCACAATTATTGGCATTCCTAGACATATTTATGATTAAAATATCTCTGAAGTATATGCCCATGTTTTAGCACAGCAGGGCGACTAGGAACATGACATTGTCCAGCTTTTCTGCTGGCTTCTGTTAAACAGTGTGTTTTATAACAGCGGTTCTTAATCCTGGTCCCTGATAACATGAACGTGATTTAAACCACAGCAACAACCGGCACCAGGCCGTGAATACCGTTTAACCCGAGTGTAGATCTCGAACTGTACAGATACAGTCATTACTGTGAGTGAATGAGTCTGACTATAACCCGAGTGTAGATCTCGTACTGTACAGATACAGTCATTACTGTGAGTGGATGAGTCTGACTTAACCCGAGTGTAGATCTCGTACTGTACAGATACAGTCATTACTGTGAGTCAATGAGTCTGACTTAACCCGAGTGTAGATCTCGAACTGTACAGATACAGTCATTACTGTGAGTCGATGAGTCTGACTTAACCCGAGTGTAGATCTCGTACTGTACAGATACAGTCATTACTGTGAGTGGATGAGTCTGACTTAACCCGAGTGTAGATCTCGTACTGTAAAGATACAGTCATTACTGTGAGTCGATGAGTCTGACTTAACCCGAGTGTAGATCTCGAACTGTACAGATACAGTCATTACTGTGAGTCGATGAGTCTGACTTAACCCGAGTGTAGATCTCGAACTGTACAGATACAGTCATTACTGTGAGTGGATGAGTCTGACTTAACCCGAGAGTAGATCTCGTACTGTACAGATACAGTCATTACTGTGAGTCAATGAGTCTGACTTAACCCGAGTGTAGATCTCGTACTGTACAGATACAGTCATTACTGTGAGTCGAGGAGTCTGACTTAACCCGAGTGTAGATCTCGAACTGTACAGATACAGTCATTACTGTGAGTCAATGAGTCTGACTTAACCCGAGTGTAGATCTCGTACTGTACAGATACAGTCATTACTGTGAGTCGATGAGTCTGACTTAACCCGAGTGTAGATCTCGTACTGTACAGATACAGTCATTACTGTGAGTCAATGAGTCTGACTTAACCCGAGTGTAGATCTCGTACTGTACAGATACAGTCATTACTGTGAGTCGATGAGTCTGACTTAACCCGAGTGTAGATCTCGAACTGTACAGATACAGTCATTACTGTGAGTCGATGAGTCTGACTTAACCCGAGTGTAGATCTCGTACTGTACAGATACAGTCATTACTGTGAGTCGATGAGTCTGACTTAACCCGAGTGTAGATCTCGTACTGTACAGATACAGTCATTACTGTGAGTCAATGAGTCTGACTTAACCCGAGTGTAGATCTCGTACTGTACAGATACAGTCATTACTGTGAGTCAATGAGTCTGACTTAACCCGAGTGTAGATCTCGAACTGTACAGATACAGTCATTACTGTGAGTGGATGAGTCTGACTTAACCCGAGTGTAGATCTCGTACTGTACAGATACAGTCATTACTGTGAGTGGATGAGTCTGACTTAACCCGAGTGTAGATCTCGTACTGTACAGATACAGTCATTACTGTGAGTGGATGAGTCTGACTTAACCCGAGTGTAGATCTCGTACTGTACAGATACAGTCATTACTGTGAGTCAATGAGTCTGACTATAACCCGAGTGTAGATCTCGAACTGTACAGATACAGTCATTACTGTGAGTGGATGAGTCTGACTTAACCCGAGTGTAGATCTCGTACTGTACAGATACAGTCATTACTGTGAGTCAATGAGTCTGACTTAACCCTAGTGTAGATCTCGTACTGTACAGATACAGTCATTACTGTGAGTCGATGAGTCTGACTTAACCCGAGTGTAGATCTCGTACTGTACAGATACAGTCATTACTGTGAGTCGATGAGTCTGACTTAACCCGAGTGTAGATCTCGTACTGTACAGATACAGTCATTACTGTGAGTGGATGAGTCTGACTTAACCCGAGTGTAGATCTCGTACTGTACAGATACAGTCATTACTGTGAGTGGATGAGTCTGACTTAACCCGAGTGTAGATCTCGTACTGTACAGATACAGTCATTACTGTGAGTGGATGAGTCTGACTTAACCCGAGTGTAGATCTCGTACTGTACAGATACAGTCATTACTGTGAGTCAATGAGTCTGACTTAACCCGAGTGTAGATCTCGAACTGTACAGATACAGTCATTACTGTGAGTCGATGAGTCTGACTTAACCCGAGTGTAGATCTCGAACTGTACAGATACAGTCATTACTGTGAGTCAATGAGTCTGACTTAACCCGAGTGTAGATCTCGAACTGTACAGATACAGTCATTACTGTGAGTCAATGAGTCTGACTTAACCCGAGTGTAGATCTCGTACTGTACAGATACAGTCATTACTGTGAGTCAATGAGTCTGACTTAACCCGAGTGTAGATCTCGTTCTGTACAGATACAGTCATTACTGTGAGTCAATGAGTCTGACTTAACCCGAGTGTAGATCTCGAACTGTACAGATACAGTCATTACTGTGAGTCAATGAGTCTGACTTAACCCGAGTGTAGATCTCGTACTGTACAGATACAGTCATTACTGTGAGTCAATGAGTCTGACTTAACCCGAGTGTAGATCTCGAACTGTACAGATACAGTCATTACTGTGAGTCAATGAGTCTGACTTAACCCGAGTGTAGATCTCGTACTGTACAGATACAGTCATTACTGTGAGTGGATGAGTCTGACTTAACCCGAGTGTAGATCTCGTACTGTACAGATACAGTCATTACTGTGAGTGAATGAGTCTGACTTAACCCGAGTGTAGATCTCGTTCTGTACAGATACAGTCATTACTGTGAGTCAATGAGTCTGACTTAACCCGAGTGTAGATCTCGTACTGTACAGATACAGTCATTACTGTGAGTCAATGAGTCTGACTTAACCCGAGTGTAGATCTCGAACTGTACAGATACAGTCATTACTGTGAGTCAATGAGTCTGACTTAACCCGAGTGTAGATCTCGTACTGTACAGATACAGTCATTACTGTGAGTGGATGAGTCTGACTTAACCCGAGTGTAGATCTCGAACTGTACAGATACAGTCATTACTGTGAGTCAATGAGTCTGACTTAACCCGAGTGTAGATCTCGTACTGTACAGATACAGTCATTACTGTGAGTCAATGAGTCTGACTTAACCCGAGTGTAGATCTCGAACTGTACAGATACAGTCATTACTGTGAGTGGATGAGTCTGACTTAACCCGAGTGTAGATCTCGTACTGTACAGATACAGTCATTACTGTGAGTGGATGAGTCTGACTTAACCCGAGTGTAGATCTCGTACTGTACAGATACAGTCATTACTGTGAGTGGATGAGTCTGACTTAACCCGAGTGTAGATCTCGTACTGTACAGATACAGTCATTACTGTGAGTGGATGAGTCTGACTTAACCCGAGTGTACATCTCGTACTGTACAGATACAGTCATTACTGTGAGTGGATGAGTCTGACTTAACCCGAGTGTAGATCTCGAACTGTACAGATACAGTCATTACTGTGAGTCAATGAGTCTGACTTAACCCGAGTGTAGATCTCGTACTGTACAGATATAGTCATTACTGTGAGTGGATGAGTCTGACTTAACCCGAGTGTAGATCTCGTACTGTACAGATACAGTCATTACTGTGAGTCAATGAGTCTGACTTAACCCGAGTGTAGATCTCGAACTGTACAGATACAGTCATTACTGTGAGTGGATGAGTCTGACTTAACCCGAGTGTAGATCTCGAACTGTACAGATACAGTCATTACTGTGAGTGGATGAGTCTGACTTAACCCGAGTGTACATCTCGTACTGTACAGATACAGTCATTACTGTGAGTGGATGAGTCTGACTTAACCCGAGTGTAGATCTCGAACTGTACAGATACAGTCATTACTGTGAGTCAATGAGTCTGACTTAACCCGAGTGTAGATCTCGTACTGTACAGATACAGTCATTACTGTGAGTGAATGAGTCTGACTTAACCCGAGTGTAGATCTCGAACTGTACAGATACAGTCATTACTGTGAGTGGATGAGTCTGACTTAACCCGAGTGTAGATCTCGAACTGTACAGATACAGTCATTACTGTGAGTCAATGAGTCTGACTTAACCCGAGTGTAGATCTCGTACTGTACAGATACAGTCATTACTGTGAGTCGATGAGTCTGACTTAACCCGAGTGTAGATCTCGTACTGTACAGATACAGTCATTACTGTGAGTCAATGAGTCTGACTTAACCCGAGTGTAGATCTCGAACTGTACAGATACAGTCATTACTGTGAGTGGATGAGTCTGACTTAACCCGAGTGTAGATCTCGAACTGTACAGATACAGTCATTACTGTGAGTCAATGAGTCTGACTTAACCCGAGTGTAGATCTCGAACTGTACAGATACAGTCATTACTGTGAGTGGATGAGTCTGACTTAACCCGAGTGTAGATCTCGTACTGTACAGATACAGTCATTACTGTGAGTCGATGAGTCTGACTTAACCCGAGTGTAGATCTCGAACTGTACAGATACAGTCATTACTGTGAGTCGATGAGTCTGACTTAACCCGAGCGTAGATCTCGAACTGTACAGATACAGTCATTACTGTGAGTCGATGAGTCTGACTTAACCCGAGTGTAGATCTCGAACTGTACAGATACAGTCATTACTGTGAGTCGATGAGTCTGACTTAACCCGAGCGTAGATCTCGAACTGTACAGATACAGTCATTACTGTGAGTCGATGAGTCTGACTTAACCCGAGCGTAGATCTCGAACTGTACAGATACAGTCATTACTGTGAGTCAATGAGTCTAACTTAACCCGAGCGTAGATCTCGAACTGTACAGATACAGTCATTACTGTGAGTGAATGAGTCTGACTTAACCCGAGTGTAGATCTCGAACTGTACAGATACAGTCATTACTGTGAGTCAATGAGTCTGACTTAACCCGAGTGTAGATCTCGAACTGTACAGATACAGTCATTACTGTGAGTGGATGAGTCTGACTTAACCCGAGTGTAGATCTCGTACTGTACAGATACAGTCATTACTGTGAGTCGATGAGTCTGACTTAACCCGAGTGTAGATCTCGAACTGTACAGATACAGTCATTACTGTGAGTCTGGAAACAAAGATGAAGTTCTCAAGGTGAACGCATACCTCCACTCTAGAGGTCAAACAACTAAAAATCAAGTCAGGAATCTTGGTGTGTCTCTAGAGTCAGACCTTAGCTTCAGTAGTCATGTCAAAACAATAACCAAATCAGCATATTATCATCTGAAAAATATTGCAAGAATTAGATGCTTTGTTTCCAGTCAGGACTTAGAAAAACTTGTGCATGCTTTCATCACCAGCAGGGTGGATTATTGTAATGGACTCCTTACTGGCCTTCCCAAAAAGACCATAAGACAGTTGCAGCTCGTACAGAACGCTGCCGCCAGGATCCTAAGCAGAACCAGAAAATTTGAACACATCACACCAGTCCTCAGGTCTTTACACTGGCTTCCAGTCACATTTAGGATTGATTTTAAAGTATTATTACTGGTATATAAATCATTTAATGGCCTAGGTCCTAAATACATTGCAGATATGCTCACTGAATATAAACCCAACAGATCACTGAGATCATTAGGATCACATCAACTAGAAATACCAAGGGTTCACTCAAAGCAAGGAGAGTCCGCTTTTAGCTATTATGCCAGCCGCAGCTGGAACCAGCTTCCAGAAGAGATCAGGTGTGCTCCTACAGTAGCCACATTCAAATCCAGACTCAAAACACTTCTGTTTAGCTTTGCATTTACTGAATGAGCATTGTGCCACTGTTCGATATTAAAGTTTTAGTCTGAGAAAGAGCTAAGAATGTGAATGCTGGGCTAAGGAAAGTGAAAAGAATGTGCAAGTAAATGAAAGAAAAAAGAAAGTTGATACAGGGAAGTCGTAAGAAGATTGAAAGAGAATAGAAAGTTGATAGAATTAAAGAATTAAAGAAGATTGAAAGAGAATAGAAAGTTGATACAGGGAAGTCGTAAGAAGATTGAAAGAGAAAAGGAAGTTGATAGATGGCAAGTCGTAAGAAGATTGAAAGAGAAAAGGAAGTTGATAGATGGTAAGTCGTAAGAAGATTGAAAGAGAAAAGGAAGTTGATAGATGGCAAGTCGTAAGAAGATTGAAAGAGAAAAGGAAGTTGATAGATGGCAAGTCGTAAGAAGATTGAAAGAGAATAGAAAGTTGATAGATGGCAAGTCGTAAGAAGATTGAAAGAGAATAGAAAGTTGATAGATGGCAAGTCGTAAGAAGATTGAAAGAGAATAGAAAGTTGATAGATGGTAAGAAGATTGAAAGAGAAAAGAAAGTTGATGCATGTAAGTCGTAAGAAGATCCTTTTAAAAGAAAGATCTATA
Source organism: Phoxinus phoxinus (assembly GCF_949152265.1). Classification (NCBI taxonomy): domain Eukaryota; kingdom Metazoa; phylum Chordata; class Actinopteri; order Cypriniformes; family Leuciscidae; genus Phoxinus; species Phoxinus phoxinus. The sequence goes on along the minus strand of NC_136895.1, from coordinate 27,251,513 downwards.
ATAGCTACCGGTCGATATAAAATACGTCCGACTGTTTGCACTGTATTTTTTTTTTTTTATTTTATTTTTTTCCAAACTGTGATTCAGGAAGATTTTATTAATTTTTAGGGCTGTCTGATTGGAAGAGATTTTGAAGGGGAACGGGAGAGCTTCACTCCGACGAGGCGAGTGAAGATTAGCTATACTATGGAGAGTATAGAGGTTCGCTGTTTGTTTAAAACAGCAAAAGTGAAACGTGCTCTGTGGGGGCCCAGTGGGGCAATACTGGTGTGGTACACCACCCCAGCAGAGGACGTCCCTGGATTAGGTCCAGTGGCACCGCAAACCTGCTCAATCGCTTCCATCTCAGATAGGGGTGATTATTAATTATCAGGGCTGTCTGATTGGAAGAGATTTTGAAGGGGAACGGGAGAGCTTCACTCCGACGAGGCGAGTGAAGATTATCTATACTACGGAGAGTATAGAGGTTCGCTGTTTGTTTAAAACAGCAAAAGTGAAACGTGCTCTGTGGGGGCCCAGTGGGGCAATACTGGTGTGGTACACCACCCCAGCAGAGGACGTCCCTGGATTGTAGGTCCAGTGGCACCGCAAACCTGCTCAATCACTTCCATCTCAGACACGGTTTTAATTATTCTTTTTTCTTTTGATTATTTTAATTTCTTCTATGTAAAGCACTTTGAATTACCACTGTTTAGCTTTGCATTTACTGAATGAGCACTGTGCCACTGTTCGTCCGACTGTTTGCACTGTATTTTATTTTCCAAACTGTTTTAATTATTCTTATTTCTTTTATTATCTATGTAATTATTTTTATTTTTATTTCTTCTATGTAAAGCACTTTGAATTACCACTGTGTATGAAATGTGCTATATAAATAAACTTGCCTTGCCTTGCCTTGCCTTGAGTCGATGAGTCTGACTTAACCCGAGCGTAGATCTCGAACTGTACAGATACAGTCATTACTGTGAGTCGATGAGTCTGACTTAACCCGAGTGTAGATCTCGAACTGTACAGATACAGTCATTACTGTGAGTCGATGAGTCTGACTTAACCCGAGCGTAGATCTCGAACTGTACAGATACAGTCATTACTGTGAGTCGATGAGTCTGACTTAACCCGAGCGTAGATCTCGAACTGTACAGATACAGTCATTACTGTGAGTCAATGAGTCTAACTTAACCCGAGCGTAGATCTCGAACTGTACAGATACAGTCATTACTGTGAGTCAATGAGTCTGACTATAGCACTACAGTGTGTGCAGAATTATTAGGCTCGTTGATTTTCTGATTATATCTTTTTTTGCACCTTTACCCATTCCAAACCACATTAATCTTAATAAATACTATACATTTTGCATTTTAATCCTTTATAAGTGATATAATTGTTCATGTAGCCTGGAAATGAAATGAAAATGCCTTATATTCAGGTGTGCAGAATTATTAGGCACGTTTTCTTTTACAGATAAAATAAGCCAAAAAAGAGATTTAACTCAGACTGAAAAGTTCAAAATTATTAAAAGTCCACAATAATAATGCAATACTAGAAATTGCAGTAAAGGCATGACCATTGGACAGTGAGATGCTCAGTGGGTCAGCAGGGTCAGAGGAAAATAGGTGGAGAGGAAAACACACACGTTAACTGCAAAAGAATGAAGAATTAAGAGTGAAACCATCAGGACCCCTTTAGTCTCCAGAACTTTCCAGAACTGCAAACTACCTGGAGTCTCCAGAAGAGCCAGATATCAGGATCTCGGAGACTCAGGTTAGGTAAAGAATCCTAAAAAATGACCCGCTCTTAATGCGAATCACAAGCTGAAGTGTAGTAAAATACATGAAGACAGTTTTTATAGGCTTTATAGACAGACTGACAGTGACTCTTGAAGGACCAGCTCCACATCCTCTTGTGCCACGGTTTGAAGAATTCATCTTCCAGAATCTGGCAGTAAGATTTGTGAGTTCATTTTTAGTCCATCTCTGCAAAACGGACTCTATGGTAGGCCCTGCTGACCCAATGAGCATTTCACTGTCCAATGGTCATGCCGTAACTGCAATTTCTAGTATTGCATCCTTCTCATGGGCATTTAATAATTTTTGACTTTTCAGTCTTTTCATTTATTGTTTAAATGTCTTTTTTGGCTTGTTTTATCTGTAAAAGAAAACGTGCCTAATAATTCTGCACACCTGAATATAAGCCATTTTTCATTTCCAGTCTAGATGAACAATTACATCACTTATAAATGATTAAATACAAAATTAATAGTAGTTAAGATAAATGTGGTTTGGAATGGGTAAAATGTGCCTGAAAAAAAAATATTATCAGAAAATCAACGTGCATAATAATTCTGCACACACTGTAGTGATAAAACAGTGAATATAAATCTGGTTCTGTTTAAATTAAGTCATAATGAGCATGAGAGTCTCTAATGTAATTACAAACAATAATGCAGATTAATCCATTTAAAATCAGTTGGAAATATGGAGCAATTACTAGTGTCAATTAGCATTAGTGTCTCCCGACTTACTGCAATACATTAATGTTACTCTTCACTGGGAATCAACTGAGAAAATTATAAAAACTTTACCAAAAAACAAACAAAAGAGAAACAAGTACAAATATGCAACATTTGGTGTGCTCCTTGATAATATAAATGTAATCAATGTTAAATAAAACTAATAAGAGGCTCTTAAATTACCAAAAATGTTAAGACAATATGGTGATGACAATAATAGTATTTTTCACAAATATCTTGTAGTCTTCTGCACAAAACTTCTTTGAAAGACAAACTATAACAGTCTAAACGCAGTCCCAAGATTCAAATTGTATGTTTAAATGTTCAAATGAAGTTGAAACGCGTTCTTTTAATTTTAGGATTTAAACAAGAACACTTTTACACTGACAGATTTGATCTACTCACCAGTGACAGTGACAGTGACAGTGAGTCTCCTGTTTATGATGAATCTGCTGCTGCTGATCTTCAGCTTATAGAGTCCAGAGTCTGTGTATCTGGTGTCTGTGATGGTCAGAGATCCAGTCTGAGGATCCAGCTGCAGTCTGTCTCCGAATCTCCCGTCAGGACCATCAGATGTGGAGGATTGTCTGTGTGCTTTATTGATTTCAGCTAGGACAGTGTCTCCAAACATCCACTGCATTACATCATCTGTCTGTATCTCAGTAAGACCAGTGTGTAGAGTGACAGAATCTCCCTCCATCACTGACACTGACTTCCTTTCCCCTGTAACACACACACATGAAGATCATTGAGGAACAGCTCCTCAGACTTTACTTCAGCTACACTATGTGAATGACGTATGCATGCAATTTCCTGAAAATCCATATAACTGCTCTAAAATATGAATCATTATTATAGATTTATCAAAGTGTATTTTGGTAAAGACATGGTTTGGAAGATGAATTTTTTTGCACTCTCTCATTAATGAGCATGAGAGCCTTTAATGTAATTTCAATTATTATGATATTCTCCTTCACATGTTCATCTTCTGTATTACTGTGTTACAGACGGAGTTTGATGTGAACAGTTACAGGACTGTTTTCAATAAGAACATTACAAACAATAATGCAGATTAATCCATTTAAAATCAGTTGAAAACATGCAGCAATTAGTGTCAATTAGCATTAGTGTCTCCCAACTTCAATACATTAATGTTACTCTCTTCAGTGGGAATCAACTGAAAATTATAAAAAAAATTAAAAAAAATAAATAAATTACAAATATGCTAAATTGGTGTGCTCCTTGATAATATAAACATGATCAATGTTACATTAAATGTTCAAATTAAGTTTAAACGTGTTCTTTTAACTTTAGGATTTAAACAAGAACACTTTTACATCGACAGATTTGATCTACTCACCAATGACAGTGACAGTGATTCTCTTGTTTATGGTGAATCTGCTGCTGCTGATCTTCAGCTCATAAAGTCCAGAGTCTGTGTCTCTGGTGTGTGTGATGGTCAGAGATCCAGTCTGATGATCCAGCTGCAGTCTGTCTCTGAATCTCCCATCAGGACCATCATGTATGAGGAATCGTTTGTGTGCTTTACTGACTTCAGCTAGGACAGTGTCTCCAAACATCCACTGTATTACATCATCTGTCTGTATCTCAGTAAGATCAGTGTGTAGAGTGACAGAATCTCCCTTCATCACTGACACTGACTTCCTTTCCCCTGTAACACACACACATGAAGATCATCGAGTAACAGCTCCTCAGACTTTACTTCAGCTACACTATGTGAATGACGTATGCATGCAATTTCCTGAAAATCCATATAACTGCTCTAAAATATAAATCATTATTATATATTTATCAAAGTGTATTTTGGTAAAGACATGGTTTGGAAGATGGATTTTTTTGCACTCTCTCATTAATGAGCATGAGAGCCTTTAATGTAATTTTAATTATTATACTCTCTTTATGATTAATTATGATATTCTCCTTCAGATGTTCATCTTCTGTATTACTGTGTTACAAAGCCGGAGTTTGATGTGAACACAGGAATGATTTCAATAAGAACATTACAAACAATAATGCAGATTAATCCATTTAAATTCAGTTGAAAACATGCAGCAATTATTGTCAATTAGCATTAGTGTCTCCCAACTTACTTCAATACATATTACTCTCTTCAGTGGGAATCAACTGAAAATTATAAAAACTTAAAACTAAAAAAAAAAGAGAAACAAGTACAAATATGCTAAATTGGTGTGCTCCTTGATAATATAAACCTGATCAATGTTACATTAAGTGTTCAAATGAAGTTTAAACGTGTTCTTTTAACTTTAGGATTCAAACAAGAACACTTTTACATCGACAGATTTGATCTACTCACCAATGACAGTGACAGTGATTCTCTTGTTTATGATGAATCTGCTGCTGCTGATCTTCAGCTCATAAAGTCCAGAGTCTGTGAATCTGGTGTGTGTGATGGTCAGAGATCCAGTCTGATGATCCAGCTTCAGTCTGCCTCTGAATCTCCCATCAGGACTATCAGATGTGAGGAATCGTTTTTGTGCTTTACTGACTTCAGCTAGGACAGTGTCTTCAAACATCCACTGCATTACATCATCTGTCTGTATCTCAGTAAGATCAGTGTGTAGAGTGACAGAATCTCCATTCATCACTGATAGTTCTGACTTCCTTTCACCTGTAACAACAAACACATGTAAGGCTGGTGCCAGTTCGTCTGAGCGCTTCCTCGAGGAACAAAAGGCTCTCCTAAGAATTAACATTTGAACTCCCTCTTGCATATGTAACAGCAACACCCAAGACGCAGAACACAGTACAGTTCACACTTACTCTTACAGTCTGATCATCTCCCCCTGCTCCCCCTCTTCTCCTCCTCACCTGAACTCACTGAAAACCTATACAATGTTATGTGTGTACAAGAAAGTAACTATGTTTGGTCTCATTTAAAGTGTCTCTGTGCGCCTGGTAAAATGGTCTCACTCTCATGAAAGAAGTTCTAAAATATGAGAAATGTGGTGTACTCCTTAAAGGTGTGCCCTCCCCCTGATCCTCCATTCAAACCACCTCCTGTATGTAAAGAAGTATTCTCTGCCATGATACCAAGAAGCCATTTAGTTGCAAATTCTGATCTCAAATTGGCGAACCCCTCAATAGGGGTCTAAAATCTAATTATAATGACAGACACCACCATTTGGTGGGCTTATTGAATATCTGGGTTTATAAAGAAACGGGGCAGAAGGTTCTGGGAGTCTGTAGGTTGACTGCCGTGCCCACACAAGTGATGTGTGTAATTGTGTTGATAGGTAATAATTTCTACAAATTCTGTGATTTCTGAATTATTGGTATGATATGCTTAACTGATGATTGTATCATTTTGAATTGGATTTTGAACTATTACTTCATTACCTCAATAAATTGTAAACATTTGATTTTATTCTGACTGACTCTGAGACTGTTTTTTCCCCAGTAGATTATCGGATTCGTATATTTCCACATCTTTTGGTCAGATTAGTGACGGCTAATATCTGGTATCTTTAAGTGTACTTGAACGAGGAGACAAGTTATTTCCGACTAGAATCAGCAAACACAGTTTTGATCGATCTAGGTTCGGGTGTGTCTATATCCACTGTTTTAAGTTAATGATTACTTTAGATAAATGTGCGTGGTCCCGACTACGGGTTTGACCTGAAGCCATTTTAAGAGAAGTTAAGTTGATCGACTGGCATCTTTCATGGTGGTCAATCATCCCTATTGAAGTAAAACGTTGATTCAATTTCTAGAGGAGGCGTTCAAGGGGACTTAATTATATGTCTTTGTTGATGTACGTGTGAATACGGCAGATCCTAGATATTTAGTCAAATTACCTCTGATTTGATGACTGGAGCTGACGAAGTGTGTCGTGCAGCCTTGAGAGAAGGACTGCAGAGCGATAGGCTATAGGTTGATCTAAGCGGGTAAAATATAATCAGAGTTTAAAAGAATAATCAAATATTCGTTCATTTTAATGATACTCGGATATCATTAAAACCATGGAGTCCGATGAAATAACGAGAAAATACATATGAGAATTGTGTTCCATTTAATCTTGTTTTGTTGCGTAAAAGGAAAGACAGTAACGCGCAAAGACCTTCCCCGCTGATCGACTGCCCTCATTGGTTCGATTGAGCCGGATCTTACAAGTAACAGTTACTCAGACTTTACTTCAGCTACACTATGTGAATGACGTATGCATGCAATTTCCTGAAAATCCATACCAACTGCTCTAAAATATAAATCATTATTATAGATTTATCAAAGTGTATTTTGGTAAAGACATGGTTTGGAAGATGAATTTTTTTGCACTCTCTCATTAATGAGAGCCTTTAATGTAATTTCAATTATTATGATATTCTCCTTCAGATGTTCATCTTCTGTATTACTGTGTTACAGCCGGAGTTTGTTGTGAACACAGGAATGATTTCAATAAGAACATTACAAACAATAATGCAGATTAATCCATTTAAAATCAGTTGAAAACATGCAGCAATTAGTGTCAATTAGCATTAGTGTCTCCCAACTTACTTCAATACATATTACTCTCTTCAGTGGGAATCAACTGAGAAAATTATTTAAAAAAAAGAGAAACAAGTACAATTGGTGCACTCCTTGGTAATATAAATGTAATCAGTGTTACATAATATTAAATAAAACATTAAGTTTAACAAAAAAGAGGCTCTTAATTACCAAATGTTAAGACAATATGGTGATGACAATAATAGTATTTTTCACAAATATCTTGTAGTCTTCTGCACCAAACTTCTTTGAAAGACAAACTAACAGTCTAAACGCAGTCACACGATTCAAGATTTATGTTTAAATGTTCAAATTAAGTTTAAACGTGTTCTTTTAACTTTAGGATTTAAATAAGAACACTTTTACATCGACAGATTTGATCTACTCACCAGTGACAGTGACAGTGACTCTCCTGTTTATGATGAATCTGCTGCTGCTGATCTTCAGCTCATAAAGTCCAGAGTCTGTGGTTCTGGTGTGTGTGATGTTCAGAGATCCAGTCTGATGATCCAGCTTCAGTCTGCCTCTGAAACTCCCATCAGGACCATCAGATGTGAGGAATCTATCGCCTGCTTTATTGATTTCCGCTATGACAGTGTCTCCAAACATCCACTGCATTAAATCATCTGTCTGTATCTCAATCTCTAGAGTGACAGAACCTCCCTCCATCACTGACACTGACTTCCTTTCCCCTGTAACACACACACATGAAGATCATTGAGTAACAGCTCCTCAGACTTTACTTCAGCTACACTATGTGAATGACGTATGCATGCAATTTCCTGAAAATCCATACCAACTGCTCTAAAATATAAATCATTATTATAGATTTATCAGTGTATTTTGGGTAAAGACATGGTTTGAAGATGGATTTTTTGCAATCTCTCATTAATAATATTTTATTATTTTTTAATAATAAAAAAAAAGTTACATGGTATACTTTAGATGCATGCTTGAATATTTTTAACAGTCAATCATTTCAGTTGACAAACGTATAATAATCAAGTCTTGTATAATAATGCTAATTTCAATAGTCTGTAAAGGGCTTGAATCTGTCTGATTTATGCACAAAATGAGAAAAACACAAAATGAGTGTTTCATCCCCCATGCACAAGCGTACAGTAAGCATACCGCTTTTATCCAAACTGATTTACAAATAAGGACACACTCCTGACTGCGCCTGCACTGTTACTGGTGTTTCGGAACTGATGAACAGAATTATTCAAATCTCCACTTTTCATTTAATTCACCAAATGATGAAATGAAGCACTCAAACACTGTTGTTTCTTAGCCTTATTTTTGTGTAAATAAATGTTAATTTAAACTATTCTAGGCTGATGATCTAAACAAATTCATTATTACTATAAAAGAGTTGATAAACTCACCACCGGCAGTCACGTTGAATGACTTGTGTATGGTGTGTAAGCTGCTGCTTTTCCTAATATCAGCTTCATAAAGTCCAGAGTGTTTGGTTCCAATGTTCCTGATGGTCAGAGATCCAGTCCAATAGTCCAGCTGCAGTCTGTCTCTGAATCTCTCATCAGATGTTGAGAAGTTTCCAGTCTTTCTATTTTCCGCTATAAGAGAGTTTAGATCTCCAAACCTCCACTCGATCACATCATCTTTCTGTATAATAGTCCCAGAGTTTAGAGTGACTGAATCTCCCACTGTCAGTGACACTGACTTCACTTCATGAACACCAGACACAACTGAAGAAGAAAGAGAAACAGATATTCTGTCAGAGAAATACATTATTCTGTTGTTCTTTAGATAGTGGACGGCTTTTCCTTACATCAGTGGCACCTCTTTGTAGCGTTTTTCTTCCCACGGGTCAGCACCCCAACCCCATTAAACTAAACGTACGTGTAGTCGTGTACATACATATGTTTAATATTATTATGAAAATAGCATATAAATGATCAAATTTATTTACATTTTGTGTCATTTATCCACTCACTGAAGTTAGCTGAGCAGTGTGTGGGACGTGCCAAAGTCACACAGGCTACATCCAATCAAAGAAAACATTTCAAGAGATGTATCATTGTACTTCTATGTGTGTAAATGTTTGTTGATTTATCATAAAACCTCAGAATTTCATTATTTTGCATTTTGTTCATGATGACGGAGTGATTCTGATGAGGACACCAAAGACACTTTATAGTGATTTTGACCCATATATAAAATTAAATCTAGATGAGCAAACAACAAATGAAGCATAAACAGCAGCATGAACTTATTATGAATGCATCACAACAGAGATAGGCCTAACATAGTGCCCTAACCAGACACGCGGCGACACAATATGCGGGAGACTCCCGGAACTTCCGGGAGACTTAGGATGTCTGCATTTCTATACTGAAATAATATCGCCATTATATTTATTGATTTTTCATTAGGCTATTTTTTGGTGCTCCCTCAGCTCTTGATGCGCGTGGTGGTGTAAAGCTGCTGTTTAAATGTGTTCGGCTTTTCTGTTTACAGAAACATGTTCTCTAATCTGTTTAGAAGAGTTAATACATACAAAATATATTAAAGTTTTATTTCATTTTGTTTATTTCATATGATTATGATGACCAACACCAACACTGTTTTACTTTGGCACTTTGGCTAAGAAAAGTTGACTTAAAAGATTGTGAACCAAAATGCTTATAAGTTGTTTTGTAAAAAATATATTTATTTTAAGTTATATTGTTGTAAACCAATCAGGGGGTTGGTGTAAAGCTGCTATTTTATTTAAAAATGTGTTCTGATTTTGTGTTTACAGAAATGTTCTAATTTTGGAGTAAAATATTAAGTGACCTTTTTGTCACTTGTAATGAAGCTTGCTTATTAGAGAAATTATTAATATCATGGAATGGTAATTATTGACTTTAGCCTGGAGTTATGGCTCTCAATATTGCAATATATATCGTTGGGGGGAAAAATATCGCAATGTAATTTTTTTCCAATATCGTGCAGCCCTATGTACTACTGTCCCAAAGCGCTTTACAATCATATCGGGGGTTCTCTCCTCAACCACCACCAGTGTGCAGCATCCAATTGGATCCACACATCCTCTTGGAATAAATGTATCTTTGTGTCTTTCTGGCCAGAAACATATATTGGCAAGTACAGATGAACATCTTAAAGTCGGCATGAAATCAAAATTGACTCCATTTACTTTGTTAGCGGATATTACTATTACTATATTACTATATTTTGCAGAATTAACTTAATGCCATTACAAATTGGGTGAAACTTAATAAATTAGCTCTCAATATATCTAAAACTAAATGTATAGTCTTTGGTACTAAACGTATGCTTGGCAAGCCTTGCAACTTAAATCTAATTATTGATACATCTGTGGTAGAGCAGGTGAGTCAGACTAAACTCTTGGGTGTGAAGCTGGATAGTCAGCTCTCTTGGGCTGATCAGATTGATCATATTGTGTCTAAAATGGCTAAAGGCATTGCTTTATCCCGGAGATGTTCAGTATATTGTCCACCATTAGTTATGAAAACAGTTGTCCAGTCTTTAGTTCTGTCACATCTGGGGTACTGTCCAGTAATTTGGTCCAGTGCTGCACAGGGACATCTAAAAAAATTACAAATCGTTCAGAACAGAGCCGCAAGAGTAGCCCTTGGTTGCTCTTTTCGCTCTAGTGTGGATAAAATGCATACCTGTTTGGGCTGGATAAAGGTGGAGGACAAACTTAATATAAGTCTTCTCTGTTATATGCACCATGCTCTATTGAAAAACAATCCAAAATCTTTTGTGGACAAATTGGTTTTTAGTGGGTATTTTCACTGACATGTTACGTGTCAGGTGAGCTCAGGTGTGTTAGTGATTCCATCTGCAAGGTCCAATTGTATGACAACAGTATTAGTTAGATCGTCATCTGCTTGGAATAAATTGGACTTAAGAACAAGACAAATATCCAACATATGTAATTTTAAGAAGACTCTAAAACAGATTTCAATTAATAGTATTACACCAGTTAATTAGTGACTGTTATAGGTACTGACTCTTTCAAATGCTGTATGTGTGTGAATGTGTATATGTGGATAAATGTATACATGTGGTTATGTTATATGTATGTTACATTTATGCATGTTATATTTGTGTATTTTAACTGTACATACATTTTAGCACTTGTATGGGCCCCAGGAAGACTAGCAAACACATTGTGGAAGCTAATGGGGATCCAAATAAATAAACAAATAAACTAGTATTGTGGTGAATAATTAATCCGTGCACGTTAATACACAGAAAAATATCTCTTATCTCTAATCAAAGTCTGAAAAGTTACTTCCGGTCTGGAATGGTTCTTTTTCTGATGACGTAGGCTTGACGGCTTGGGTTGGTTAATCCCTTAACCACTCCCCTCAAACCGTTACTCTGCTATGGGCGAGAGATGGAGAGGAGGAGCGCTGAAGTAAAACCCTCTGTTCAATATTCCCTTTCACTCGGAAATGCGTCACAACACTTGAGAAAAGTCGTTTGCAACTTCCGGTTCACGTGGACTTTAATAAACTGAATGCAAGAACACCTGAGAACTACACAGCTGCCAATGCTGCACTGAAGGATTCATAATGAACAGAAACTCTGAATAACATACCGGTAAATAAAATAAAAGTAGAATCGTAAGTTGTAACATATAAATGTATTTACAGTCATTTTTAATTAATCTAATACAGTTAATGAGTAACGTATTTTAAATCTATACAATGTAATGTATTTTAAAAACTTATGCATTTCTTGGTTATTCCAAACAATAGTGTATGTATAGGCCTAGGCTATATGTAATTATTTCACACTTACATTTCCATTAGGGGTGCACATAACTTTTTCAGTGAGTTACTCAGGTGAGTACCAGGAGATGGTGTTTGGTACTCACCCCATATGTAGCGTGGCCACAGCTGTCAATCATGACGTCACATTCCCATTTTTATAGCATAAAATAACTAACTAAAACCAAACTAATTTAACACTTAAATTTACATCAGCGTGAAAAAAAAACCCCGACCTAAAATGATAAAAAAGTATTATTTGATTGTTCAGATATATTTATTTGTATAAATTAAATATAATGAATCCTTATCAAAGATATTGAAGAGCAATGAATTTTCTATTTTTATTGTGTTTTTTGATCAATATTAAGTGTACAGAAGGTATTAGGTTTATTACACACTGTCACTTTAAGACCAAGTGTGCAGATCTAATTGCACTGATGCACTGTACATTCTGTAAAGACATAACCGACTGTGTTTACGTGAATACTCTCCAAAACTGACATTTAGACATAATGTTGTGTGTATTTGTCCATTCAGACGCGAAAGAGAGCTCAATTCAGTCCTTGCGCGCAGCGCGCTGTCTGCAGAACTGCACGCTTCTGGTCACGCGCGCGCGCGTGTGTCTCTGTGTGTGTTCGCACAGAAAAACATACCGAATAAAGCTCTCGTCGTCACTCTTATTCAGATCTATCCATATCTGCTCTTCTCTTTATCCCAGACGTTTACATTTTTTAACGATTTGAGACATGCATCAAGCGTATGCCAACTCGTGAGGCGCTGGGTAGATCAGCACATTACAATTCAAATGTGCGCATCTTCCACAAACGCAAATCAGTTCTGACGGGATCTCTTCCCCAATTATTCGTTGACGTGGTCGTCATTTAAAACGGGGTTTTATTTAGTTTTCGTCTGTGAAAAAATTATATTAACACTGCCTAGGTTGCATTTTGGCGACAGTTACCCTTAAAGTACGCAAAGGCGCGTAGTAACACAAGTGGCATTACGCATTCCTGATTTTTGTCGCACATGCGTACCTGCGTACCAGTTATGTGCACCCCTGTCCATTAGACTGAAGTAAGCTAAATCTGATTAATATACACTAGTTTAAAAGTTTGGGGTCACTAGGCTTTTATTTATTAAAGAAATTATATATTTTTATTTAGCAAGGACATCTTAAATTGATTAAAAATGACAGTAAAAAAATTCTAAATAAATGTTGTTCAATATTTCTGTTTTTAACGGTCACCAGCTGGAGTGCTCTTGAGAGCCACCAGAGGGCACTCCGCACCAGACTTTCATGTTCACTCACAGACTACATCTACCATCATTCTCTGCCTGGACTCATCAGCACTCATTATCACATTCACCTGTATCTCATCTTCTTGTTTAGTTCAACCCATATAAGCCTGGTTCACCCCATCAATCACTGCGAAGTTTTGTATGTTGTTGTTACACTGCATTTACGAGCGTTTTCCCTGGTTTCATGTCTCTTGGTTTTTTGGATTTCTTGCCTGTTCCGTGGATTACTCTTTTGCCTCTGACCCCTGCCTGTTTTGTTTGTTTGTTTGTTTCTTTGTTTGGACTGCCTACCTGTGCTTTGACCTCTTGCCTGTTCTTTGGATTACGTGTTAGGATTGCCCCATATAATAAAGATGCATTTGGATCTCACCTTCTAGTCTCAGAGCAGTTTCGTAACACTGTTCATCAAAAAATCCTGAAAAAGCAGCACTGTATCGCAGTTTCCACACTTCAGTAAGAAGCACAACATGCTTACTGAAGAGATTGATCCAACATGGCGGCGAGCTAGATAGACGTATTACTCAACACTCCTACCACAAACATAAAGATTTTTAGTTTTTAAAACTCTCTTAAGACACATTCAGTATTATGCGAGTTTAACCACGATCACAAAGAGTGTGATCTCCCATGCTATAGTTCATCACTAAAATCATACTCCCGAATAGACTACTTTTTGATTTCTAATAATTTATATCACCAGATTTTTGCAGACTGTTCCTATGAGTTGAAGGATAACAAATTTTCAGAGTCTATTTCAAATGTGCTTCCGTACATAACATCACGGTAAATAATATTGTATTTAGCTTTTAAGGTTAAGCTGCTCAGCAAAGTTGCAATTCCTGTTTTCTCCATTGTAAGTTAAATGAACAGAATCACTCAGACTCACACCTTTTGTCTTTATGCACTTCCTGACCATTAAAGGGATAGTTCACTTTAAAATTAAAATTCGGTCATCATTTACTCACCCTCAAGTTGTTTCAAACCTGTATTAATTTCTTTCTTCTGCTGAACACAAAGAAAGATATTTTGAAGAATGTCAGTAACCAAACAGTAGTCTGTACCCATTGACTTCCATAGTATTTTTTTTTCCTACTATGGAAGTCAATGGGTACAGACTACTGTTTGGTTACTGACATTCTTCAAAATATCTTTCTTTGTGTTCAGCAGAAGAAATAAATTAATACAGGTTTGAAACAACTTGAGGGTGAGTAAATGATGACCGAATTTTAATTTTAAAGTGAACTATCCCTTTAAGCTCAAGGTACACCGGTGCCTTTGTCTCTATGATAATGTTAAGGTTTGAGCAATCAAGTCAGGATGATTGGATTAGCAATACAATAGCTGATTTGCTCAGTTTCTCTGGAGCAATCTAGATATCCTGCAATACAGGTTTTTCACTGGATAGAATCAACTCCTTACTTTCCAGTCCCAGAAGTCCCTCCCCCTTAGAAGGTAAATACATTTCAATGTAATCTGTTTTAGTTTTAGACTGATTTTGGACGAACTTGCAGCCGTGGTCAATAAATAATAACTTTTGAACGTGATCCAAAAAGTCTCCTGGTCCCTGCTTCGAGCAAAAGAAAACTTTACAACAGAGTCTATTGTGATTTCTGATCATGGCCCAGTTAAACTTGTATATAATGTGTCAAAAACTATTAAGGGACCTTGTAGATGGAGATTACACAAGATGGCTTCATGATAAAAAAATGTATGGAGTTCATTTGGAATTCATATAGATTTATTCTTTACAATTAACTTGGAAAAAAAACATCGGCATCTGTTAGATGGGAAACTTTTAAAAGCCTACCTCAGGGGTCAAGTGATAAGCTACACAAGCTCTTTAAATAATAAAATGAAGTTGGAATTACAAAATTTAGATGAAAGAATAAGAAAATTGGAGCAAGATATACTCAGATCAGTCAAATTCAAATCCACTTAAGCAGGAACTGCTCATTTTAAAGGAACATTCCTGCGTAATAATCAAGAAACTGCTGCTGTACCAGCAGCGCAATGATATTACGCAGCGCCTGAAAATAGTCCCCAGCTCGGTAACTTCCAACGTGATGGGCACTAAGTTTGTAATAACATTGCGCTGCTGGTACGGCAGCAGTTCTTGATTATTACACAGGAATGAGAGTATAGTTCCTAGTCATATTGGTGTAGAAAATCACAACTTAGTACACAATGTAACTACAGAAGAGTCAAGTTTTAAATAGGAAAAATATTGAAACTCTTTGGTCATAGATATGGGGATCTGGATCCAAGGGGCGGGTGGGTTCCACATGGGATTTTATTTATTTATATATATGTATATATATATATTTTTTAATTTAAATTATTATTATTTTTTATTTATTTTTTATTTTTCTTTTATTTTGTTTCTTTTTATTTTTTATGTTAATTATGCTTCATTATATATGCTTATAGACATGTATGTAAATGGATGTGTATATATACATTTATATTCTATTTTTGTGAAGCATGTCTGTATGTTTTTCTCTAAATGAAAAAATAAAGAAAAATTTGATAAAAAAAAAGAAAAGAAACTCTTTGGTCATTTTTTTGAGAGAGATGCTAACGGTCTAATCAGATTCAATGATCTATGCTAAACTATGCTAAAAGTGCTACTGCCAGACCCGGAGATCGGCTGAATGGATTCGAAAATGTATATAATGAACTATCTGCAGCAAAAGCTGAAGCCAGCTTAATACGTCTCAAGCAAACATTTTATGAATATGGAGAGAAGTCAGGCAGACTTTTAGCCTGGCAGATTTTTCTCCGTCCTTGGCGACCGAGTCATTGAATGTGAAACAGCGGCTGCTGTCGTCAGCGAGCAGCAATATTCAGACAACGAGGGCGCGCGCGCCTCGTTGATACCTCCGTTTCAGTTTCTCCAACCCGCGCAGTGCGGCGGTCAGAACACGGAGACCATTCTGCCCCTAGCTATGCGTGCGAAAGCATGGGAAGCGATCCCGGGCGTGTCAGAATGGGTGCTGAACGTTGTAAAACAGGGCTATGCGCTGCAGTTCGCTCGCCGTCCCCCGCGCTTCCGAGCCCGGACCGTGACAAGCGGCCCTTTTCTTATCTGATCTGATTTCTGCTTCAGAGCGCGTTTTTTCCCCTGCAGCGGGTGGTGGTGGTGGGGGTCTCTTGCCAAGGGCTTCAGCCATCCTTCCGCTCTCTTCCCTGAATTGAAATGAAGTAGTGGGCTGTACTTTCCACACGATTGACATCAGGTTCAAGTACGCCCACAAGCCATGCGAGTTATTCGTGTATTGCAGGTTGGCTGGTGGTTATGTTGCCCGCATACCGCCTCCCATGGCCGAAACTGGTATTACGACACCTGTCGGGCTGTGGCTAGTAATGCTAATGCTAAATAAGGTTGATATCTCTGCAGCACTATAACTTGACATTTTTTTAATGACATCATCGCCCTTATTTCTTCTCATTCTTTTGATGCGTGTAGCTCATTTTTTGGATATTTTTACCTCAATTTTTACACATGGCACCTTTAAAGATAAATTAGTGATTCCGCTATTAGAAATGTATAAAGAGTCTCAACTCGAGCGCTGCCTTCCCCCTTCTCTTAGAGATGCGTTAATAACACTCATCCCCAAACCTGTAAAGCCCCAAGACAGATGTAAATAATATAGACCAATTTCTTTAATGAATTCCGATGCCAAAGTTATAGCCAAGGTTTTAGCCATTCGTTTGGAGGATAATTTACCCTCCCTAATAGGAATTTACCAAAATGGCTTTGTACGAAATAGACAGGCCTTCCATAATATCAGGCGAGTACTTAATATTGTTTATGAAAAGGATGGCTCTACAGATACATGTATTTTGACGTTAGATGCAGAAAAAGCATTTTGACAGAGTTGAGTAGTCTTATTTGATGTACTCCAAAGTTTTGGATGTGGTCAGAACTTTTGCCAGTGGATAAAGATTTTATATCAGAGCCCGACAGCAGAGATCATTACAAATAATTTAACTTCCAAACCTTTTAATTTACACCGCGGGACTCGCCAGGGTTGTCCACTCTCACCATTATTATTTGTAATGGCCCTGGAACCCCTGGCAATTGCGATTAGAACGTAAAGGGAATTGAAATTATAGGCCTAGAACAGGGGTGCCCAATCCTGCTCCTGGCGATCGACTGTCCTGCACAGTTCATCTCCAACCCTAATCAAACACACCTGCCTTTAATTTTCAAGTTACCCTGACGTGCTCTGAAGACCTGAATTGGTTGCTTCATGTGTGCTAGAACATCGGATTTCGCTATTTGTAGACGACATAATTGTATATTTAACGAAATTTAAAGATTCAATACCGATTCTTAATAATCTGATCAATGACTTTGGAATCTTTTCGGGCTATAAAGTTAACAAATCAAAATCATCTATACTTTTTTTACTTAATGAACAGTAAAGGCTGAATCCAACAGTTCAACATTCCTATAAAACCTCTATCGATGGATTTAGGTATTTGGGAATCAAAGTTACTCCACGGGTGGAGGATCTGATTGCGTCCAACTACACTCCTCCGATAGCTCAAGTAAATGAAAGTTTGAATAGATGGATGTCTCTCCCTTTCACTAATATTGGAAGGGTGAACACCATTAAAATGAACATACTCCCTACATTTTTATATTACTGTCAATCCCCCCAACTCCTCCTCCTCCCTTTTTTTCAAATATAAAGAAGACATTTGTTAAATTCACTTGGAACAAGAAACGCTCCAGGCTTTGCTTATCGCTTCTGTACCTTCCATTCGAAAGAGGGGGGTTAAACTCCCTAATCTTTTATGGTATTTTAAGGCAACCCAACTGAGAGCCGCATGTTTCTGGTTTGCTGGCTCATCTCATACTCCATGGGTTCAGATTGAAAAAAAAAAAGGCACAGGTGAACTGAGTCTTGACACATATTTATATTCTGACTCTGTAAGGAAACTTAAACAAAATACAACTAATCCATTTGCTAAAACCACTATTTCAGTATGGCATGAGTCACAGGTTGAACTGGAAGTGACACCTGTATTATCTCAATTCTCCCCTATTTGGGGCAATGCAATGTTTGTTCAAGGCAAATCAGACTCAGGCTTTAAGTTGTGGTGGCATACAGTAGGGCTGTTGGAACGAATTCCGAAATTCGAATATAATTCGAATATTAAAAAAATCAATACTATTCGAATGCTGAAGTTACTATTCGAATATTGCTTTTTTTATTATTATTTTTTTATTTTATTATATGATATCTTGCCTTTCTCGCCAACTTGGCTTACACAGGCATGTGAAAATGAAATGCTTTTGTTTCGTCTGATAAACAATTAAAAAATTGAATCGTAACACAATTGTGCGCGTTATCCACGCTGCATCGTCATAACAATACTGTCAATAATGGCGGCGAGCAATGTCTCCATGGAAACGGAGATCACCACTCTGACAATTTGAGAAGCGATGTGTGGAAGGTATTTGGATTTAAAATCATAAATGGGAAAATTAAATCACAAATAAAGTCTGAATGAAATATCACTCCTCAACTTGCAACCTTACTGTGCGTTCACACCGGACGCGAATAGCGCGTCAAATTCGCGCCTGTCGCGTCTAGTTATATACACTTGATCACTTTTGTGTCCATTCGCGCCTGACGCGCTATTCGCGTTCGGTGTGAACGCACCATTAGGGCACATCTGACAACGCTACACCATGACAAGCTATAGGCGATCTGTCCAAGGAACCGCTGCTAAAACAGGCAAGAATGACTTATTTTCTTCTCTTCATCACGGGGCTTACCAGCTGTCTGCTGTCCTAGCCGCGCAACAATCACTGACAGAGTTGTGAAACTCTGACACAACATCAGACAACTGATCTTTACTGAAAAATGTCCATTCAAGTTGCCATATTAAAGTCATTAATTTTGTTCCGCTGTTTTATTGTTAATAAAAAAACGCGATCACCCGTTTCTAAATGTTTATTGTAATGTTAGTTGTCCCTCTTGTGGACAGAACGTGTAACAACAACCAAATGCTATAGTGGCATTGACGATCCATAAGCCTGTGTAATGTCGCAAATATTAATAATAGGATGAATTTGAGCATTTAATATTCGAATATTATTCGAATATTAAATAAAATAAGGAATGGAATTCGAATAGTATTATAGAGGAAGATTGACAGCCCTAGCATACAGAAAATAGCAGACCTTTATGCAGAGAATACAATGATGTCCTTTTAAACCTTAAGGGAAAGACACAAAATCCCCCAATCTCACTTTTTTAAGTTTCTCCAGATCTGTAATTTCATACAATCTTAGATTCATTCATATCAGTGTCCTCCCTTAAGCAGTTTAGAAGAAATTGCAGTTAAAAAATCCCAATGATAAATGTAAAATCTCTATGATATACAGCAAATTTGTTAATGCTTCCAAAGATTCAACAAATCATAAAAGACTGGCTTGGATTGATGATCTCCAAATGGACGTTATAGAAAATGAATGGGAAAAAAACTTGTGTCCAAGCACAAACATTATCGATCAACACTCTTTTAAATTGATCCAATATAATTGGATACTGAAAACACACATGCATAACACCTGAAAAGTTGAATAAATTCAATCCAAATATTCCGGATATCTGTGGAAAATGTACAACTCATAAGGGAACATTATTTCATTGTATTTGGCAATGTGAGCACTTACAGTCCTTTTGGAAAGAAGTAATTGGTGTATTATCTAAAATTATTGTAAAAGAAATCCCTGTTTGCCACAAAATCTGTATACTTGGTCTCCTTCCACCTGCCTTATCTTTGAAAATACATGAGTAGAAGCTTTTGCAAGTGAAACGCCTGATTGCCATACACTGGAAAAGTATTTATGATCCAACTATATTACTCTGGATTAAATAATTGTCTTCTTGCATAGCAAAAAAAAACAAAAAAAACATTTTACAAGATCTGGGACTCCTTACTTCATTTTCTAGAACAGAATGGGCTGACCCCTGAGTAATGCCAATAATGTGATCATGGGTTTCTCCCAACCTTTATTTATTAATTTAATTTTTCTTCTTATACACGTGTGTGTGTGTGTATACGTGTATGTGTATGTATATATATATATATATATTTATACTACAGGGCCGTTGAATGCTTGAATCTGATTGGTTGACAAACGTTCTACGGTGTGCAATTATTTTCAGGGAACCGCACGGCTAAAGTATTTCCGGCAGGTCTTAACCGCATTACAGTTCCATATCACTTCGCGTAGTCAACTGTAATAACGGAAAATAGGATACAATTCATAACAAGAAAAACTGCAGCCCCATGCGCTTGATCTGCAGTTTTCAATGTCCAACTTCATAATCAATGGAAACATGCAGTTTAATTTTAATAAATAAAGTATACAGTCCTATACATAATCAATAGAAAATTAAACTTTATATTTAAATAAATTAATAGTCCTGTTGCACGGGTTTTCGTAATTATTGAAGATAATATAACAAATAAATAAAATTGATAGGCCTATAGCCTACTTGTTAAAAGGGCTTTGTGTTTCATTTATTAGTCTAGTCTACTGTCACTAATAGAAAAAAAGAATGAACGAATTAATTAAAACGAATTGAATTAATAAATAAATAATAATATTGACGCACATGCTTCTCTCGAAGGCCGGTTATGAATGTAATTTGATACTTATGACTGATCATGCACGTGTGTTCAGCGCGTTCAGTCTGTGTTCACAGCGGTGTTTAAAATCTGCTGCATTCACAGTCAGAGAATGTTTCTAGTCGTTAAGTGTGTCCAGCATTACTCTGCTATCAGCGGCTCAAACCTCCGCTAACTCTAAAATGACGTTTTGGAATTAGCAACGGAGCACGGGTTTAGATGTGCAAGGAATTAGTCCTACATACAAGAGCGTTTTAATGACAAAAACTTTACAAACGTCTTGAAATACATCATCTGAACAATATTTCGAGGTCTGGTAACTGTAGTATAAGCGGAATAATTGACTCCAGGCCGTTGAATTATTATAAAAATAATGCACACCCGAGGTGTAACGGCCACTCCGCTTCGCGTCGTGACTGCATTACCACCTCGGGTGTGCATTATTTTTATAATAATTCAACGGCCTGTCGTCAATTATTCCTTACATATCCTACAGGTACTATATGTGTAGCTGTATGTAGGTATAGGCTATATGCTTATATGTGGGTATGGATATGCACATGTATGTATATGTAAGGTATAAGACTGTGCGTGAATATGAGGCTTGCCCTTGTAGTATTTTTTTTTTATGGGTGTGAATATTCCTTCATGTCTCTCTTGTTGGGGTAGGGAGGGTGTGGGTTTTTTATTTATTTATTATTCTTTCATGAAAGTCCTGTATTGTACACAATAATGATAAAAAAAAAAGATGTTCACAAAAAAAAAGAAAGAAGAAATACCCGAGTTACAATTTTCTCCCTTTTCTCTTTCCCATGCTATATGAAGAATAAATAAAGTTTTGCTCCACTGAAATTCTGCCTAGTGAATAATTTGCTTTAACATCCCGAGTTAAACGCTCTACTGGTGTGTAAAGGTCTACCGAAGCGTGCACGGCTGTGTGACAGCGTGTAAATTATAAAAATGATTTCTCCCTGTCTGTGTTCTTAATAGCCACTGTCGGGCCAAAAGCAGGCTGCTAGTGAGTGCCAGGGATAGCCGCGTTTCTACTGTCACTTCCAGGGCTTGATCGGGGCCAATGGCCAGGGTTTGTTGGCCCGCTGAATACCTTGGTCCAAAGCGGACCAACTCGGGCTTGAGGAGTGGTTACGAACAGAGGCGGAGTTTACCGGAGTCTGGAGACTGCAGCGCCACGGATGACTTCATATACCAGCTAACATCAACATTAAAGACTTTTAAAATCATTTTAGCTCATAACTCACTTTCAGATAGCAGATTGTTTGAAATAACTTCTGTTTGTGATCCGATGTGGATTCTGATCACCGTATAAGGCAGATATATTTATATATGATGCAAAAGACTATGCATGCTAACCATTACTATAATAAACATGGTAAAAACAACTACTTGAAGAAATCAAGACAAATCATAGGCTATAACAATCATGTTTTTATTTTATCAGTCAGTATGTCTCGTCTCTTTATAACAGACTTTCTGATATCCATATGATATCCTCCGCATATGTCATAAATTAAAGCAAGTCAGATTATTTGGGAGCTACCTCTGTTTCTCTGACTAATAAAATACCACTTTATTGCTGTGTGACTAATGTGTAATCTTGACACACATTGATTCATTATGATCAATGTATAATTTTTTATTGTAAACCTGTTAAAAAAAAACGCTTAGGTTTTAAATATTTAAGTAAACAACAAAAAACAACAAAAGATATTAGCCCGACACGGCCCGTTTACAGCCCTGGCTTGCACTGGCCCGACAGTGGTAACGCGGCTAATGTTAATCTAACTACTACAAAAGACAAAGAAATCCCTCCCTGCACTTCACTGAATAACGTTTTAACCTTTAATTTGCACAGTGAATATTATATGCAGTGTTATTTTACATTTGTACTTTATTCAATTTCTGTCCCTGAGAACTGTTAGACCTACCATTTGTATCTTTGTTTTATTGTACTCATTTATTTGTGTTATTGCTTGTAGTTTAACTATTTATTCTTTAGTTTGCTTGTCTTTAATAATCTTTGACATTTTTATTTTACCTGTGACAAATTTCAAAAGTTTCGGGTGTTATAACCTTATTTAATATACAATACAAGGATACATGGGCCAAAAACAATAACTATTTTCACTGTGAGTTTTCTTAAATGTATACAAAAAAATCTGTGGTACATTAACTGTCAAGACACATAGTAACATTTTAGCAACAGTGTGAAATAATACCAGTGTGGCATAATAACGGTATAAACATGAATATCAGTACAATGTGCGTCACATGACTAAACTTAAGTCATTGTTTTCAAATAGCTCCATTTTCACAGTCACTACTACAACGTGAAAAAAAGGCATTTTCAAATGTATCCACTTTGGTGAGCAAAAAGCTTTGTTTTCATTAAATAAAACTGTCTCAAAACAGAGAGAAAAATATACGTTTCAAAATGAAATGTATTAATGTGGACAAGGCCTTGGTTAGCTTTTTTGGTTATTAATTAGCTCTACACCTGTTCTGATTTACCTTGATCACCCTCAGTTCACTGTCTGGGATCATTTATGGTTGTTATTTTTCCCCGTGATATTCTGCTGTGGATTGCAGTGTTTGGATTATAGAATTGAAGACTGTTCTTTGTTATCGCTGGTTGTTGTACACACATTTACTGACATGGATTAAATACTCACCATTAACAGTGAATGTCCTTAAGGCGATGGCATTGATTGATATTTCATAGGGTCCAGCATGTTCAGTTGTGGTGTTTGTGATGGTGAGATCTCCAGTTTGACCGTCCAGTTTCAGTCTGTCTCTGAATCTCCCACCAAGAACATCTTCATATATTGTGGGTTTACTGTCTTTTCTTACTCTAGCTATGCGGACACGTCCATCTCCAAACCTCCACTCTAACACATCATCTTCCTGTATTTCAGTAAGACCAGTGTGAAGAGTAACAGAATCTCCATCTGTCACTGACACTGACTCTCCAAACACACCTGGAAAATAAAGAGGAACAGTTGTACGGACAAAAGATGAAATGACAAAACTAAATATCTCTTTATGACAATTTTATTTTATTACTAAATGTAAAGTA
Organism: Phoxinus phoxinus; assembly: GCF_949152265.1. Taxonomy (NCBI): domain Eukaryota; kingdom Metazoa; phylum Chordata; class Actinopteri; order Cypriniformes; family Leuciscidae; genus Phoxinus; species Phoxinus phoxinus. Next base: position 27,227,659 of record NC_136895.1, on the reverse strand, counting down.
ATACACACAGTACTTGACAAATTTATTAGACCAGCACCCAATGTAAGGTTTGTGCCTCAGCTGCCCAAACTAACAGTATTGGTTATTAGCAAAATCATGTTTTATGTTTCTGTAATGGTTAATCCACCAGTATGTCTCGTGTAAGCTATTTAGTCACAGTAGTGTTTCTAATGCTAAAATATAATTATTGTTGGGATTTAATGAATTTGGGAACAACTAGAAACTATTTGGAAGTCAATAACAACAGAGGCTGTGGAAAAGTACATAAAACAATGCCAGCAAGAATGTAAGCTGTTATCAAGGCCAAAGTAAGCATTACAAAAATAAAATATACTTTTTTTTTTGTCTATTTAGTTGTTTCAGTTTGTTATTTACCTGATAAATGACTATATATTTTTTTTAGTCTTAAGTTTGACAGATCTTCCTAAAATATTTTTTTCTCTTTATTATGACTTTACAAATTATAAATTTGTAAAGCACTGTATATTTAACATGGGCCTGTAATAATCAGCACTTGCATTACGAACACAAAACACTAAGATAATTACCTGTAGAAAAATATAAATTCAGCCTAAATTAAACACGGACTATAATCAAGGAACACAATCAACCGAGGTTTTTTTTTTTTTTTTTTTTACAATCAACCGAGTTATGATCCAGTCTCAAGAAAACAGGCGCATAAACTTTAAAAACGTGACGAAAATGCTATATCAAGGCCTGGAGTATAAAACTAGTCGTGTTACACTTGACTTACGTTGAATGTTATGCAACAACATGCAGCAACTTTAATATCTCTCCTATATTGAACTAATATGAAAGTTTTCACATTTCATTTATTTACAAACTGCAGGAAAAAGATAAACGAAACACAATGAGCATTTCCGGTTTATACAAACTGAAACAGAAAATGTTAAAGACATCAACGTAAACATAAAACATACCTTCAATGGAAAATGATAACAGGAAGAACCATACAAAGTTCTTCATATTGCTGCAGATTTCAATAAAAATCGTAGTTTCTTGTAATAATCTACTCCGTTGTGTTTTTGGGTGTGTCAAGACTAGAGTCGCGCCCGAAACGACTGACAGAAAATAACTCACTAAAGCACGACTGCAGATCAACAGAGATAATTAATACTGGCGAAAAATATCTAGCCTACAGGATAATTTTCTTGAATATATATTCTGCACTGCTTATCACGGATGTTAATCGTTCATTACAGTGAAAGTAAATAGCGCAGAGTCTGTTGCTGATGGCGTCTTCTGCTGATTCTTTTTCCGTGGATTTATTTGGCGGGTCGCATTCCAGCTTTTTTAGCTGCATACCGCCACCTCCTGTCCTGGAGTGCAAAGTTATATCTGTCTTCCCCGATCGATACATGAGCTCAATACGGACAGAGCCGTCTACCGACAAACACCACATACATACCGGTATGCACAAACACACACCTGTAACTTAACCCGTAGTTTAGTCATCCTCGTCTTATAAGGCTGAACAATTGCGGTTATATTCAGAGATTTGATAATGCACATTTTTTTGTTTGTTGTTTAAGCATTAATAATAATAATAAAGTCATCCTCATCCAAAATGTGCAGCGTTCCAGACCAGTGTCTGAACAAGATGTCCTTCTCAGTGATCAAATTAAGGCTGCCTCCTTCCTCCATACACTGAACCGGAAATCGATCCTCCATAACGGCCTCGTCCCTACTTGCAAATGTTGTTCTTGCGCCCTTGAAGAGCACTGCATGAATTTTCAGTAGACTAGTAGCCGTTTTTTAAATGTGTAAAAATGAACAATAATTTAAACATTAAATAGCCTATACTCTTTATGTTTGCAATTGCCCTGCTCCCTCTCTAAAATTGAATAGCCTCTACATCTTTAAAAAAAAACAAAAAAAAAAACGACAATGGTTCTAAACCATGATGCAAGGCTAAATGATGGCAGATTGTTTTCTATCGATACAATTAAGGAGTAAGAGGGTTGTACAGGTTTGCCATGACATGACTGTGAGAAAATAACAGAATGTAGCCTACATTTCTGAGTGAAATATTCCTTCAAGAACCATAGTACGAGTATTCATAGCTACATTCAGGGATACAAGAGAGTCACACCTGTAAATACGGTTGTCAATCCCAAACATAAAAAGAATAATAATACAGGCAAAGACTCAAATGTAGAGTAGGCTACGCTCTTGTAAAAAGAAAACACATCAAACCTCCTAAAAGAGACAAAACAGTCCTAGCAAACGGCAACAAGGGAACGGCACTCTGGCAAGGCTGACAGACATACGGACAGGCTACACACACGGTGAATCAGGACTCATGCAAAATTATATCCACGTCAGTGGAAAATTATGACAAACAAGCACAAGACAGACAAGTTACCAAAGGGTGACCAAACGTCCTGTTTTCCCAGGACAAGCTGTTTTCACGTCCTGTCCTGGCCGTCCTGGCTGTTTTTTATAAAGTGATGAAAATGTCCTGGTTTTCATTATTTTTCATTGGGCCATTAAGCGTGTAGCCTACTTAAAATTGACTGGCGCTTGCTTTTGCACACAAAACATATAAAACCGGCTTGTTTTAATCAGCTCGTTCCTCAATCCTCAGCGGCTCCAAGCAAAGATTGCACGTACGAAACCAGCTGTGTGTGTGTGTGTGTTCATCTCAGCCTCATTGGTCTGTCACTGCTCGTCAATGTCAGAATATTTGAAATTACCAATCAAATCAAAGTAGGCGGCCTTTATGTTCACAGAATTTTAGCAGCGTGACTCGACGCTTCAGTTTACGGTGAAGTGCGAGATAAGATGTAAGTAGCTAACAGCGTAAAAAAAAAAAAAAAGTAAATTCACAGATGATTTACAGAGAAAATTCCCCTGTTTTCGTTTCGGTCAGGTTCCGTGCATGACCTGCAAAGCTGACACGTACTTGTCAGTGTCAAATAAAGGTGCTAGCGACCTAGACGCCCACATAAGGAAAGTAGGCCTATAGGCTACAAGAGAACATCAGGAGGATGTTTTTTTTACTGAAATAGTGTTGTAGATCTATTTTATTTTATTTTAACCTATGGCCATGAAAAAAAATAGTGTCATGTAAAAGGTAAACAATTTTTTAAAAATATTATTTTATTGTTGCGAGCCAAACATTGAATGGAAAGGATGTATTATGTATTAAAGTACAATAACATAGTTGCAAGATTGTGAATTAATCTACCCCCAACCACGCCCCCACCCCTAACCACGCCTCAGCCCCTTAACCACGCCCCCACCCCTAACCACGCCTCAGCCCCTTAACCATGCCTCAGCCCCTTAACCACGCCTCAGCCCCTTAACCACGCCCCCACCCCTAACCACGCCTCAGCCCCTTAACCACGCCCCGACCCCTAACCACGCCCCCCACCCCTAACCACGCCCCCCGCCCCTTAACCACGCCTCCGCCCCTTAACCACGCCTCAGCCCCTTAACCACGCCCCCACCCCTAACCACGCCTCAGCCCCTTAACCACGCCCCCCACCCCTAACCACGCCCCCCACCCCTAACCACGCCTCCACCCCTAACCACGCCTCCGCCCCTTAACCACGCCTCCGCCCCTTAACCACGCCTCCGCCCCTTAACCACGCCTCCGCCCCTTAACCACGCCTCCGCCCCTTAACCACGCCTCAGCCCCTTAACCACGCCTCAGCCCCTTAACCACGCCTCAGCCCCTTAACCACGCCTCAGCCCCTTAACCACGCCTCAGCCCCTTAACCACGCCTCAGCCCCTTAACCACGCCCCCGCCCCTAACCACGCCTCAGCCCCTTAACCACGCCTCCGCCCCTTAACCACGCCTCAGCCCCTTAACCACGCCTCAGCCCCTTAACCACGCCTCAGCCCCTTAACCACGCCTCAGCCCCTTAACCACGCCTCAGCCCCTTAACCACGCCTCAGCCCCTTAACCACGCCCCCACCCACGCCTCAGCCCCTTAACCACGCCCCCACCCACGCCTCAGCCCCTTAACCACGCCCCCACCCTTAACCACGCCTCAGCCCCTTAACCACGCCCCCACCCACGCCTCAGCCCCTTAACCACGCCCCCACCCACGCCTCAGCCCCTTAACCACGCCCCCACCCCTAACCACGCCTCAGCCCCTTAACCACGCCTCAGCCCCTTAACCACGCCTCAGCCCCTTAACCACGCCTCAGCCCCTTAACCACGCCTCAGCCCCTTAACCACGCCTCAGCCCCTTAACCACGCCTCAGCCCCTTAACCACGCCTCAGCCCCTTAAAGGCCGTGTTGCAGGTTAAATTTTTCAACGAATTTGTGCAATTTGCTTGTTGGTAATGAACATTTAAACTGTTATCCATTGTATTTTATGTTGTTGGGTATCACAAAACGGAATATAATACGAAAAAGTAGGTACTATCTTACAGCGCCAACGATTCTCCTTTCCGCCACAATGCATTCCATGACGTCACCTTGGGGAGAGAGTTTACCAAAGCCCGCATTGAGAGCGCTGAGAGTGACTAAAGAGACGAGTAGTAGACGAGAGTATTCAGCTAGCGCAGATTATAGAACATGATCATTGTCTATACAACACATCTATAGTCACCTATAACTGTTTAAGTTGGTTCATAAGACTTCGTGAAAAAAAGTAAACAAACAATTAACATACTCGTGCGTGCGGGCTTGAAGGGGACCATGATCCTGAGATGTGTGTATGCTATCTTCAGCACAAACGGATTCAGGCAGCATGCATTCAGCATTCAGTCACATCTGGTCGCGGGGTGAGCTCCTCGACCAGCGACCAAAACGCACTCACTGCCCTACAGCACAAGCTTTCCAGCGCAGTTTCCACGGGACGGCACCGCCCGCGCGAGCACCTGCCAAACACCGCGACAGACACGCGACGGCTACGCTTGCAACAACATTTTCACCGGAGGAAGAGAAACGCTTAGAAATGCCCATATAGCTAGCACGATGCCTTCTATTTCTAGATGACAAAGACAAAGTTTACCAGTACTATGACAAAGGTTACCGGTACTTATCTGAACTAACGTCATGATCACCGCCACTATAAAGAAAACGTTGATTTTTCACTCTGTGCTATTCAATGACAGTAAAAAAAATATGTGTCGTCATCTCATTGCTTGCGTTGCTAAATGATAGCAACTCACCAGGACACTTCACCAACTCTCCACTCATTCTCCTCGGACCATGCATTTCATCGGCTTTGACGGCCATCAGGCTAGCTTTCCTCCACTTCTCCCCAACGTGACGTCATCGCCGAATTGCGTGAAAAAAAACGTTAATACCAAAAACGTAAAAAAACTGGTATTTAAGACCATTTTTGAGACATTTTAAAAATGATATACATATCTTGAGTGATTTATGTACCCATTAATCGACAGTGGTGGTTAACCTGCAACATGGCCTTTAACCACGCCTCAGCCCCTTAACCACGCCTCAACCCCTTAACCACGCCTCAGCCCCTTAACTACGCCTCAGCCCCTTAACCACGCCTCAGCCCCTTAACCACGCCTCAGCCCCTTAACCACGCCTCAGCCCCTTAACCACGCCTCAGCCCCTTAACCACGCCTCAGCCCCTTAACCACGCCTAAATAAAATATGGTCACCCTACCAAAGCCTAGATGTCAGGATACTGACATCAGAAACAAACTAGAGTGTCAGGGACCCAGAAACCATGCCCTGAACACACAAAACAAAGATATAACAACACACGACCCAGAGAAGAACCCCAAAGCTGGATGCTCACACAAGGTCAAGACAAGCTCCAGGACAATTTCATGAGAACAAGATCAACCAGAGTAGCATGACCCTGACATTCTCTGGATATGAATTAGACAGTGAATAATGATGGAGTAAATCAGTAAATTAAAGCACAAACAAGTGAAGAGAAGGAGGAAACATGATAGACCACTGGAAAGATGCTATTACACTAGAAGCATCTGAGCATGTATTTCTACAATACATTAGATACAGCGTTTATGTCTAAAATGCGATGCTGTCAATAACACCCTGTAAAAACATGAGAAACCCAGGGTGTGAATAAGGCTGACTGAGAAATAACATAGCTGTGAAACAAACACACACATGCATTTCCACTCACACACACTAGGTCAACTCACACATCCTGGAGTAGTTTTCATTTCAAGGTCTCAGATCGTGTTTGCTAGTATCTTCAGAGAGAGGATTTCAGACGCTGCTGAAGAAAATGTTTTGCTCGTTTGTGTTTTGCTGTATGAGCTTTGGGCATCTGGTTGGTGAGTTATAAACATGTTTTTATTCGTTGATATTGATATCACTGTGAGTCTATATTCAGGTGTGTGATGAAATGGTCCATTAGTTTTATCTTCTTGGCATATTAATTGAAGTCTTAATATTCTAATTTCTAGCATCAGTCTCTTTCCATCTGAAGGCTGTTAACTGTAACGGCCCACTGAAATTCAATTGCAATAAATAAACTTTAAGATCCACTTTTATACAAAGCAAAAACTGATCGTTTGCATATATTACACTTTTTTTAAAATGAGGCGGTGCTCGTCCTTGATGCAACAAATTTATTTCTGAAAAATAAATAATAAAAACAGGTTAGGTTGGGAACACTCTCCGTTGCGAGTACACCAGCGCACACCCATCCCGTTCTGAGCGCTCTTTCACTCTATAGCGTCCGTTAGTAGAAATAATATAGGCCTAATGTCCCATAGTGCAACCATTTAAGCATACTACATGACACTGGACACATTATTATATAAATAAATAAAAACTGGGGGGCTGGGGAGATAAAAAAAAATCAAAATAGGTGTGGTAACTAACATTAGGTACCTAAACAGTATTTTAATAAGTTTAGTAAAAACATTCATTTTACAATTTTACGTGGTACAATGACTGGTAGGTGTTACGATCCGTTACAGGTCTAGGGGCAGGAAAGGAAGGTAACAAAAGTTGCGGGGGAGAGTGAGAGAACTCCCGTCTCCAGGTCCCAGGACAAGCACAAATAACAGGAACACCACAGTTTGTAAAGTAAAAGATTTCACAAGTTTTATTTTACATAATCCGTGGGATTTAACAATAGGACTTTAGGATGGGAAACGGCCAAAATAACAAACTAAAGAAACACTAGGCTACTAAAGGTTTTTAGAAATAACTTACCTATCTTCAAAAGAAAAATAAATCAAAAGACAAACACCTTCCCTTACTTCCTCTCTATATAGGCTAACACAGGAGAAAACTCAGGAGAAATGGCATCCACCTTCCTACAAGTTATATTTTAACTATAAAAAGTTACCACAAAGTTAAATAGAAGTTAGCACACAGCATACCTTCTTTCAGCGTTCACTTAACCACTGCCACTGCCACATTGAAACCAACAAGTGCATGGGACCGGAAGATGACAGTCTCTCAGAGGAAAGTCTCATGCTGCGTCCCAATTCGCATACTATCCGTCCTAAATAGTATTCGAAAGTAGAATTAGTATGTCCCAAATCGTAGTATGTTGAAATAAGTGTTCCAAAGATACCCGGATGGTCTACTATTTCCGGTCAGAATCCGAAGTGCAGATTGATCCGCATCTATATTGCCCACAACCCATCGCGAGTTGGACGAGGATTCGGTTAGAACTACAAACACGAGTGAAAAGTGTTAAAAAACTACAGACATGGAGGACGCGCAAGTCCGGGGGTTATGTAGAGAGGTTTAGATAAAGGGGTTTGAGTGATTAATTACCACTAACCTGACGAAAATGTATTTATTCAATGTTGTCTACACATTATTATATACTGCATCTGCAGCAGCATTGTGAACTTTTGTAAAGACACGTTAAACCATTAACTTTAAATGCATCATTATATTCAAATTCCAAACACACGAAGAGATCCACATGAAAGACCCACGACTGGCAGATGAACGTGCTACTACATTTCTCTCCGAAATGGTAGGAAATTAAATTAGATTTAATGGAGGATTTTAACTGGATTTTGACAAGATGATTGACAAAGCAGTTTACTGACAGGATGCACGCGACAGATCTGTCCATTAAAGATGAAGAATTAGTATGTCCCAAAGTAGGGATGCCCCATACCACTTTTTGCAGACCGAGTCCGATACAATACTTTCATTTTTGGTAGCCTATACTCGCCGATACTGTAACCGATACCTGTATTTTTAATTTTCAATTAATTTTTAATTCATGCATTTGTACTTTTGAAATGTATTGGTAGAGAAACCAAAAGAATATCATTAGTTGTTTATTAAATTTAAACTTAATTTGTTCATCAAATATATATTTAATGCACTGCATAGGCCTATTCATTACTGTATAAATTAAATATAGATGGATCTCTTTGTAAGAAAAAAAAAAAAAAAGGTAGCCTATTTAGTCAAGAGCAGTGAGCAGATTAAAACACATGCAGCAGATTAATTAAACTGCACCTTTAAGACCGAACGCACGGACCCCATTTGCATTATACTGTCTACGTTCACTTGAGATATAACAGACTTTGTTTATTAGGATACTCTTTTTACATAGTTTTGTGTGAATTCATCCGTACAAGCGCGATACGTGTCGTGAAAGACTTCCATTCAGTAGGCCTATCCGCGCGCTGTCTGAGGCGATGGTTTTCGGGGCACATGGTTTGGATGTTTGAAGTTCATGTAACTTCTTGACCTGCAAATGTCCTGTAGCCTAATAATGTAGGCAACCACTCATTAAAAATAAATAAGGTAACAAGTAATGTTTTACTTACATATACGATTTAGTTTTAATCCAAATAACGATCAGCAATCAAGAGCACTCAACAGAAGTGCGCTCTCTCTCTCTCTCTCTCTCTCTCTCTCTCTCTCTCTCTCTGGTCAGTTAACGTTAATAATAAGCTACATGCCTTGTTTTACTTTCTTTGCCATTGACATCCGACTGACCTACAAACGTTCCGCTGACTTCTGATGCGCTCGCCCAGCTCGCGCGTCTGTGCCGGGGCGCGCTCAATCCACTGCGCGTTTTTCTCTTATCAGCTCGCGCACCACAGCTATATAGGCGTTACTATATTCTGTTTAATATTTCAATAATAAGATATATTTACTTCATAAACAGCCTTCTTTTTTTATCCCCATATATAATTTATGTTGTCAGTGCTTCTTTGTCTGGACACAAACACTGTACACACGTACGCTGCTGGTATCGGTTGTTGGTATCGGGGCATTTTTACGAGTACGAGTAGGCTATATGAGCTCAGTATCGGGCCGATACTCTGCAATAATGAATTGCATGCGCAGGGTAAGATTTGTGAAAGTGTAGGCCTACATAAGATTGCAAGCGTAAATGAAATTTGCAGGCGCAAGAGAAGATTTGTAAAGGTGTAAATTGGCTTTCAAGTGTAAGAAAAAAATATTTGCAATAGATTATTTATGCAAATTTAATTTACGCCTGCAATCTTATGTTGTTATGTACACTTTCACAAATCTTACCCTGCGCATGCAATTCATTATGACATAATTTTACCTTCATACTGCCGTGCCTCGTGTTTTTGCAGTTGAAAAAAAATCAACTCCGAGCGGAAAAAGCGCCCGACGTAATCGCGTTTTTTTTCTAACAGGAAAGCTGACTCAGCGTTCTCTTACGTAGAGTTCTCTCCTACTGCGTCGAAAGACGCTACGGGAAAGATATTTCTTTTTCGAGATTGAAGCCTAAAATTAATCCTTAATTTTGTAATTATGTAAAACGCTTTTCTGTAGCATACAACCTTAGGCGGAGCAAATCGCGCGCCCATTGGCTGCTCCGCCAGAAAAGCACAGCCTATGCGAGGCCAGTGACGCTGACCAATGAGGACGCTTCGCGCCCTCTGCGTCACCTCCCGCCTAAACGGGCGTGGTCTAGGCCTATAAATACGAGCATAGCTGTCTCCCACTCTGATTTTCTATTCTTCACGAAGCTACACGCATCGTAGGACTGGATTCGAGCTGCCACAGCCGTCTGAAACAAGCACCTCAGCAGGAGGAGCCCTTACCTGAAGCCGCTGGTCTTCGCCGCCTTCAGCTGCCGTTCCCTGCTGCGCTTCTCCGGCGTGGAATATCCTTTTCATTCTTTGTGTGTGTTTTGTGTGTGTGTTCGCCGCTGCATCACACATTTTTTCTCACAAAAGAGCAACGAGTGTCTTTGTAAAGATGCCTCGTGATTCCTGCTGCTCCTGCCGAGCCGCGCTCATCGACGGGGACCACCACGTGTTGTGTGTTTCCTGTGTTGTGGCAAAAATTCATCAAACAAACATCACTGCGTAAGGGAGACTCAGAGTCAAATTATAAAATTTAAAGTATTTATTCTTGCAAGAAGGAGCAGTCTAATACACAGCTGTTACCCTGTGCAGAAGAGTGACACACCCCCCCACAGACTGAACTAGCTTTTATCTATAAGTTTCAAGGCCTTCTCCGCAGAGCCTTCCTCCCACAGTAGTTTTCCATTCAGTAATTTTCCATAGACAAGGAAGCCATAACACTAGTTTCGATTCGTCACTAGAGCCAACTCCTAAGCCCTCCTTCACCAAATGGCCTTCTGACATCTAGGTCAGAGGTCCTTGTTCGTCTGTTCTCTGGAGTGTCTCTCCCTTCTGCCTCCCAAGTACATAAAAATAATCTTTTCTCACTACAAGTGAGAGTCACACATGTGACATTCTTTGAATCATCTATATTTTACTAAAGATCAATGAATATCATAAAACCGCCACTACACCTGCTTGGGCGAGGAACATGCAGCTATCGCTCTCGGTGATGGTCTCTGCGGACTCGCCTTGCATCATATACGGAAGCTGCTCTACCACCCCCTGTTGCGCCGCGCCGTAAAAAGCTCCGCGCTCAGCGGGCCCCGGAACCTCCCTCCACGAGGAGCTCGCCGCCGCCGCCGCCGCTAACTCCTCTCACCGCTTCGTTGGAATCGCTCACCGACGGACAACGGCCGCAGCCCGCCGCCTTGTCCGTCATGGACGACGACCAGCAAGCCGTATCTGAGGGGGATGACGACTGCTGTTCTCTCCTCGCTTCGGGTAGCGAGGGATGGGCGAGCTCCGAGGATCTCCCCTCCCCCGTCGACGAAGAAAGACCAGCATCGATGCGCTTACCGGCTGGATGGCTGCTTTTCTGCAGAGGAACGTACGTTACCGTCCTCACGACCCGCGCCTTTTTCTTCCTGAATTCACGAAGAAATCGCGGAGTCCCGGAAAGCCCCGTTTTCAGCCAGGATGCGCACTTCTGCTTCGAGGAAAGCTACAGTGTTAAAATCCCGCCGCGGCCGGATTTCACTAAAATGTCTCGCCCGCACAGTCCCAACATACGCGACCGTGCCAGTGTATTTTGCAGTCACCAAACCGGCATCAAGGCCCGTTTGCCTGCACACAAACGCCGTTTTCACGACGTCCCAGGTAAATCTGAAAACGTATTTTCTGGTGTCCCGGCCACGGCCGATGGTGTAATGTGTGTATCCGTAATGCCCACGACCCAGTGCCCATTTGTACACACAAGCACAGCCCTACACAATACAGGGCTTGCACACATAAAATCGACTCATGTCGATTGTGCATCACATGTAAGTTAGTGAACGTGCCCGCTTTTCAGTGCCCACAATCACTACACACTGCATGTCCCGTGGTTTCTGTAAAAACGAAACGAATGCACGGTCAGTCAGTTCTGATAGACAGTACTCTCAGTGCTACACGGTGTCCCGGCCACGGCCGATGGTGTAATGTGTGTAACTGTATGCCCACGACCCAGTGCCCATTCGTACACACAAGCACAGCCCCACACAATACAGGGCTTGCACACATAAAATCGACTCATGTCGATTGTGCATCATATGTAGTGAGCGTGCCCGCTTTCAAGTGCCCACAATCACTACAAGCTACATGTCACACGGTTTCTATGAAACAAAACCGATGCACGGTCAGTCAGTTCTAATAGACAGTACTCCCAGTGCTATAAATGTACCCGCGTTCACGCACCCACATTTATTCTCAAACATAAGAATAAACTCCCCCCGTACGGGGCTCGCACCGCGCGCTCTCTCTCTCAGCTGAGAGAGCTGAGCGCGCGCGTGCGGGCTGCCCGCTCGATTAAGCGCGCCCCCGCATCATACGCTGCAATGGCGCCCATGTTACAGCACACGGCTGCTCTCCTGTCGCCGCCATTTCGCGACCAGAGCCCGGTTTTTCAACCCGTGCAAGCACAGCCCCGTACAACACAGGGTCTGCACGAAAGAAATCGATTCATGTCGATTGTGCATCACATGTAGTGAGTGTGCCCACTATCCAGTGCCCACAACCACTACACACTGCACGTCCCGCGGTTTTTCTGTAAAAACGAAACCAACGCACGGTCAGTCAGTTCAAAAACACAGTATCCCCGGTGTTATAAATGTGCCCGCTACCACGCGCCCACATTTATTCACAAATATAACGAGCCCTACGGGGCTCGCCCCGCGCGCTCTCTCTCAACTCAGAGAGTCGAGCGCGCGCGGGATACCCGCTGTGTTAAACGTGCCCCCCGCCTCAGACGCCACGGCGTCCATGTTACAGCACACGGTTGCTCTCGTGTCGCCGCCATTTTGCGACCAGGGCCCAGATTACATTCAACCCCTAGTCACGCGTGCAGATGCATGGGAAAGACTTCACGGGGTCTCAGAATGGGTGCTAGAGACTATAAAAAGAGGCTATTCGCTACAGTTTTATCGACGCCCTCCCCGTTACACGGCGAGAGTCAAAACCACGGTAAAAGCAGAAGTAGCACATCTACTTCCAGCCGAAATAGCGAAGCTATTGAGCCTTTATCTCAAGCTCAGAGCGAAGGGGGTCTGTACAGCAGATATTTCCTGGTACCGAAGAAAGACGGGGGTCTCAGACCCATTTTAGATCGGAGGCATCTGAACAAAGCGCTAACAAATCGAAAGTTCAGAATGCTCACGACCAGAAAAATCCTCGCGCAGATTCGCCGAGGAGACTGGTTTATGGCAATAGATCTGAAAGACGCGTATTTTCACATACAAATTGCGTCACGTCACAGGCGATTTTTGAGATTCGCCTTCGAGGGCCGGGCATATCAGTACACAGTCCACAGACAGACTCTCACGGAACAACGTTCCGACAGGAGAGTGGTCGCTACACACACAGACAGTGCGCCTGTTGTGGAGAACGTTCGGCAGAGCGGAAATAGACCTGTTCGCAAACCAGGAAAACGCTCACTGCCCGGAATTCTTTTCAAAGAGCGTGAACGCGCTGGCCAGTGTCTGGCCCCGCCGTCCGCTCTATGCTTTTCCTCCTGTCTCACTCCTGCCTCAGGTGCTGGAGCGAATCAGGGAAAGCGGATGCTCAGTGCTACTTGTTGCTCCATACTGGACGAATCAACCTTGGTTCCCAGTTTTGATGCGGCTGAAGAGCACTGCCCCGTGGCCGATTCCAGTGAGGAGGGACCTCCTCTCGCAGGCCAAGGGCTCGATTTTGCATCCTCGCCCGGATCTCTGGTCCCTACATGTGTGGGCCATAAACGGGTACCCGCTAACCTCCCAAGGGGAGTGTTAGACACGATCGAGCAGGCTAGAGCTCCGTCTACTAGACGGCTCTACGCTTCCAAATGGTCTGTGTTTTCTGGTTGGTGTTCAGACCAAGGTCTGTCACCCCTTCAGTGCGGGGAAACGGAGGTTCTCTCCTTCCTGCAGGAGCTATTGGATAAGGGTAGGACCCCATCCACGCTCAAAGTCTATGTGGCAGCCATATCAGCGTTCGTTAATCCAACGCTTGGCCGTTCACTGGGCAGAAACGACCTGGTGGTCCGTTTCCTCAGAGGAGCCAGGAGGTTAAATCCTCCAAGGCCTCCTTCAGTCCCCGTTTGGGACCTTTCTACGGTGTTAAACGCTATGAAAGGGGCCCCTTTCGAGCCTGTTCACTCAGTTGACATGAAGCACCTGTCTTTCAAGACCGTGTTTCTTTTGGCTCTCGCTTCAGTGAAGCGCGTGGGGGATTTGCAAGCGCTCTCAGTCAGAGCCTCTTGTATGGAGTTCGGGCCTAACGACTCTGTAGTCGCGTTGAAACCGAAGCATGGGTACATACCTAAGTCCCTCAACACACCGTTCAGGGCTCAGGTCATCTCCCTGTCGGCTCTGCCGGCCTCTGAGGACGGAAATAGCTCCCTTTGCCCGGTCAGGGCATTAAGAGCTTATGTGTCCCGCTCCGCTGTTTTTCGACAGACGGAGCAGCTCTTTGTTTCGTTCAGTGGTCGCTCTAAAGGGCGATCCGCGACGAAACAGAGTCTGTCTCGATGGGTAGTGGACGCCATTGCGCTAGCCTACGCATCTAGAGGTTTGGAATGCCCCCTGGGCATCAGAGCACATTCTACGAGAGGCATGGCCTCTTCGTGGGCTTGGTATAGCGGGATCTCGTTACAAGATATCTGTATGGCGGCAGGCTGGGCCTCCCCGTCTACATTTATAAGGTTCTATAACCTAGAGGTTCCTGCGTTGCAGGCTAAACTGCTATCGGTCTAGAAGGCTATGTATGGTGTTCCTGCCCCGCGCTGCGGCCCAGGTCACTCTAATGTTTTAAGCATCACTCACTGACAATGTGTCCCATGAGCATGCTATGACCCCTCATATATATCTAATATTTACATATATATGTTATTATGCCCTTAGGGGCACTATTGTAAAGGGATGATGCTAATTCTAGCCGCTCTCCCTATACATTCTTGGTGTAGGCGCTTGTATGCCAGGGCGCGCGCGCTCGGGTGTCTGTGTCGGTCCAAGAGCACGCACGGCGTGTTACAGAGGTTCCCGTAGCGTCTTTCGACGCAGTAGGAGAGAACTCTACGTAAGAGAACGTACTCGGTTACTAACGTAACCTCGGTTCTCTCTAGGAGAGGGAACGAGTACTGCGTCTCAGGCCGTGCGTGCCCACGCTGCGTCGCTTCAGTGACGAAAATCAGAGTGGGAGACAGCTATGCTCGTATTTATAGGCCTAGACCACGCCCGTTTAGGCGGGAGGTGACGCAGAGGGCGCGAAGCGTCCTCATTGGTCAGCGTCACTGGCCTCGCATAGGCTGTGCTTTTCTGGCGGAGCAGCCAATGGGCGCGCGATTTGCTCCGCCTAAGGTTGTATGCTACAGAAAAGCGTTTTACATAATTACAAAATTAAGGATTAATTTTAGGCTTCAATCTCGAAAAAGAAATATCTTTCCTGTAGCGTCTTTCGACGCAGTACTCGTTCCCTCTCCTAGAGAGAACCGAGGTTACGTTAGTAACCGAGTACGTTTGCTAGCAACATTAAAAAATGCAGTGCACTGCTTGTCCTGTGTGATCGGGGCACATTGTGCGCCTCACGGTTTCGAACCTGAAAAACGCGTTTGGTGTGATCGGGGCCCTACAGTGCACATATTTAGCAAAATACTCCTCTCTATAGCTAATTTTTCTAGCCAACTAACGTGCAATTGTTATTAAATGGTTTTCCTGATCCTGATCTAAGTTGTGACATTTTTCTCCAGCTGTTTTATTGTCGTTTTCTGCGGTTGAAAAACACTGATTGCTCGATATTAAGTATGAGGCATAGCCTATGCATTTTTGGTACGTTTTACTGGATCTTTCAACATATTGCTGATTCGTGTTTATTTATTAGGCCTACTAGTTGCAAGAGATGAACGGTTTACGTGCTTGAAATGAGGCGCTACAGCAATCTGTCACGTCACATTTACAAGCACCAAAACGGTATAGGGCCTATATTTTTTTTAATTTCATAATAACATGTACAGAATCTGAGTGCTGAGAATTTGCTTATCAAAAGTTACCTTCTCTGTGTAGTGTCTGTCAGTGTCAGTGTCCTCTTTGCTTCGCGATTTTTCTCTGCGTGAGAAGATGTAGGCTACGTGGCGTGGGAGCGTGTGAAAAGTGTAAATTGCGTGAGAGTTGGCAGCCCTGCAGGTGACCAAAATTCGGTACAATAGGACTTAATAGGGAGTGGGCAGGCTCTCCGTAGACGGGCTCTGGTGTCGGTATAGTCTATGTTAAGTGTGTGTTGCTCTCGTTTGCCATTCTGTTGGAACTATTGTAAACAAACCTTTGTACTTAATCGTATCCACCTTCCTCATCTGTCTGCCAGCAACCACCCGTGACACTTCTAATATACTTTTTACTTGTTTAGAAATATATTAAAATGCAATTCAATATATTTTTAATGCACTTCAAATAAGCATGTTGGGAATACAAATATATTATAAACATACTACTTAAATTTCAAGTATATTTTTAATACATTCAATCTTTTTCACCTGGGTAGTATAGTCGGGTCAACTTGGATTTCCACCTTGGATTCTTTTCAATAAAGCTGCACATTGTTTCGTCATACACTTTCAGTGGAGTGGACTGAATGTGTCATTTTCATGCAGTCAAAAATGTTATTGCCAGTAGTTCTAATTAAAATTCTCACTTTTCTCTTTTAAAAGGATCGCTGTAATGGTTCAGTAGTTTGGTTTGTTTGTCTACCTTTAAGCGCCCTCTTGTGGCGAGGTTTGTGTTTGGAAACTTCCGTTTTACTTGAGTGAGTTGAGTTCATTGTAAAGTGTCATGGCTGAAGAGCGGCTCGCATGGTGAAGTCGTGGCCCGCATAAAGCTGTAAGTTACTATTATTTGTCATGTAAATATGATGCTTAGTAGGTTTCACATGCTTGACAGTCAGTTCATTAGTCTAAAGATGCAAATGTGCTATACACGAAACGTAAAGTGCTTGTGTAATCCGTGATGAAAGGTGATTGCAAAATACATTGGCAGTAGTTAGCGCCGTATGCTAGCGATCTTTTGTTATGTTAATTAGGCTGATTTGGATTCTGTGATTTCAAGAAATTATCTAAAACTACGAATATTATTACCAAATGTACATGAAAATAGAACTTTTAAGGCTCAATATGTTGATTTAATGTTTCAATTAAGTGCTTTATTTAGGCAGTAAATACTGTTCAGTCAGATATGCACTTTGAATAATATGTACAATTCTAATTGCTGTATTTTCTTGTTTACAGTTTTACAATGTTAAAGATTAATGAGAAAAGATTCATGAGATTAAAAGCCATGAACCAACATCTCGCCTGTTCACTGTCTGTCTAGCTGGATAGAAAGTGACACGTCTAGTGAGGACAGAACAGTAAAAAGCTTTATTATCAGCAGACATCGCCTTGAACGTTAACTTCAGTCATCATGTGGCAGCCATTGGACCCACATCGTCAACAACAGCCGGGGAGCCAAATGCTGAAAGTTCAAGAGGAGGTACTGGAAACGAGATCCCGGTGCTCTGCTTCTTCAACGCGGTCGAGCAGGTCATCTGCAAGCGTAGCAGCTCTCAAAGCGCGAGCCAAAGCTGAGGCTGTACAAGCGCAGGTGATCTATGCAGAAGAAGAAGCTGAAGTAATGAAACATCAAGCTGAAATGCAGGCTAAGCTACATATTTTAAAGATAAAGAAAGAAGCAGCAGCTGCAGCAGCAGAAGCAGTGATACTAGAAGCAGCCGCACAGTTTGAAGAACAACAGCCTTACAGTCAAGAACATCTGTGCAACAACCCTGTGGACTCCAAGGAAAAGGTTCAAAACTTAATTGACAGTCAAGTATTCTTGCAAAACAACCAAGTGCCGTCACAGCCTCAAATCTCAATCACGAACCCCTTCTACCAACATGATAACACTGGTGCCGTACCATCACCAATCACCTACAATACTCTTGTAACCAAGCAAGAAACCCTGGATTACAGACAACAACAGCCGTCCATATACATGTCAACACCGCATCCTAACATGTCACGTCCAGTGCTGAATCACCAGTCATTCAGGTCAGTGCCACAAAATCTTCAACATACGTCTACAGTAAATGATATGGCTAAATATCTAATGAGACGTGAACTGGTGTCAGCTACTTTGCAAACCTTTGATGATGATCCACAAAATTATCGAAGCTGGAAGTCCTCATTTCTAAATGTTACTAAAGACTTGTCTTTGTCCTCTAAAGAAGAACTAGATCTACTTGTAAAATGGCTTGGACCAAAGTCAAACCAACAAGCGAAAAGAATCAGTGCAGCTCAAATCAATGATGCTTCTGAAGCCCTAAATATGATCTGGCAACGCTTGGAAGAAACCTATGGAGCACTTGAGGTAATTGAACATGCCCTCTTTCAAAAGGTTGAAAACTTCCATAAGATTACAGCTAGAGACTCAAGTAAACTAAGAGAGCTAGGAGACCTCTTACTTGAACTACAACTAGCTAAAGCAGAGGGTTATTCACCTGGGTTAGCCTTTCTAGATACAGCTCGTGGGGTTAATCCCATAGTGGAAAAGCTCCCTTACTCCCTACAGGAAAGATGGATCTCTCATGCATCCAAATACAAGGTAGATTACAATGCCACATTTCCACCATTTTCTACCTTCTCTAACTTTGTACGGGAGCAAGCACGCATAAGAAATGATCCGAGCTTCTCGTTTCTGTCAGCAGCGCAGTCCAGGTTCGACGGACCTGTTAAAAACAGTACTCGCCCTATGATTTCAGTGAAAAAGACAGAAATAGCACAGAGTAATGAAACAACAGATGTTAGTGAGGATCCTGACAAACAATGTCCTTTGCATAAGAAGCCACATCCCCTCAGAAAATGTCGCAGTTTCCGTAGTAAGTCCCTAGAAGAAAGAAAAACTTATCTGAAGGAAAACAACATATGCTTCAAGTGTTGTGCATCAACCAAACATCAAGCCAGAAGCTGTCAGATCAAAGCCATCTGCAAAGAATGTGGCAGTGAAAGACACAACACAGTGCTACATCCAGGTCCACCTCCTCCTAACAGCATCACACCGCCGACAGAGCTGAAACAGCATGGCGGGGAGCCTGAGCTCAGCACACCATCAGTCTCAGCTACAGCAATGTGCACAGAGGTATGTGGCGAACAGCGCGGCTCAAGGTCTTGTGCTAAAATATGCCTAGCCAAAGTGTATCCATTAGGTCATAGGAACAAGGCAATAAACCTGTATGCTGTTATGGATGAGCAGAGTAATCAGTCTCTTGCCCGCTCTGACTTTTTTGACCTCTTCAGTGTCAAAGGAGACACGGAGGTGTATACTTTAAAGACATGCTCAGGTATCATGGAAGTGAGGGGAAGAAAAGCTAAAGACTTTATTGTCGAGTCTATGGATGGTCACATAAAGGTGCCACTGCCTGCGATGCTAGAATGTGACATGATCCCAGAGGATCGCTCGGAGATCCCCTCGCCTGAAGTTGCCCAACTCCACCCACACTTAAAAGCAATCGCACACAAGATACATCCCATAGACTCAAATGCACAAATCCTGTTGCTTTTAGGTAGAGACATCCTGAGTTTGCACAAAGTGAGACAGCAGTGCAACGGTCCCCATAATGCACCATTCGCCCAGCGCTTAGACCTCGGCTGGGTTATTGTGGGAGATGTCTGTTTGAATGGCGCACACAAACCAAGGTCTGTCGCAACGTACAAAACTAACACATTGCTCAACGGTCGTCCATCATATTTCAGTCCATGTACCAATGTCCTGCAAATAAAAGACAAATCTGTAAGTCAAACAAAAGACATTCAAATCTGCACAGATACTTACCAAGCAACACAAACAGACACTCTCGGGGACACTGTCTTCATCAGGAGGGAGGATGATGAAAAATTGGCACCTTCACAACAGGATGGGCAATTTCTCACAATAATGCAGAACGAAATGTATCAAGATGAGACAAACAGCTGGGTTGCACCTCTTCCCTTTGTTACACCCAGACAACGTCTACCAAATAACCGAAACCAGGCTTTAAATAGGCTCAACACACTGAAACGAAGCCTCGACAGAAAAACTGAGATGAGAGAGCACTTTGTACAGTTCATGCATAAAGTCATAGACAACAAGCAAGCAGAAGTCGCACCCCCTTTACAGAGGAATGAGGAGTGTTGGTATCTCCCCATGTTTGGGGTGTACCATCCGCAGAAACCCAAGCAAATCCGTGTAGTTTTTGACTCGAGCGCCAAACATGAGGGCGTAGCGCTCAACGATGTCCTCTTAAGCGGCCCAGATCTAAACAACGCTTTGCTTGGGGTTCTAATCAGATTCCGCCGAGAGCCCATCGCAATAACAGCAGATGTAGAACAAATGTTCTACTGTTTCACAGTAAGGGAAGACCATCGCAATTTCCTACGATTTCTCTGGTTTAAAGACAACGACATCAGAAAAGAGATTATCGAGTATCGCATGAAAGTCCATGTTTTTGGAAACCGTCCGTCTCCCTCTGTTGCTATCTATGGGCTCCGCAAGGCAGCTGAAGCTGGTTCGAAAGAATATGGCAAGGACGCAGAGCATTTTGTCACCAGGAACTTTTACGTTGACGACGGTCTCATTTCACTCCCAACTGAATGTGAAGCAATCGCTCTCCTGCAAAAAACACAGAAAATGTTAGCGGAGTCGAATCTGCGCTTACACAAAATTGCCTCAAACAGCAGCAAAGTCATGGAGGCATTCCCAGCAAATGACTTGGCAAAAGACATCAAAAGCCTTGACTTAGATGCTGACCCATTACCTGTGCAAAGAAGTTTAGGCATCAGCTGGAGTCTCGAATCAGATACCTTCACATTTCAAGTCTCTAAAGAACAAAAACCATTCACCAAAAGAGGCGTGCTATCCACTGTTAATAGTTTGTACGACCCCTTAGGCTTTGTTGCGCCTATAACTGTACAGGGAAAAGCACTCATAAGAGAACTAACCTCAGAACCATGCGACTGGGATGACCCCCTATCGCCAGCCAAAGAAAGATTATGGTCTGTATGGAGAGACTCTCTACTCGAGTTGGAGCAACTACACATTCCCAGACCATACGTACCGTTGTCTCTTTCCTCAACGCAACACAGAGAGCTTTGCGTCTTCAGTGATGCCTCCTCCACAGCAATAGCAACTGTTGCCTACTTGCGAGTTGTCAATGAGCAGGGACAGCACCTCACCGGATTTGTCATGGGCAAAGCTAAATTAGCACCAAAACCAGCTCACACAATTCCACGGCTGGAGCTATGCGCCGCTGTCCTGGCTACAGAAATGGCAGAGCTTATATGCCAAGAAATCGACCTGGAGCTTCATGCTGTAAAGTACTACACTGATAGTAAGATTGTATTAGGTTACATCTACAATACCTCAAGAAGATTTTATGTCTATGTATCGAACAGAGTTTCTAGAATCAGAAAATCTTCAGTACCAACACAGTGGCATCATGTCTCATCAGAAAACAACTCCGCAGACGTTGCTACTCGCCCAATAGCAGCACTTCTATTGCAGCAAACATACTGGTTCACTGGACCCCCATTCTTGTCGAAGGAACTGTCCCAATGTTCATCTACAGCAGATGCAAATGAGTTTGAGCTAATAGAACCAGAGCATGATTCAGAGATTCGACCAGAAGTGAATGTCTACGCAACTAAAGCCAGCGTTGAACCCCTCAGACCACATCGGTTCGAACGATTCTCAACGTGGAAACACCTCATACGAGGTATGGCAAAACTCATTACTCTAGCTAGAAACAAGTCCAAAGCCTCAGATCAAAACTCAACAAATCCCCAAACTCAAGCTAAGCTTACAGTCATCTCAAGCGTCCAACAATGTGCATTCAAAGAGGACATCAAGAAACTGCATAACGGGGAACGAATCCCAAAAACAAGTCCCTTGTGGACTCTAAACCCCTTCATAGACGCAGATGGGCTGTTAAGGGTGGGGGGTCGGACGTCTCTAGCCAACCTTCCATATGATGAAAAGCACCCGCTGATACTCCCTAAAAAACATCATGTGTCAACTCTGCTTGTGAGACATTATCACCAAGACGTCGCTCACCAAGGTCGTCACCTCACTGAGGGAGCGTTACGATCTGCTGGTGTTTGGATAATCGGAGGCAGGAAACTAGTCTCAAGTGTAATCTATCAGTGTGTCACTTGTCGCAGGTTAAGAGGAAAACCTGTTGAACAAAAAATGGCCAACCTCCCAGAAGATCGACTCACCATGGAGCCCCCATTCACTAGGGTCGGCTTAGATGTTTTTGGGCCCTGGAGTGTAGTCACTCGCAAGACTCGGGGTGGGGCCGCTGAAAGCAAATGCTTTATTAATGCACTGAGAAGGTTTTTCGCAGTTAGAGGACCTTCCAAAGTTCTCAGATCCGACCGCGGCACCAACTTTATTGGAGCCTGTAAGGAGCTAAAAATCAGTACCGATCATCCGGAGATCCAAGACTACCTTAGCAACAAAGGCTGCACATGGACATTCAACCCGCCTCACTCATCACATATGGGCGGCTCATGGGAAAGAATGATTGGCATCGCTCGCCGCATTCTAGACGCCATGTTACTGCAGTCAGGTCCAACTCGCCTTACCCATGAGGTCCTCACAACACTAATGGCAGAAGTCATGGCAATCATTAATGCTCGTCCACTGGTTCCCATAAGTACTGATTCAGATTCACCAACTATTTTGACTCCTTCTATGCTTCTAACTCCAAAGGCAGGAGCTGCTCCTGCTCCTGAAGGGACATTTGACATAAAAGACATGTACAAAAAACAATGGCAACATGTTCAAGGTCTTGCAGACACCTTTTGGAAGCGCTGGAGACAAGAATATCTGTCAGTACTTCAACCAAGGAGGAAATGGACTCATGACAAAGATAACATTCAAGTGGGGGACGTAGTCTTATTGAAAGACGATATAATTAAACGTAATGAATGGCCCATAGGACTCATTACTAAATGCATCCCTAGTGAAGACAAGAAGGTCAGAAAAGTGGAAGTCAAAGTTGTGAAGCAAGGGACTTCTCGTGTTTACTTGCGCCCAGTGACTCAACTTATTCTCCTGCTCCCCCAAAGTAGTGATACAAAGACTGATAAGTGTTAAATAGGCCTAGTGATATAAAAGCATTTATACCAGACGGGGAGTGTAATGGTTCAGTAGTTTGGTTTGTTTGTCTACCTTTAAGCGCCCTCTTGTGGCGAGGTTTGTGTTTGGAAACTTCCGTTTTACTTGAGTGAGTTGAGTTCATTGTAAAGTGTCATGGCTGAAGAGCGGCTCGCATGGTGAAGTCGTGGCCCGCATAAAGCTGTAAGTTACTATTATTTGTCATGTAAATATGATGCTTAGTAGGTTTCACATGCTTGACAGTCAGTTCATTAGTCTAAAGATGCAAATGTGCTATACACGAAACGTAAAGTGCTTGTGTAATCCGTGATGAAAGGTGATTGCGCAATACATTGGCAGTAGTTAGCGCCGTATGCTAGCGATCTTTTGTTATGTTAATTAGGCTGATTTGGATTCCGTGATTTCAAGAAATTATCTAAAACTACGAATATTATTACCAAATGTACATGAAAATAGAACTTTTAAGGCTCAATATGTTGATTTAATGTTTCAATTAAGTGCTTTATTTAGGCAGTAAATACTGTTCAGTCAGATATGCACTTTGAATAATATGTACAATTCTAATTGCTGTATTTTCTTGTGTTTACAGTTTTACAATGTTAAAGATTAATGAGAAAAGATTCATGAGATTAAAAGCCATGAACCAACATCTCGCCTGTTCACTGTCTGTCTAGCTGGATAGAAAGTGACACGTCTAGTGAGGACAGAACAATCGCAGTGTTCAAAGTCTAACAGTCAGCTAACTACAACAAGTTTAAAGCTTGATTAAACCAACTTTGAGATATTTATTTTACTGTAATAACTTCAGTGTGTGACTGAGAAACTGTCTGTGTTCTCCAGTGTTTGCTGATGCAGTAAGGATCGTCTCAGTGATGGAGGGAGATTCAGTCACTCTAGAATCTGGTGTTACTCAAATACAGAAAGATGATCTGATCACATGGAGGTTTGGACATCCAGAGACTACAATAGCTCGAATCGATAAAGAGAAAGAAATCTTCAATACGTCTGTTGTTCCTGATGGGAGATTCAGAGACAGACTGAAGCTGGATCATCAGACTGGATCTCTGACCATCACACACACCAGAACCACAGACTCTGGAGATTATGAAGTGAAGATCAGCGGCAGAGTGACCGAAAACAGATTCACTGTTACTGTCTATGGTGAGTCACAAATACAAGTTTTTGTCTACTACAAATATTATGTCACAATAATTTTTTAAAGTTATGTTTTGGCCTTTTTGTGCCTTTATTGGAAAGGACAGTAGAGATTTTGACAGGAAAGCGTGGGGTGGAGAGAGAGGGGAACGGTATTGGCAAAATACCTCGAGCTTGTTAATCCAACTTGGGTCACGGTGGCACAGTTGCGCTATAAATACGCTAACCATGAGGCTATCGGCACAGACACAATTAATATTACTGTAATAATAAATTAGTTTGGGAATATAATTTTGAGCATATTTATTTGAAGGCTATATATATATATATATATATATATATATATATATATAGCCTTCAAAATTATTTATATATATACTGCACCTTTACCAGAATGGGAGCTGGGATGAGGACTTCCTTCAACAGCAGTTCTAGAGCGGGTTAGACGATCCACTCGCCCAGATACTGCTGCAGGACGATCTCGACCTACCTCTCGTCAAATTTATTGACCGTACGTTGTGGGTGTGTGGTTCCTCACTCACTTTGGGAGACATCCAGCCAGATCTTCGTGTCCAGCCAGATCTTCGCGTCCAGCCAGAACTTCGCGTCCAGCCAGAACTTCACGTCAATCCTGCCGACCCAGAGCCATCATTCGCTGCAGCGCCCCCTCGTTCTCGTAAATGGAGGAGGAAGAAGACTTCCTGCATTCCCCAAATTCTGGAGGCCACCCCAGAGCAGTCTGCTCTTCATGTCTGTTCTGTAGAGGTTGAAGAGACTGCCCTTTCCCTTTATGTTGCTGCTATTATGTGTGTCTGGGCCGCACATGCCTCACTGTCGGCTACTTCAACTCCATCCTCTCCTGAGCCACGTTTCCACCCTCAGTCCAGCCGAGCCTGCACTTCACGCCAGTCCAGCCGAGCCTGCACTTCTACCAGAAAGACTCGGGAGATAAATTGATATAACAGCGTATATTTATTAACAGCCCAGTAAGCATGAATTTATAAAGTTCTTTGGCGTAGGCCCCGTCCTTAGAGAGCAATGCGAGGGTAGCGGAATCTGCATATCCTACCTGAAGACGAAGGCAGGGGCGCAGCCGACCCCCCTGTGGGTAAGGAAGGGACCATCCTGGTGGTGGTGGGGAGGATGAAGGGGAAGGTACCATCTTGGTGGTGGTTGGGGAGGATGGAGGTAATTGGCAGCGTCAGCATCTGCGAACTCAAACGAATGTAAGTACCGATCTTTTATACTGTGTGTATCAGCACATGATTGGTTAGAAGTGAAGTATTACGTGGCGCGCAGATTGAGTCTTCCTGGCAGAACTTACGCTAAAGCTTGCATTTCACGGCAGTCTAGCCGAGCCTGCACTTCACGCCAGTCCAGCCGAGCCTGCACTTCACGCCAGTCCAGCCGAGCCTGCACTTCACGCCAGTCTAGCCGAGCCTCCACTTCACGCTAGTCCAGCCGAATCTGCGACTGAGAGCGTCGTGCCCGCCGAGCCTGAGAGCGTCATGTCCCCAGAGCCAGTCGTCGGCCCAGATGAGCCAGAACCAGTTCCGAGTCAGTTCCGAGTAAAGAAGTCACCTGCCCTGACGAGCAAGAGCCAGAGCCAGTCTTCGAGCAAGAGCCAGAGCCAGAGCCAGTCTTCGAGCAAGAGCCAGTCTTCGAGCAAGAGCCAGAGCCAGTCTTCGAGCAAGAGCCAGAGCCAGAGCCAGTCTTCGAGCATGCGCCAGAGCCCGCTGATCCTGCGCCAGTCCTGTCCAGCCCAGAGTTTCCTTCGCCGCTGGTTCAAAGTTCCCGCTTAGCTTAAAGCCCTCTTCACTGCTGGTCCTGCCCAGCCCAAGACCCTCTTTGCTGCCGGACTCCCCCTTTCCTGTAAATTTCCCCAGGGATGTCAGGGATCAGGACAGGAATGTCAGGGATCAATCAGGTTCATTCACACCCACTGCACAAAGATCACAATCACCTGAGTATTAACCACCTGCACCTGTCGTCAATTCCAGCACCACTGAGCACTACAAAAGAGCACACTTCTCATCCAGTCTCCATCGAACCTTGAACTAGGAACCGACCTGCTAACATTCTCTCTGTGATTCCCAGATTCTTAAACTCATCTGTTCCAGTTTTACTCTACAGAATTCCAGCACAAGGACTGACCTACTGCTTCTCTCCCAAGACCCTACGTTTCCTCCTGGATACTCCCTGATTCTCCTGTGATCCTTCCCTGTGTTCCCCGGTTTGCACATCCATTCTACATTCAAGCATATCTCTGCAAGATATCCTCATACTATCATTCCTCTGCAAATTACATCCTGCATCTGCCCGTTTCATCTGACGCTCACCTGCCATTCTATTATTAAAGCTTTCTGAATCCAACTTACCTTGTTGTCCTCGGGTATATCCTGACAGTATGTGGATACAAAAATATTGTCTGTGTAATTTTGTTAGTGTTTGACCTGCCTGGGGACTACGGATGAAAATAAGCCTTTGGCTAAATCGGTACAATGCATGAAATGGAAACATTTATGTAAAAAATTGTACATGGTCCCTTTATACT
Organism: Phoxinus phoxinus; assembly: GCF_949152265.1. NCBI lineage: Eukaryota > Metazoa > Chordata > Actinopteri > Cypriniformes > Leuciscidae > Phoxinus > Phoxinus phoxinus. The sequence goes on along the minus strand of NC_136895.1, from coordinate 27,201,014 downwards.
GTAAAAAATTATATATACACACACACACACTAAACTATTGTACCTACATTTCATGCTTAAATCACTTTAGATTTGGTAAGAGTTTAAATAACATAAGATTGTAATGGGACATCAACACTTAGTAATGTAATTAAAGAGCATACTCTAATACCAAAAAAACAAAAGCGTAATTGATCAGATCAATTGTCACATTTCAGAAAGTGCAATATGACAACAGTACCATCAAAATTCCATAAAAGTGACTCATAGGACTGAAGTCATTTGATGGTTTGTGTGAGAACCAAACTCGTATTAAAGTTACTCACTGAAAATCTTACCATCCACTACAGCCCTCAAACAGGTCTACACAGTTCCATATGCTCTTTGAAAATGTTACATCAGGTTTGGTCCGTCCTTCGGATGAGATGTTAAACCGAGGTCCTGACTCTGTGGTCACAAAAAATCCAAAATATGCCCAGTGGCCTCTGTCCATCATGGCCTCCTAATCATCCTCATATACTGACTGGCTTCATCACTGTCTTCTCTTCACCAGTAAGCTGGTGTGTGGTGGGCGTTCTGGCGCAATATGGCTGCCGTCGCATCATCCAAGTGGATGCTGCACATTGGCAGTGGTAGAGGAGATTCTCCCTTCTATGTAAAGCGGTTTGAGTGCAGAGAAAAGCACTATATAAATTTTATGAATTATTATTATTATTATTTTTGTATTGGTATTGAGTACATTATGTTGGTAAAACCTTTTGATGAACTATTCCTTACATATTTTTATTTGTTTTTATTTATTTTTTACAAGTTTTAATTTATATTATTAAATTCTATTTTTTCCAGCTCGTCTGCCTGTTCCTGTCATCAGCAGTAACTCTTCAAACTTTTCATCATCATCATCATGTTCATTGGTGTGTTCAGTGTTGAATGTGAGTCATGTGACTCTCTCCTGGTACGCAGGAATCAGTGTATTGTCCAACATCACTGTGTGTGATCTCAGCATCAGTCTCTCTCTACCTCTGGAGATTGAGTGTCTGGATGATTCGTACAGCTGTGTGGTGAACGATTCCATCAGCAACCAGACCACACATCTCAACAACACTGAACTCTGCCACACATGTGCAGGTATATTTTCTATTGGTTTTGGTATTCAAAGTATCAAAGTTTGATAGAGATCAAAGTTTTTTTTTTGTAAAATGTCCATCTGTGTTGTTCTTTTCTTACCCCAGACTCTGTCTTCTGCTGTGATACTACTGAAGCTGTGATCCGATTGGTTGCCTCTGCTCTGGTTGTTGTTGCTGCTGTTTCTGTGCTGGTTTATGACATCATATCCACAAGAGTGGAAAAGAAGAGATCAAAGACATCATATTCTCATACCAGGACACTAGGGGGTGATAATTAAATGCATCTCAATCAGCTCTCTCCCTACTTTATCGGTCAGGGCACTGATCAGCGAATCACACAAATGAACTCAATTAAAAGAACAAATAAAACAAACAATTGAAGTTTTTAAAAGAGAAAACATCCTTTTTTCTAATATCCCTCTAAAATGTTCACGGGGATATGTAATGCCTGGTTCAGATTACACAATTTTTTGGTCTGTTACTATAGTCACTGTGTCAGATTACGTGATTTTGACTCCTAAAATCTTTTTGTAGACAAGCAACATGTCAGACTACACGTTGCTTACTGACCAATCATCGCGTGCAGTCATCGAGAAGGCGGAACTAGCGACTGGCTCCAAGTGAGGTTTGTGGAGTTGATGGTTCAGATGTGTGGTGGGAGGTGGAAGAGGATGACTCAAACAAATCCTCCTCTGTCTCCTGGTCTTCTCCACCCTCATCTGTGATGCTGTGTTCCAAGTCATTCAACTACGATAAAACAAGTTGTATGAAATATCAGGCATAATAAGTAATGGCACAATATATGTTTGGAAGCAGATACTATAGAAAGCTCTATATTTATTTAAACGTCGGAAAGTACTGTAATAACCTTTACCCCAAACTTACATTCAGGTTGTAGAAACTGCAGGTTATTATAAATCCACTTCTGTCTGGAAGATAATTCTTTCTGAAAGTTAATTGTGCCACTCGGTTTGAACGGAATACTTTCAGATATTGTGTTCGGAGGTAAGCAGCTTTTGTTTGGACCTCACCAACTGTAGGTTAGAAATCAGATTACAAATCTATTACATCCAATTGTTATGTCTCTGTAATTGTCAACCACTCGGACGCACTCACACACATAAATACACACACATGAGCACATACACTCTCACTCACACACTCAAACACTCTCACACAAATACACTTACACACTCATTCGCACACACTCACACACTTACACAAACACAATTTTCTCTATAGCGAAGGAGAATGTAATGAATTGATTAGCTAGCTTAATGCTAATCCCAGTATTTTCCTCACCCGGTTGCTGAAACCCTTCCGCTATCGTTCGCCAGTATCGTTTTTATTCTTTCATATACTCTCTCAATGAAACATCACACAGGCAGGAGAACTGTTGCCACAGCTTCACAAACTTTCCTTCATTTCGTAACTCCACCTAGCAGCACCATCATCCCTAGTTCGTTTCACCATTTTTGAAAGCTGTGTATGGAATAGCTTTGTGACAATCAGCGGCTGGAGTGCCCGCTTGAGCCACTGGGGGGCACTCCTTCTCTAGTTTTCATTACTGCTTATGGTTTCATTTGGACTGATTATGCTTTATATCTTTCACCTGGTTTTGATTATGCTTGTTAGCTTCTATGATTTAAGCCTTGGTTTTCCTTTGTGTCTTTGCTCAGTATTGTTTGTGTCAGACTGCATTACCCAGCGTTTTCCGAGTTCCTTTGTATTTTCGAGTTTCACGGTTCCTGGACTCTGCCTGTATCTGGTTTTTCCCGTTTGCCTTCTCCCTGCATTGTACTTCTGATATTGGACTGCTTATCTGGTTTGACCCCTGCCTGTTTCCTTGTACCTGTCTCTGGATTCTCCTCTCATTAAAGCCTGCATTTGGATCACCACTGTCTGTGTCCGCGAGCAGTTCATGACAGAATACTGAGCCACTACTGATCCAGCGGCTGAGAGAGACACGGACCTCGTCATGGATCCCACAGCGCAGATCGTATACCTCCGTCAAGGGGAACGTCCTCTCAAGGTTTTTGTGACCGATTTTTTGAAGCTCTCTCGTCAGTCCTATTTAGATGATTTCTGTTTAATGATGTTCTTTCGGGGAGGACTGTCTGAACCGCTCGGCTCTGCTATACCGTTTCCAAGTTCAAGCTGGACTCTAAACCAATATATTGACCTGGCCCTTTCCATGGGCGGTTCGCTTTTTACTGTGGATTTTTTGGAACTTTTGCTTCACAGAAAGCCCGACGATTCGCCATTGTACACTGAATCCACGCATCAATTGTCTCCCGGTGAAGCAGCGCTTCGTAAGGGGTCCGCCGTATCCACGCAACATGTGAATCCCGACGTTCGGACACTTCACGTGAGCTCAGTTGTATTCCTGCCTCAAGGGTTTTCTACTGAGTCTGAGCGCGTGCCAACCGAACCCACGCTTCACGTCAGCCCAGCCGAGACCGCGCTCGATGAACCAGAGCTTCACGTCAGCCTCGACGAACCAAGTGAGCCGAGTGAATCGAGTGAATCGAGTGAGCCAACTGAGTCAAGTGCATCCTGTGAGTCAACTGAGTCAAGTGCATCCTGTGAGTCAACTGAGTCAAGTGCATCCTGTGAGTCAACTGAGTCAAGTGCATCCTGTGAGTCAACTGAGTCAAGTGCATCCTGTGAGTCAACTGAGTCAAGTGCATCCTGTGAGTCAACTGAGTCAAGTGCATCCTGTGAGTCAACTGAGTCAAGTGCATCCTGTGAGTCAACTGAGTCAAGTGCATCCTGTGAGTCAACTGAGTCAAGTGCATCCTGTGAGTCAACTGAGTCAAGTGCATCCTGTGAGTCAACTGAGTCAAGTGCATCCTGTGAGTCAACTGAGTCAAGTGCATCCTGTGAGTCAACTGAGTCAAGTGCATCCTGTGAGTCAACTGCATCCTGTAATGAATCAAGCCCAGTGAAGCGCCGTCGCAGAAGGAGAAGGAGGACTCGTTGGGCTCGCCAGGCTCCGGAGGGCGTTCCCAGACGCCTCGCCCTGCCGGCCCCGCCTCTGCGCCTCGCCCTGCCGGCCCCGCCTCTGCGCCTCGCCCTGCCGGCCCCGCCTCTGCGCCTCGCCCTGCCGGCCCCGCCTCTTCGCCTCGTGTTACCTGCGCCTCTTCCTGTGGTGGTTTCCAGCCTGGAGGCTTTAGCCGTAGATTTCCCCAAGTATTTTTTGGGGGGGGGCCGTAGGTACCCTGTGAGGGCCATGGAGGCGACGCCTACATGGACCTTTGCACGTCCACCTTCGCCTGTGTTCATGTCACTGGTCCTGTCCAGCCCTGTGCTCCCCACGCCCTGGTCCCTTGTTAAGTGTGCTCTGCCTTGGTCCCCTGTTAAGTGTGCTCTGCCCTGGTCCCCTGTTAAGTGTGCTCTGCCCTGGTCCTGTGTCAAGTGTGCTCCACCCTGGCTCCCTTCTGAATGTTCTCCGCCCTGGTCGCCCACGCTCCATGGTCCAGGCCCGCCTTGGCTGTGTCCTGGTCCCGTTCCCCTGCACGGGCCTGGCCCTCCATCCCATCCCCCGTTGACCTCCCCCCGGAGCTCTTAAGAGCGTCTGGAAGCCGCTCCTTAGAGGGGGGGTTATGTGACAATCAGCGGCTGGAGTGCCCGCTTGAGCCACTGGGGGGCACTCCTTCTCTAGTTTTCATTACTGCTTATGGTTTCATTTGGACTGATTATGCTTTATATCTTTCACCTGGTTTTGATTATGCTTGTTAGCTTCTATGATTTAAGCCTTGGTTTTCCTTTGTGTCTTTGCTCAGTATTGTTTGTGTCAGACTGCATTACCCAGCGTTTTCCGAGTTCCTTTGTATTTTCGAGTTTCACGGTTCCTGGACTCTGCCTGTATCTGGTTTTTCCCGTTTGCCTTCTCCCTGCATTGTACTTCTGATATTGGACTGCTTATCTGGTTTGACCCCTGCCTGTTTCCTTGTACCTGTCTCTGGATTCTCCTCTCATTAAAGCCTGCATTTGGATCACCACTGTCTGTGTCCGCGAGCAGTTCATGACAAGCTTCTCCTATTGGACAACGTCACCCATGTGATGGAACCCTATTTTTTTTGTTACAGTCTATGGATGGAACCCGTCGTGGAGTGCGGAAAAATTAAACATGCTAATCTTTCTGCCGTGATGTCGTGAAGCATCACAAATTGGTTGTTGTCCACTTTGACACTCTATACGAGATGAAACGATCGATTCTTGCATCCCGACGCCCGTTGTCGTTTATGAATCCCCACGACACCCTACGTCAAACGGATTGTTCCAAAATCGTGATGCAATTATATCAGAAGCAACTGCAATTAAATTACAGAAAAAATTAGAGTAATCCCTTACTTTACATTAATTACTTAGTAATGTATTACACCAAACACTGCTAAATGGTCAGTTGAACAACAAGATCGCAGCACAACACAATTCTCGCAAGGATGCATTGTGTCCTCATGTCCTTCTGAGTTCGTTCTTTCAAGCCTTGAAAATCAGGTCTCCGTGAGAACGCAAGTCCATTGTTTAAGTTTTTAGAATTAAGAAACAGCCTGTGTTCGATTGACTGAATTTTAGTTTGATGATGAATAGAGTGTGATGTCAAGTTACCAAATGCTAGAACTGATACTGCATGTTGTGTGTGTTTTTCCTATTTTTTTGCGTGCTTGATGTTAATTGCATAAAACAACACATTTCAGAAGATGAAACCATGATTTTTATTTATTTCCTGGAAAATACTTGTTACCCTTATGCTGTGTTTGGGTCTTTTTGACGACCTGAAGAGGGTTTTATTTTTGAATCGAATACCCCCCCCCCCACCAAAGATCATCAACCTACAAAAATAGCTTTGTCATGTTATATTATCACCAACTCTGAATCTTTTTGTAAACTTGTTTTCTTTCAAATAGGTCAGGTCAGGTCTTCCCCCTCAGGGTAGTTTTTGTTTATATTCTGTTTTATTTTTATTATTAATAAAAGCCTTCATTCTTCTGCAATTGAGTCCTTCCCTCCCCTCATCTCCTCAACCCCAAACCCTGAGTTGTGAGCGCTGTGTAAACATGATGGTTATTTTAGTTCTAGACTAAATGTGAACAAGATGATACTCATCTTGCATGAAAACATTCATCAAAATGAATACAAACTAAAATGCAATCTCAGATTTTTACGCAAAACTTTAAGAATGAACTATATTAAATTACAAAAATATACTTTATGTATTTAATCTTACTTTATTAATCAATGTGTTTGCTGCTGATCTTCAATGATCTAATTCAACCATACTACACTCTAAAAAATGCTGGGTTGTTTAAACCAAATTTTGGGTCAAATATGGACAAACCCAGCCGTTGGGTTACATTTTTAAATTCCATTTTTAACCCAACGTTTGGGTTTGTCCATATTTTACCCAAAATTGGGTTGAAACAACCCAGCATTTTTGAAAAGTGTTCAACCGTATCTATCTCTAACTTGCATATTTGACATAAATTTGAGTCCCCAATATTAAATCTAATTCTTAAAAATTCTTTTGCAGGGTATATATGATTCAGAATTTTAAAGTGCACCTCTTTACATTTAGGATTAACAGGAAATGAAAGAAAAGTAGTCCTAATTTTGCACACTTCTTTCTTTTCATAATAACGAAATATATAATTTCTCAATACCGGTCCTGGGAAACAATGATGTACTAAACAGTCTCTCAAAAATTTGTTAGAACATTTTCTGTCACCAAAGCTTAGTAGTTTTGGTATTATCATTGAATATTTCAAATGTTAAATTACTAATTTAATCATCGGTAATGGAATATTCGTGATAATTTTTTCATACATTTTAAAGGAGCAGCTTAGACTGTATTTACCACAAAAAGCATCATGGCTCAGTATATTCCCAACATTGTCCATCACATGTGTTAGTGACCATATGCCTTTCTGCCACCAATAAACAATTTCTGATTTTCTGTTCACGGTTATACGCCTGTTATTCCACATTGATATGTTATGGTGACTAAAATTATGCTTGAAAATCAATTTCCAGTATAATAATACTTGTTGATGGAAAGCAGAAAGTTTTACAGGGAGTTTGGAAAGTTCGAAGTCACATTGCACTAGAAAACTTTTTTTTGAATACAGTAGTAGGAATCTCAAACCAGAAAGAGGACTTATCGTTAATGAAAGACTGTAACCATCTAAGTTTAATGACCCCATTCATAATATCAAAGTCAATCGTTTTAAGACCACCATCTCCATAATCTTTAATCATAGAGATTTTATGTAGGCTATATAATGACTCTTCATTTTCCATATAAAATCAAAGTTTAATTTGTTATTTGCCTTTATCTTTTTTGCAGAAACTGCTAGAGAGAAACATGGACATTTACATTTACATTTATTCATTTAGCAGACGCTTTTATCCAAAGCGACTTACAAATGAAAACAATAGAAGCAATTAAACTAGCAGTAGGACAACAGTATGTGCTATGACCCTTCGCAGTTCAATCTAACGTAGTTTAGATTGATCAAGGTTTAGTTGAAGGTGGTGATCCTTCATCCAGCCAGAAATGTCTGTCAGGCAGTTGGAGATGCGAGCGGCTACCGTCGGATCATCCGGCTGGAATGAGAGGTAGAGTTGTGTGTCATCAGCGTAGCAGTGGTAGGAAAAGCCATGTTTCTGAATCACAGATCCTAGTGATGTCATGTAGATGGAGAAGAGAAGTGGTCCAAGCACTGAGCCCTGAGGCACACCAGTGGCTAGATGTTGGGTCATAGACACCTCACCCCTCCACGACACCCTAAAGGACCTATCCGAGAGATAAGACTTGAGCCACAGGAGTGCAGTTCCCGAGATGCCCTTTGTCTTTAGGATTGACAGGAGGATCTGGTGGTTAACTGTGTCAAAGGCAGTAGACAGATCTAGCAGGATGAGAACTGAGGACTTGGAAGCTGCCCTTGCCAATCTCAGAGCTTCAATTACTGAGAGCAGAGCAGTCTCAGTTGAGTGTCCGCTTTTGAAGCCAGACTGATTGTTGTCCAAGAGGTTGTTCTGCATAAGAAAGGAGGAGATCTGGTTGAAAACAACTCGTTCAAGTGTTTTTGCGACGAATGGAAGAAAGGATACCGGTCTGTAATTTTCTAGATGTGCTGGATTAAGAGTGGGTTTCTTAAGCAGTGGGGTTACCCGAGCCTGCTTGAATGCTGTGGGAAATGTACCAGTGTGAAGAGATGTGTTTATGATGTGTGTGAGTGTGGGTATAACAGAGGAAGAAATAGCTTGAAGTAGGTTAGTGGGAATAGGATCGAGAGGACAGGTAGTAGGGCGATTGGAAAGGAGGAGTTTTGAGAATTTGAGACTCTGAAAGCAAGGAGAAGGAGGGTAGAATGTGTGTGTTAGCTGGTGAAATGTGTGTGTTAGTTTGTGGATTGGTAAACTGTCCGCTGATGGTGGTTGTTTTATTTGTGAATAATGTGGCAAAATCATCAGCTGTTAGGGTTGACGAAGGAGAAGGAAGAGGGTTAAGAAGAGAGGAGAAGGTTTTGAAAAGTATGCGAGAGTCAGAAGAATGTTGAATTTTGTTGTGATAGTAAGTGATTTTAGCAGTAGATATGTTAGCAGAGAAGGAAGAGAGGAGGGATTGATAAAGACCAAGGTCAGTATGATCTTTGGATTTGCACCACTTCCTCTCTGCACCCCTGAGTTTAGCACGATGTTCACGGAGAACATCAGATAACCAGGGGGCAGAGGGTGTGGCGCGGGCTGGCCTGGAGGAAAGGGGGCAGAAAGATGTCCAAGCAGGATGTTAAAGTGGAGAAAAGAGTATCAGTGGCATTGTTAGTATCTAGTGCTGAGAGCTGGTCTGGTGGAGGAAGTGTGGATGAGACCAAAGAGGATAGGCGAGAGGGTGAGAGTGAGCGTAGGTTCCGCCGAAAGGTGACATGTGGAGGAGTGTGTGTTGTGTTCTGGGGCAGATTGAGGTTGAGAGTGAGGAGGAAGTGATCTGAGGTGTGCAGTGGAGTGACTAGAGTATGGTCAGTGGAGCAGTAGCGTGTGTAAATAAGGTCCAATTTGTTACCTGATTTATGAGTAGCCGCGGTAGATACTTGCTTGAGTTCGAATGAGGCAAGCAGAGTGTGGAAATCAGCAGCTTGAGGTTTTTCAAGGTGGATGTTGAAGTCTCCAAGAACTATGAGAGGAGTGCCATCCTCTGGGAAGGATGAGAGTAGCACGGGGACGATTTATAACTACAAAATATATTTTAATAGGACTGGTGATGGTAATAGAATGTGATTCAAATTAGCTGTTGTTAACACAAAGGTGGTAAATGATTAAATTTCCAATCGTTTGAGATGAGCAGACCAGTACCTCCACCCCTTCCAGTCAGGCGAGGGGTGTGTGAGAAAGTGAAGTTAGCGGAGAGCGCAGCTGGTGTGGCAGTGTCCTCTGGTCTGATCCAGGTCTCAATCAGGGCCAAAAGGCTGAGACCCGAATGACTAGAAATAGATGTAATGAAATCAGCTTTGTTTACAGCGGACTGGCAATTCCAGAGACCAGTAGGAAAAGAGAAAATAGTACTAGAAGACATCGGAAGGGTACGCAGGTTGTTAGGATTGTACCGTCTCCAACAAATGGCATTGGATTTACCCATGTTAGTAATAGTAAGGATTAGAAAACACATGGTGTAAGAGCTCACAAGCAGAAAGATCAGGTGAAAATTGAGTAGAAGAGAGAGGAAACAACAAGAAGATAAAACAACTGACGAGAAATTAATACTCAAGTGCCTTGTCGGTGTCCTTGCTCGGTGGAGTCGCACAGGTAGAGTTGTTGGTCTTTACACTCTTCGGTCTTCACACGATGAGGGCTTCACACCACAGCTGCCGCGGTGCACTAACCCATGGGCGTAGGTTTAGGGGGGGACGCTAGGTACTAGTCCCAATCAATATTTTAAAATGACAAAATTGTCCCCACCAATATTTGTGAGAGAATTACGAGGCGGCCGCCTCCGTCAAATTAGGTGCCGCCTTCTGCTCTCGACAAAACTCGGATAGACAGTCACATGCTCAGATACACTTTTTCCACTGTGACGGTTCTGTTGGGTTCCTGTGTCCATTCTGTCCTGTGTCCATCAATCATATTACATGCGCTTCTTGAGGCACACGCGCGCGCGATCTCTTGCTCTCTCTTCCTCTCTGTGCGTGCGCTACGCGGTTTGGAGCACAGTCTCTGTCTCGCGGGCGCGCTCGCTCTAGATTCCGGGAGGTTTTAACTAATTCGCGGGCATCAGTGAGCCGCTATCAATATGCGGGAGACTCCCGGGATGTCTGTATTTCTATACTGAAATAATATCGGCATTATTATTGATTTTCATTAGGTAATGTTTTTGGTGCCCCCTCAGCTCTTGGTGCCCTACGCACAGCGCGTGGTGGGAGCGTTGGCGCTGAGCATACATTTAATAAAATAAGGGGGGAAATGCCCTTTATAAAGGTAAACAAATAATATTCTGATATGATTGTTTTCCAACAGTGACGTAATGAAACATTGACAATTTAAGTTTGAAGGGAGTAAAGCCTCGGTTTAGGCTATTAAATAAATTAAATTTTGCCAAAAGAAGAACTTTTATTTCAAATAAATGTTATTTTTAAATCACCCTACTACAGTGTGACATTTTACCATATTATCATGCTTAACACTGATAATTTGAATTGTAATGTGATGATCAGATATCTAAATTAGAGAATATCATAGGTTTGGGCGGGTGGATTATTTATTTTTAACAGTGGGTTCTGGTGACTCAAAGTGCACCAGATTAATGAATTTATCTTTAAAATGTAGGCCTAAAAAAAATTCTTACGGGTGGGCATGCACCCTGACCCCCCTAGAGGTACCGAGGTCCATCCACAAAAGTACTGTGGAAAACAAACGTTGGTATATGAAAAATACAAGTTAAATTATCTTTTTAATAAAGTACATCATCAGAATTTTACCAACTCCGCCTAGTTTTGAGCCAGGAAAAAAACCCTGTTGCAGCTATTTGCATCGATTCCCATGGCCAGTACGACAGTACAACAGTACAAGGAACGCCGTCATTTGATTGGTTGAAAAAATAAGGGGGTGGTGTGGGGGTGGGATGTCCCCACCAAAGCTGAGACCAAACCTACTGTCACATTGTTAATGTGTTTTCTGTTGTTTATCATGGACTTTTAGTTTGTTTTCTCATTCAGTGTTTTTCGTCATCTCTGTCGTCATTTTCATTAGTTCATTTTCATCACCTGTCTAGTTAATCAGTTTATCACCCTTCATTGTCTTCACCTGTTGTACCCTCGTCATCCTCTGTATTTAAGTTCCTGTCTTTCTCCCTTCAGTGGTCGGTCAATGTTTGATTATGTTACAGTGTATCGTGAGTGTTTCCGTTTTGTGTAAGCTTTATTATAGTAAAAGTTTGAATTGGAGCTTTGTGCCTTTGCCTTTGTCTTCATCCGCACCATACCCGTGACAGATTGACCGACCAACCTAAAATGGACGATTGGATAAAAATTTTCGTCCTGGCCAAGGAGAGCCAAGATCTCCCAGCCTTTGCCCATGGAGGGTCGTTTGAGGGAACCCGTCTGGCCAGATTTCGCGGGACCCGTGGAGGCCGCAGTAGAGGCGGTGGTCGAGATGGACCCCGACACCATTCTCCGCTTTGGTCCCTCTTCGACCCTGGACGGTTGACGTCCAGCTCCGAGCTTCCTGCACCGCTGGTCCCGTCCAGCCCAGAGCCTTCGCCGCTGGTCCCGTCCAGCCCAGAGCCCTCGTCGCTGCCCAGCACAGAGCCCTCATCGCTGCCCAGCACAGAGCCCTCATCGCTGCCCAGCACAGAGCTTCCTGCACCGCTGGTCCCGTCCAGCCCAGAGCTTCCTGCACCGCTGGTCCCGTCCAGCCCAGAGCTTCCTGCACCGCTGGTCCCGTCCAGCCCAGAGCTTCCTGCACCGCTGGTCCCGTCCAGCCCAGAGCTTCCTGCACCGCTGGTCCCGTCCAGCCCAGAGCTTCCTGCTCCGCTGGTCCCGTCCAGCCCAGAGCTTCCTGCACCGCTGGTCCCGTCCAGCCCAGAGCTTCCTGCACCGCTGGTCCCGTCCAGCCCAGAGCTTCCTGCACCGCTGGTCCCGTCCAGCCCAGAGCTTCCTGCACCGCTGGTCCCGTCCAGCCCAGAGCTTCCTGCACCGCTGGTCCCGTCCAGCCCAGAGCTTCCTGCACCGCTGGTCCCGTCCAGCCCAGAGCCTTCGCCGCTGGTCCCGTCCAGCCCAGAGCCTTCGCCGCTGGTCCCGTCCAGCCCAGAGCCTTCGCCGCTGGTCCCGTCCAGCCCAGAGCCTTCGCCGCTGGTCCCGTCCAGCCCAGAGCCTTCGCCGCTGGTCCCGTCCAGCCCAGAGCCTTCGCCGCTGGTCCCGTCCAGCCCAGAGCTTCCTGCACCGCTGGTCCCGTCCAGCCCAGAGCTTCCTGCACCGCTGGTCCCGTCCAGCCCAGAGCTTCCTGCACCGCTGGTCCCGTCCAGCCCAGGGCCTTCGCCACTGGTCCCGTCCAGCCCAGAGCCTTCGCCGCTGGTCCCGTCCAGCCCGGGACCGCCTTCGCCGCTGGCCCCGGTCAGCTCAGAGTCCTCTTCGCCGCGGGTCCAGTCCAGTGCTGACCTCCCCAAGAAAATTTTGGGGGGGGGCAATAAGTCCTCTGAGGGGATCGTGGAGGCCCTGCCGACACGGTCGCCATGGCCGCCCGAAGGGTCCTCACCGCCATGGCCGCCCGAAGGGTCCTCACCGCCATGGCCGCCCGAAGGGTCCTCACCGCCATGGCCGCCCGAAGGGTCCTCACCGCCATGGCCGCCCGAGGGGTCCTCACCGCCATGGCCGCCCGAAGGGTCCTCACCGCCATGGCCGCCCGAGGGGTCCTCGCCGCCATGGCCGCCCGGGGGGTCCTCGCCGCCATGGCCGCCCGAGGGGTCCTCACCGCCATGGCCGCCCGAAGGGTCCTCACCGCCATGGCCGCCCGAAGGGTCCTCACCGCCATGGCCGCCCGAAGGGTCCTCACCGCCATGGCCGCCCGAAGGGTCCTCACCACCGTGGCCACTCGAAGGGTCCTCACCACCGTGGACGCCTGAGGGTCCGTCTGCTCCGCCATGGCCACGCCTTCATCCTGCTCCGCCCTGGCCACCTGCACGTCCTGCTCCGCCCTGGAGGCTTCCTGCTCCAGATCGGCCACCTGTTCATCAGCCTCCAGGGCGCCCACCCTCCCACCCCTTTGGATGTTTTACGGCGCGAGGACGCGCCTGGGGGGAGGGGGGGGTTCTGTCACATTGTTAATGTGTTTTCTGTTGTTTATCATGGACTTTTAGTTTGTTTTCTCATTCAGTGTTTTTCGTCATCTCTGTCGTCATTTTCATTAGTTCATTTTCATCACCTGTCTAGTTAATCAGTTTATCACCCTTCATTGTCTTCACCTGTTGTACCCTCGTCATCCTCTGTATTTAAGTTCCTGTCTTTCTCCCTTCAGTGGTCGGTCAATGTTTGATTATGTTACAGTGTATCGTGAGTGTTTCCGTTTTGTGTAAGCTTTATTATAGTAAAAGTTTGAATTGGAGCTTTGTGCCTTTGCCTTTGTCTTCATCCGCACCATACCCGTGACACCTACGCCCTTGCACTAACCTATTTATACCCGAATAAAACCTTGTTGATGAATACAGCTAGCCAAGCCCTCGTGTTGAGCCAAGCGAAACTCAAAAGTCACGACACAAACAAACGCCGCGTGGCATTGTATTTTATCAGAGTAAAACACAGTAAACAAAAACAAAGTTTCCTACTAACAAAGAACCACGCTAAAATCTACTGAGAAAAGTAAACACTCACCGACTGATGCTCTCTCCTGCTGTTCGATTGCTTCTTCTGGATAGCATGGATAGATGAATCTATAAAGATTCTCTACTTTCGTCAATAAAATTCTTCCAAAAATCGTTATGTCTCTCTGCAGCCAAGTATTCATTATTAATTTACAATTTTCCAAAGTTTTATCAATATTTAAATCTTCTAATTTATCCATCATCTTAGATAACCACATACCTAAATATTTAACTTCATTTTTAACTGGGATATTGTATAATGTTAAATTATGATGATCATGAATGGCCAATACCTCGCATTCTGACATACTGTATTTAGCATTAAACCTGAAGCTTCTGAAAAAATCTTGATTAACTGAAGTGCTAGGAGTATTTGCCATTCATTTCTTTTTAAAAAAAGAGTAGTGTCATCAGCAAATTGACTGACAATAAAATTATTCCCTTCTAAATCAATGCCAGATATGGTTCCCATTTTGAGTAGAATAGACAACATTTCTGCTACCATATTAAATAATAAATGTGTACCTTGAATGCAATGTAAGTCGCTTTGGATAAAAGCGTCTGCCAAATGCATAAATGTAAATGTAAATCCTTGCCTGATGCTTCTTCTGACCTCGAATCTTGGACATGTACATTGGGTAAGAGCTACAGAACTGTTTTTATATAGCATTCCAACAATACTAATAAATTTAGGAACAAAATCAAAGCGTTTAAGAGTTTGAAAAATAAAAGAATGCTCCACCAGGTCAAAGGCCTTATAAAAATCCACAAATAAGATGAAACCATCTTCTTCAATTAGATGACCACATTCAATCAAATCAAAAACTAACCTGATATTATTATGAATTGACCTATCCTTTAAGAATTCTGATTAGGTAACACTAATAATTTGTGATATTCCCATTTTTAATCTAGAATGGTAAATGGACTGCATTTATATAGCGCTTTCACAGACCCAATGGCCACCAAAGCACTTTACATAGGTGTCTTGCTTATAGGGTTGACAACAGCATTTATTGATCTCTTGAATTAACTGGATTTATTTTTCACGTTTCTTTTTTATCAGATTTTTGCTAAAGGTCATTGAATATTCTCTCAATTTATGTTTTAAATATTCCCATTAAGTACCACTTGGCATCTTTTTTACTTTAAATTCAGCAATTTTTTTTATATAAATATATGTACAAAAGTCAATATGATTTAGTAAGTCTGCATTAAATTTCCAATAGCCTTTATTACAAGATTTATTTATTTGTTCTATAAGATTAAGTTGATCACACAATGATCTGGTTAAGGGGGCACCTGAAATACTACATTTAGTTGCATGACTTGAAAGAGTATCAGATCCGAGCCAATAATAAATTCTCGACCTTGAAGTGGCATTTGGTTTGAACCACAAAAAGTGTCTGGCAGTGGGGTTTAAGTTTCTCCAAATATCAATTAATAAGCATTGGATAAGCAGAAATTTTTAATAATACTGTTAACATGAGAAATTTCTAATTTAGAAGGTTGTCTATCCATATATTCATCCGGTGTCATGTTGAAATCGCCACCGGTTAAAATGTAATCTGTAGGGTAACTAGTTTTTATGTCATTTATGACATTTGTTATGTATCCTATTGTTCTTTAATCCAGAATGGCAGCAGGTGAAAGGTTTGTTTGAGCGGCGCCCTCTACTGTACAGGCATAATTATGCATTTCCTTCAGCTTGAGGCTAATTCATTTCAGTTTTGGTGTGAAAGGGTCTTAACATTTGCCAAAAAAACTTTTTTGTTGTTATTAAAAAACAAACAAGCAAGCCCAGCCCAGGTGAGAAAAAGTAACGAAAAAGTCATGTAACACATTACTTTTCATAAAAACTAACTAAGTAACGTAATTAGTTAGTTTTAGTTCACACTGGTCACAACAACAGAAAAACACAGATATAACACACACTCTGTATTTTTTCAGAGCATGATTTTTTTAAATGCTTGACCCTGCTCTGGCTGCAGTGGTCAAAATTAATCTTGCACAATTTCTTTCCAAGACTTGGTTTCAGTTCAGCTAAATGTAAAACTTTCTTATATTTACTCCTGTGATTCATTTATCCTGTATACAATCCAGGTGTTCTTTTAAGAATATCGGACATGCAGCAATGTTTGTTTTGAAGTATGGCTGTGGTTCCTCTGTGGTGTTCTTCCATGAATGCTGTTTTTTGTTCAGACCGATTTCATCATGTTTCACTTCACATCAAATCTTTTGCTGAAGATTCAGCCTAACATTGACCTTAAAGGGGTCATGACATAAGAAACCAAATTTGCCTTGATCTTTTGGTATATAAGAGGTCTTTGTACCATTAAAACGTCCTGCAAGTTTCATAGCTTAAGACTTCCTCCCCATTATAAACGAATCATTTATTTAATCAAGCTCTAAATACAGCTCGTTCTGGATCCATGGTAAGAAGTGACGTCACGGTACGAAGTGACGTACCAGCGTTTGCATATGACCGCCTCCAGCACAAGACAACTACGCTTTAAGCGCAAGACAACTACGCTCATTTCGTATCACTGTCGCGCCCGCGCGCCTCACAAGTGTTCAGTCGACGGACAGCGAGTGGGTCTGTGTACAGGGAAATTACGATGCCACGCAGATGTGCTGTTCCTGGCTGTGGACAAACAACATCTTTGAATACACTGCGAAAGATCCAGTCGTCAGGGAAAAATGGATGCACTTTATTTTTTGCGGACGTCCCAGTCACGGCAGTGTTAGTTTAAGCGTTTGTTCTATACATTATAAGGATGACTGTTTTGAGGAAAAAATCCCAAAATGATGCTGGCTTTGCCAGAAAACTGTTGCTCAAAGATAAGTCCGTGCCGACTATTGGGCTCAACAATGACGACGCAAACTTACTTTTTATCGTGGCTAATATAAACACATTTGTATAAAAGAATATTGAAAATATGTCGCCTTTCTAGTAGGCCTACATGTGATAGAAAATTAAAAATGTTGCCTTTATCAATGCTTTATCTTCAAAGATGGCCTGTGTATGGATTTTTGTCCGTGGTAAGTCAAGTCAAGTCAAGAATATTTGTATAGCGCTTTTCACAATACAGATTGTATCAACGCAGCTTCACAGTATTAAATTAAAGTAATAATAAAACGTCCATGTTTGGTAATGCTAATCAATAGTATTATTGATTGATTCATTAAATTGAATATCCCCAACTGAGCAAGCCAAAGGCAACAGTGGCAAGGAAACGACTGTTGCCTTTGTCCGTGGTACACCCTATCATTTCATTGAAATTAGTAAAATAATGTTAAACTGTTAGCAAATGAAGGTATAGGATAATTATGCAACAATAATCCGTTTTCAAGTGTCTCGGGTTACAATTTTTTTATTAATTCAAAATAGTTTCACTTTCCATGTGGACACGGGCTGATCCAGTCTTCGTTGTTGTGGTGATGGTTCATTTTCCTCTGATTCTGGCTCAAACATAATAAGGTTTTATCATTGCAAGAGCCATCGCTTCGCATGCATCACCCGCTACTAAATAGTTGCGCCGAATCCGCAAATGTTCTGCCTGGGGGCGTTAATATTTGATGCACAGGCACTGACGTTAGCCAATCATATCAGTGGGCGTTAACACTGAACTCTTAAAGAGGAAACACCCCCAAAACAGACCGGGAAAACGTCATAAATCACTACATTTTAAAAGTTTTTTGTAAAAACTATAGTAATACTATAATTGCACCTAAGGGAACATAATAATAATAATTTAAAAAAAACATGTCATGACCCCTTTAAGAGCAGCACTGCTGAAACTTCTCTATTTCACAGCATATTACAGTAGACTTTTAGGGAATATTCTAGAGAACTTTTTTATCGAGCTTTATGTAAATCAACAAACATTGTGTAAATAGGATATTCGACAAAACAAAGTCTGATCAACTTACGATCTTGTTACATGGTTGGAACTGTAATTTATCAGACTCCTGACTCCAATTAGCTTTTGGAGAAATAATTAACTTAGAGATTGACATAAGTTTTCAACCTACACTGTAAATGTTTTTATGGTGTGTTGAATAAAGACATGAAAATGAAAGCATAGACTAAATGGCACACAGCAAAATATAGGACTGTGGTTTACAGAAAAAAAAAAACAGTAGAACTGGAGTACAACCCCTAACAGACCGTTTTCTTCTCAAGTGTTTCTACAGCATTTTTTTTTTTGTCACAAAGGTCTCAGATCGTGTTTGCTAGTATCTTCAGAGAGAGGATTTCAGACGCTGCTGAAGAAAATGTTTTGCTCGTTTGTTTTTTGCTGTATGAGCTTTGGGCATCTGGTTGGTGAGTTATAAACATGTTTTTATTCGTTGATATTGATATCACTGTGAGTCTATATTCAGGTGTGTGATGAAATGGTCCATTAGTTTTATCTTCTTGGCATATTAATTGAAGTCTTAATATTCTCATTTCTAGCATCAGTCTCTTTCCATCTGAAGGCTGTTCACTGTAACGGCCCACTGAAATTCAATTGCAATAAATAAACTTTAAGATCCACTTTTATACAAAGCAAAAACTGATCGTATGCATATGTATCATAATGTGCACCACAAATATAAATCAGTTTGGTCATGTGATGAATCTGAGGGGTTGTAAGTAACAAGCAAACTGAATGAATGAAGATAATTTTGTAGTCCTTTGATGATTGAATACTTACCTTTTGTGAAAATAGAGCAAACCGTTAAAAAAAGGTGAATGGGGTTTTGGGGAAATCAGACGTGTTTCGTCATTTGATTTTTTTGGGGTTCAAACCCAATGGTGCACATAGACTAAGACTATATTGCTGATGATAATTATGAGGATACTGTATATCTTTGCAATGCTTGACACAAAACGTAATGTGTCATTATCATGAAGTCAAAAGTGCTATTGTCAGAAATTCGGATTCAAATACTCACTTTTCCATTTGAAAGGATCTCAATTGACTGCAGTGTTCAAAGTCTAACTTTAATGTCAGTCAGCGAAATACAACAAGTTTAAAGCTTGATTAAACCAACTTTGAGATATTTCTTTTACTGTAATAACTTCAGTGTGTGACTGAGAAACTGTCTGTGTTCTCCAGTGTTTGCTGATGCAGTGAAGATCGTCTCAGTGATGGAGGGAGATTCAGTCACTCTAGAATCTAATGTTACTCAAATACAGAACGATGATCTGATCACATGGAGGTTTGGACATCCAGAGACTACAATAGCTCGAATCGATAAAGAGAAAGAAATCTTCAATACGTCTGTTGTTCCTGATGGGAGATTCAGAGACAGACTGAAGCTGGATCATCACACTGGATCTCTGACCATCACACACACCAGAAACACAGACTCTGGAGATTATGAAGTGAAGACCAGCAGCAGAGAGACCGCATACAGATTCACTGTTACTGTCTATGGTGAGTCACAATTACAAGTTTCTTCACACTGTCAACTAAAATTAATGTGGGCCTCAATGATGTAACTATGATCATATGTGCCCCATATTTTTTCAAGAATTTATTTGACAAACTATAGAGTTCAATGTGTTTGTTATCTAATCCTTAAATAATACTATCCCTAAAGGACTTTCACAAAATATTTAATATTGTTTATTTATACTTACCGTAAAAATCATCCTGCACTGTTATTTATTTTACACCACTCCTGTCAAACTCCAAAAATGTGCATAATAGAGGAAGAACTGACCCTAAGAAGTTCCCTAGGGATTTTAAAAAATAATTGTATTTCAAGTGAATTTCGAGAGGGGTGGTGGCATTCCAGTTCATTTGGTTAGATTTTTAAGGGAAATAATAAGGATTTCTATTTTTAGTCGAAGGTGAATAATATATCAGAAATTTAAATATAAGATGACCCCGTGCACCGGATCCTGTCAAAAGATTTGTTGTACATGTTTCAATGCCTCTGACTTTGTCTGGCCAGTACAAATCTAACAAGTGTTATTATACCAAGAGGAAACCAATGGAAAATTACTGCTTCACAACATCGTCCTGTGAAGTTAAAAATCTTGAAATGGAGACACTTTCTTATCTCTTACTCATGAAGACAAACATCCCTTCAAACCACACTATCATAAGATTAAACAACGAAAAGAAATACGTAAAACAAAATAAAAATAATAAAATAATAATTAAATTATGTAAATAAAATAATAATATAAGTAAATGATTTAAAGACAAATCAAATTACACTACATACATTTTTAATGATAAGTGACTATATAATTCAAATGAATTAAAAAAAAATAATAATAAAACAACTCAGATGTACGGTCGCTCTTATGAAGTAACACACACACACACACACACACACACACACACACACACACACACACACACACACACACACACACACACACACACACACACACACACACACACACACACACACACACAATAAAAATTGCCAGGAATTTACAGGATTAAAGATTATTATTTTACAATAAATTACTGTAATCAGAAATTCACAGTGACATTAAAGCATGCTAGGTCATGTCCTATTACTGTTAATCAACAGCAGAATGATGCTGACATCACAGTTATTTACTGCTCTTGTTTTACTGTGATTTTACATGATAAAGTTGTCTTTAACCATACCACTGTAAGAAATTATATTGTTTACCACTGTATTTTTTTTAATGCTTGACATACAAAACACAACAATGGTGATAATCAACAAATAATAAAAAAACACATACAACATAAACCAACATTACAAAATAAACCAACAACACAAACTAAAAATGAAGCAAAGTTCAGCAGCACAGATAAAACCACAGCATAATCTATTATCTGCACTGCATGCTGGGTACCTTAATGCACCGTAGAAATACAGAATGATGTTGTTTGTATACAGTACATTGTGTTTTCCAAAACTGTAAACTCACAGTAAAACCACTTTTTAGTCCAGTTAGATAGAAAGGTCTTTTGTTAAATTACTTTGAAAGTAATGCAATTATTAACCTCGAATTTCACATTAAAATGTTTAACAGTGCATCGGTTGTTATATAGAGAATCCTTGGATCCTTCAATAGACTATGAAAGTGATCTGAGTTCAGCACAAAAATAAAGTAGAAAAATAAAAAAACAGAACAATAAAAATGCATCTGGGTATTCTACATTTCAAGTCAAGTCTTCATAAATCTTTACACAATGCAGATTGTTTTAAAACAGCTTTACAGTGATTAAAGGAAAATTATACATTAGGCTGTTGTTCACATTTATGGTTAGTTACGCAACGTCGACTTTCGCCATTCTCTATCAGTACGTGTCATCACAGATTTGATCATTATAGAGATGGGACGTTCAGATCATTTTACAGACTCAGATCTTTGTATCTCTGTAAATACTGTAAACAAATCTTTTTTCCAAGTCATTTCACTAATTTCAGCAGAATATAATTAAAAAGTGACATGTTGATAGCCAAATTCCTCACCACATTTACTTACACAACGTTAATCACATTTTGAATAAGAAAACACTATAATGGAGCCAAGGCCAAATTATGAAAAAATAGAAATAGTTATGCTTATCAGGGTCTTCAGGATGTGCAGTCTGTTAGTTTACTTCACCTCGTTCTTTAGTTTTGTCCTGTCACATCTCCAGTCTGGAGCTAGTCGGTACAGGAAACAGTTCATCTCTCGAGTCGTTCCTTCTTTTGTCACGTGACCACTTCCTGGCTCAGTATCTTACAACAAATACAACAATATTTTAGTATTATTGACTGTATGTTGTTAATTATATTTAGGTATCTTTGCTTTATCAAAGTCATTTTCCCTATCATACGGATAAAGTTTAAAGCATTAACATTCAGTGCTATGGAAAAGAACCATCATGACATAAATTCACAAATGTATAAATTGTAAGAAAAAAAGCTACTATTTGAGATCAGAAACACATCACATAAAAATACAGTTACACGAGTTACAGTTACAGTTACACAGAATAGCACTACTCGTAACTGTATTTAAATAGGGAAAACGTGGAGGTGTTTGGTCGCTTCTAACTTCATCTCTGTTTGGCTCCTAATGAATGAACTGGGCTAAGCTAAGTGTTATCAAAGTGTCGCCGCGCGCCAGAGCAATTGAGAGAGGCAATTATCAACTAGTTTCAGTTACGGGAATAACATAGTTTAATATGAAAAACAGGCGGAATGTTCCTTTAAGCTTTGTATCAGTAGAACCCCGGTAGTATTTTAGAATGACCGTGCTTCCCTCCCTCATGTCCCCCTGAGACGAGAGATTTATGTATTGTGTGTCTGGGAAAAAAAACTCTAATGACGGAAAAATCAATTTCGAGTTTCGAGAATTCCCAAATTGTCTGGAATTCGGCTTTTGCTTTCTGCAGTCACCATTCGTTATGTTTACATGCAGTCTGATCACTAGTCAGAGATCATGACTAATACAATTTAATAGGCCGCTCATGCTTGTCTGATATCTCTCACGGAGGAGCGGAAGCTTCACTTCTGTCCTGATTTCTTCGAGGGGAGGGTCCATGGGTGGGTAAATGTATGGGCATTTTTAAATCTTTCAATCTAATGGACAAAATAAGTTTGCACAATTTACATATTAACGCAACCGGAGACGACGGAAAAACATTGAGAGAGCAGTTTCTGCTCTGACAGACGCAAGACCAGGATAATCTGTGAGTGTGTGTTAGAAATCAGGAATGGTGAGAGAGCATTGTGCTTGGTACGTTTTTCATCTTCAAACCAAACTTGGGTCTGCAGCCAATAAAGTTTAAATCCCGTCTGGCTAGAGCGCTTCTCATAATGTTTATGCATTAGGCAGAGAGTAGACGGTCTTGTGTGGCTGTTCAAACTCATTTGACCACATGAAACAATCCGGTCCAATGGGTTCTAATTTTTCTGTCAATCTCCAAAAACATGTGCATCATTGAGGAAAAACTGACCTCAAATTTCGGAAAAAGATTCAATAATTAAAAAAATGTCAACAGTCAGTTGTCAAGTATTCCTTACATATTCTTAATTCTCAATATTCCAGGTCCTCTGCCTGTTCCTGTCATCAGCAGAAACACTTCACAATGTTCTTCATCATCATCATCATGTTCACTGGTGTGTTCATCAGTGTTGAAAGTGTGTGATGCGACTCTCTCCTGGTACGCAGGAATCAGTGTATTGTCCAGCATCAGTGTGTGTGATCTCAGCATCAGTCTCTCTCTACCTCTGGAGGTGGAATATCAGGATAACAACACCTACAGCTGTGTGCTGAACAATCCCTTCAGCAACCAGACCACACATCTGGACATCCACACACTCTGTTACAATTGTTCAGGTATGTTAAAAGTAAATTATTGTGCCATCTTTTGACCGAAAAGTATCTGAAGTGGCATTTAAGTATAGCCTACCACAATTTTTATATAAATCAGGGGTAGCTATCTGCTCCTGGAGACTGCAGACTTCAGTTCCAGCTCTGCTCCAACACACCTGCCAGTTGGTTTCAAGAATTCGGCTTTTGCTTTCTGCAGTCGCCATTCATTATGTCTACATGCACACCTTTTGTTTCAATCGGACTGAATTCATTCCGATTGGTGAATCTGAATGTAGTGTTTACATGACCGCTAAAACATGCTGTAACAAAGTAAGATGTTATGGGAAGAAGGAGGCGGGAAACGGCGAACATTCAAGGATTTTAATAAATAAATAAACAAATACAAAAATGAAAGTATAAGCCAGCAGCCCCTCGCGGGCGACTGCTGGCCACACAAAACAGAAATAAAACACAGGCCTGTCCCCTCTCGTCCTTCACCGTCGTCGCTCCTCCTTTATGCTTCCGCTCCTCCGTGAGAGATATGAGACAAGCATGAGCGGCCTATTAAAGGGCACCTATTATGACATTTAAAATGTTCCTAATGTTGTTGTGGGAGTCCCCAACAACAGTTTTACATGCATGCAATGACAAACAACACTTTTGTTTTCGTATAATATGCATTCATTTTTACCTGATTTGCTCACCGACTCCCAAATGATTCGTTCAACGACTCGTTTTTCAAACCCCTCCTTTGCGCGACGCTAATCTGCGTTGATTGGTCAGATGACCCAGCAGTGTTTACAGAGATAATACTTATTTTTAACACGGAGTGCAATGATGCTTTTATCAATTAAATTGTATTATAATAATGATTATAGTCCACTATAGTTTGTAGTAAAAAACGAAAAATAAGATAAAGAATTTAATGTTATTAGCGAGCATAGCCCAGAGTTCATATTGTAAAAGCACAATCAGTCTTTGTTTGCGTTAGCCCGATGCATAAACATAACGTTTTTACAAAAAAAAAAAATGCAGTTATGTTACTACGAGGTATTATTCTATTCTTTAGACAACTCCGAAAACAACGACAAACACTTCACATATCTCAATACAATTGTCATTGAAGACCTAGAAGCTAAACGGTGCTTACACAACAAACAAAATAATTATTAAGCATGCTACATAAAATATAAAAGCAAAAATTATTAATAACACTTACAGGTTGTGATACGGAGGAGGAAGCTGATGCAAATACACTTGGAACTGAACCTTCCTTCAATATCAGCCAGCTCGCGAATCCAAGTTTGATTGCATTTAAAAAGCAATCGTCTTCAAAATGACGCGAACAAAGCACAAGGCTCGGACTATACTTCTGTGGTATAGTGAATTGTAGCCACTTAGTCTTCAAATGCTCCTCCTTGGGCAGATGAAAAAAGTTTGCTTTTGAGCCGCACTTCAGAACACAGCATCTCGTCGCCATGATATTTTCCCTGGCCTTGGAGCGCAATAAGTGGGCGTATCGTATTCAAATAACTTGACAAGTTGAGGTCATCTAGTCAGAGAAAAAGCTTCGGTCTTCTAAGGGACTGTTCGTTATTTATTTATGGGGCCACCGGAGGAGTTTTGAGATCAATAGTCAAAAAAGACTTGACCCTCCCTTCGCCAGCAAAAAATTTTTCTATGACCCTCCAAAATGATTGTGAAAAAAGGCATGACCCTCCCCGATCATTCATTGATTAATACTGGTAATTGCGCTTGGCAAAGATGTTCAGATATCTCTATGCCTAGACCTACACCAAACGTTCATTAAAAGACTCCTGCACACCCGCCTTTTTCAAACTGGCGCAGCGCTGACTCGCGATAGGTAGAAACTGCATGATTTGATTTGTTAAACATGAGGATTATCCGACTGGCATGGCCGCTCACTCTAACATTAACCTAGATAATTGTTCGCTGTTCTTAGGCGCATAACCAAGTGTGTGTGCAGAGTGTGTAGCGCGCACTGCATGACATGGAGGCGCCGATGCGATCAACAGTGGAAACAACTTAAAATACTCTATTTATGGCCATACAGAAAAGAATAATGCATCAGTCGCAATACTTTTATTTGTGTAAACTCACAATAACAAGAAAACGTTTTGCTTTCGTAAAATAAAATGAAACAATCAGGGCGCGCTTTCATGGTCTCCGTGAACTGTAGCGCGTCAAAAAAAAAAAAAAAAAAAAGCAGAAACATATCGTAGGCTATATAGCATACTAGCCTCAAATATATGAAAAAAATATCTATATAAAGCTTGATATGTCCACTTTTAAAAACGAAAAAATATATATCATCTGATGTAGGCTAATCCGTATGAAAGATGCATTTCTCTTAAAGGCGCACTTTACAGCGGAGATGTATGGAGACATGTTTGCAGCGGACACTGAGTTAGAAAAAAAGAGTTTATTAATAAACAATTAAAATGCATCGTTATTTTTAAATACATATTTATTATCATTAGCCTGTTTTTGCGGCAAGATTATACATGCGCTTGAGCGCAGAATGGGCTATATCCCATGCAGTATTTAAGCAGAAATTAACGTGCGACTAGTCGAATATTTAGTATATGGCAACAATACATTTACTATATTTGACATTATTTAATTAGTAAGTATCCAAAAGTATTTTGGAAACTATGATAGGCCTACATTTTTCATGATTTTTTGATGAATAAAAAATTCAAAAGAAAAGCATTTATTTAAAAACCAAATATTTTGTAACATTACACATGTTTTAATGTCACCTTTGATAACTTTAATGCATCCTTACTGAAAAAAAAAATCTGACTAGCCAAGTAAACCAACACATTTTTGAACGGCAGTGTACATTCAGTAGGTTATTATTTATTGCAATATAAACACTGTCAGATCAACAAGGTATCTCTTCATTTACCAGTCAAAGACGGAGCAACTTTCTGCTCTTATGTTTACTCCGTGCACTGTCAAGGTCTTCATCGTATTTATCGGTCTTTGCAGCAATTATTTTACCGCAAATACTGCATCGCACGCTGTTGGCATCGAGTCTGGAGAAATGTACCCACACTTTTGATCGACTTTTCCACATCTTTAAGGTAGCCTATTATGTGTTTGTGTCCTCGCGTCTCATATGAATATGTACGCGGAGAGTTTGTGTGTGTGTGCTCGCGTCTCATATGAATATGTGCGCGGAGAGTTTGTGTGTGTGTCCTCGCGTCTCATACAAGTATGCGCGTCGAGTTTGTGCGTGCGCGCGCGTCTCATATGAGTATGTGCGCGGTATCGAAATCTGGAACCGAACAACATGCCATTTTTCGATACTCGATAGTATCGAGGCAATTCGGTCGATACCTAAAAACTATCGAGACTCGGTACCCAGCCCTAGAAAAGACCAGGTATAAATGCCCTCCGAAACGCATTCGAGACGGATTTTAATCAGATCGCTCAAACCACTTCAGGGGAGATACCATATCTGCTAGATATGGGGGGGGGGGGGGGGGGGCGAGACTGAGAGAGCTACATGGAAAAATATGCACAAAACAAGCCACTTTGAAAGTTTGTTGTTTTCATGAATACAAAAGTTGGGTGACCCTCCCCCTAGACTAAAAAAAGTTGGATGACCCTCCCCTCAACAAAGAATAAAAAGGCATGACCCTCCCCTATTTTCCTCCGGTGGCCCATTCCATAAATACCGAACGGTCCCTAACGATTCATAAAAATGACTCAGAGTCGACTCTTACTTTTGAAAGACAATAACTTTATATACGGTGCACTTTCATATTTCAAACTTTGCAGGATGTTTTTGTTCACTTAGATCTATGTTACACACTACATGAAAGGTAAATTTCAAAATTCCATAATAGGTGCCCTTTAAATTGTATTAGTCATGAGTCATGACCTCTGATGATCAGACTGGCAAGTTTATGAACGTGAGACCTGCGTTAACGACCGGCAAATTGTGGGCTACAAACCTTTTCTATTATCAAACCGTTTTAATCTTACATAGTTTACTTTCTCAAAACGGGATTAGTCTATTTCATTCCTCTTGCATCTTGATCGATGCACAACAACAGGGACTGAATCGCGCTGCTCTCTCACGGCCCTCGACCTCGTCCTGCTCGCCACACATGCATTTTAGTCTGGACTAGACTCAAGCCTTGTCTGTGAAACTGGGCATTAGACATTTAAAGTGTACATTCACAGATTCTATGTTGGTAGTACCGGTATATGAAATGAACAATGTTTTACTATTTTTTTTTCAAAACAATTATTTTTTTCCTCCGTTTGGCCTAAAACCCTGTGTTCGTGGTCATCCAGTTTGAAATGTTGACTACAAACGTGGAGGTTTTTCAGATTTCCCATCACGGCATTCTCTCCATATTTACGATTCTTTGGCCGCTGCCTACAAAGCGCTGGATCCTTCATTGGAAACCGAAAGTAACTCACTCCCGCTAAATGTTTACTCTTTGAATTCTTGCACCTGGAAACAATACAAGTCGACACCATTAACTAAATGTTTGCTAAGAGGTATATTTTCTACTAAAGCAAGGTGGTATTTGACTCTGGCAAGTTTATCCATATCAGACCTTTGGGATTGGCCTTGGATACAACATGCCCAGTGCATTATGGGAGTTGAAGTTTTCCTATTTGGCAAAAGGGAAGACAACCTTTTTTTCAGTTTTTTCTAGTAAGGCCAGCTTGCACCAATAATAATGATAAAAAACCTACTGTATAGGCAGCCACATTTATTTGAAAGTCCATTTTGTCAACGTTAAATGATACCAAACATGAAAGGGATAAAACAATAGATTCACAAGACACATCATTGAACTATCAGTTTGAGTCAGGGGGAAAGGAGAGGGGGGCTTAATGGTGAGGAGAGAAGCAAGGTTGCTTCCTACACTCTTTCTCTCGATATTAGTGGGTTTGTTTTATTGCATGCTGTCTGTTCTTGTGAGGATTCTTCAGCATCAGCATCGGGAATTTCAGCTTTACACAATAATAACCAGAAAAAGATTTCATCCATAATGTGGGACAGAAACAAAACACACTGGGGGTTAGTTGCACCAGCTTTTTGTAAATTTCAACTGTAAAGGCAGGGCACCCCCTGTTTACACCTGGTATTAAGATGCGTTTTGGTCAATCGGATCACAAGTAGACGAGGGAGACACTTTCCCGTTTACACCTGGTGTTTTAATCCCTCTTTTGTCCATTTTCAACCACTTCTGTCCTGATTTCTTCGAGGGGAGGGTCCATGGGTGGGTAAATGTATGGGCATTTTTAAATCTTTCAATCTAATGGACAAAATAAGTTTGCACAATTTACATATTAACGCAACCGGAGACGACGGAAAAACATTGAGAGAGCAGTTTCTGCTCTGACAGACGCAAGACCAGGATAATCTGTGAGTGTGTGTTAGAAATCAAGAATGGTGAGAGAGCATTGTGCTTGGTACGTTTTTCATCTTCAAACCAAACTTGGGTCTGCAGCCAATAAAGTTTAAATCCCGTCTGGCTAGAGCGCTTCTCATAATGTTTATGCATTAGGCAGAGAGTAGACGGTCTTGTGTGGCTGTTCAAACTCATTTGACCACATGAAACAATCCGGTCCAATGGGTTCTAATTTTTCTGTCAATCTTCAAAAACATGTGCATCATTGAGGAAAAACTGACCTCAAATTTCGGAAAAAGATTCAATAATTAAAAAAATGTCAACAGTCAGTTGTCAAGTATTCCTTACATATTCTTAATTCTCAATATTCCAGGTCCTCTGCCTGTTCCTGTCATCAGCAGAAACACTTCACAATGTTCTTCATCATCATCATCATGTTCACTGGTGTGTTCATCAGTGTTGAAAGTGTGTGATGCGACTCTCTCCTGGTACGCAGGAATCAGTGTGTTGTCCAGCATCAGTGTGTGTGATCTCAGCATCAGTCTCTCTCTACCTCTGGAGGTGGAATATCAGGATAACAACACCTACAGCTGTGTGCTGAACAATCCCTTCAGCAACCAGACCACACATCTGGACATCAACACACTCTGTTACAATTGTTCAGGTAGGTTAAAAGTAAATTATTGTGCCATCTTTTGACCGAAAAGTATCTGAAGTGGCATTTAAGTATAGCCTACCACAATTTTTATATAAATCAGGGGTAGCTATCTGCTCCTGGAGACTGCAGACTTCAGTTCCAGCTCTGCTCCAACACACCTGCCAGTTGGTTTCAAGCATTCCTGAACAGCTTGATTGGCTGGTTTATGTGTGTTTGATTAGATTTGGTAGGTGGCTTATACAGTACATTTTTGACAGCACATAGTGAAACTTGCAATCGTAATGCAAAAAATAATGTTTTTGTAATACACTATAAAAAAAAAAGCATGCCGATAGGAAATAAACGACAATGAAAAACACATTTGTGCCTACTTTACAGACCAGAGTTTAAGAGAAACCTGCTAGTAACCTACTAGCAATGAGTGAGCCATTGAATCATTCAATCAAATCAAATGGTTTAGAAACGTTGCTTCTTTCAGGAACTACACATGTTGCTCAGAGACATGTATCGTTTCTGATGTGGTTTTGTTTGGAACTATTTCTGTTGAAAGAGCAAAAATAGACAATATGCGTCTACATGGCACATATTGAGAGCTCTCTTCTGGCTCTCAACGAAGGCGGTCGCATTTTCTCTCCCTCTCCTCCCCCTGACCTTCCCTGCTTCGCTCCTCTCGTCTAGTCTTATGTCTTAACTTTAAGAGACTCTCTCCGCACTGCTCTCCAAACTAAAAAATCATGGATTTGATCAACTGGTCTCAAGACCAAATAATCCCAATCTTATCTGCTTTCGGCCCCCCTCAACCAGCACTGGCCTCGGCCAAGGCCACTGCTGGAACGACAACTCCCCCGGATGAGCACTGCAGTGAGCCGCTCTTGCGTTCCTTCCCCCATCTCTCACCCCCCCACCCCGAATCCCTCGCCTTCGCCGCTTTGTACCCCCCAGCCTGGCGGGCGGGTCTGTGACCAGCGCCGAAAGGCTGCAGGACCGGATGGCTGCTTGCCTGTGCTGGGTCACCTCCATCCCCCACTCCCCTCCCCTGTTGCAAGTCTTGTGGGTTCATGTACTGATTATGTGCTAATGTTGCTGAGGTGTTTTTTTTCCTGTTCCCAGACTGTACTCCTCACGGGAGCATAGTCTGGGAGTTGCCTTTTTTTCCCCTCACCTATCCTCATGTCATGCTGTATTATTTTCCTCAATGCTCTGTCTTCCTGTCTTGTCTACCCCATTGTCATATTGTATGTATGTTTGTGCATGGACAGGTTGATGGCTAATTTCACTGGTACTTGTGACTAGCGACAATAAAGGCTACTACTACTACTACTACTACAATGCAAGTTAATTAATATCAACTTTCTGTTTATTTAACTGTTCAATAATATCAATATCACATTTGCAATATGCTTTTAGGGGGAAAACAGAATGGTGTGATATATCTTGCTTGTGTGATAGCTTATTGCTTAACTATGTTATTATAAATATAAAAGTCAAATTATTTTATCAATATTCAGGCATTTTCCCCCCATAACTTAATTTTGGGAGCATTTTTGTTCATTTTAATGCATTTTTGCCACAATCCCCTGTTAATTTCAGTCCCTGTTGTTGGCATAAATCAAGATCCAAGAGGAATGAAAATGAAAAACTATGTAAGATTAAAACGGTTTGATAATAGAAAAGGTTTGTAGCCCACAATTTGCCGGTCGTTGACGCAGGTCTTACGCTCATAAACTTGCCAGTCTGATCATTAGTCAGAGAGGTCATGACTAATACAATTTAATAGGCCCCTAATGCTTGCAAATAATTTAAATAGTAGTTTAAATTCCTTAGAGTTGCATATATAACAACGAAACTATAGTTAACCAATAACCAGAGGTTAGTATATGGCTAGTACAAAGGCACATGCTTGCCATTATTTCATTAGTATTTTTTTGTGTAGCTCCCAATAGATTTGCAACTGCATACCAACTTAACTATTATTAGTCAGGTAAACATATCATGCCAATTAAATAATAATTTAATTTAGAAATAACAATACAAAACAACAAATTCTTGACGATAAATAAGTGTAAAATATAAAAATCTGGCATTAGACAGAATTGCCCCAACCCTTTTGCAAAATTTCTTTCAATACTCAGACCAAGACAAAGCATTCCCTAAATGGAGGCATGAAGTTACAGTTGGAATTTGCATTAATCAAGGTCCCAGATCTGGGTAGTTAACACCTTACTGAGGACAGAAGGTAATTTGCGTGGAAGACCCTGAGAGAGAGCACACCTATACTTCTGTATAAGCAAAATACCTCTAAACTCTTAAAATCTTTATCGTTTTGCTTATTTATATAGCACCTTACAGACTAACAGTAGTTGCAAAGTGCTGTACATTGCAAAAAAAAGCAACAGAACAATTAGAAAAAAACATAAAAACATCCATGTACTAAGTAACTAAAATGCCGAAGAGTACAGATACGATTTTAAGCTGTCTTTAAAAACATTTAGTGTCAAGGAAGAACTAACATCCAAAGGCAGATTATTCCACAATCTAGGACCAGCGACAGAGAAAGCATGATCACCCTTCAATTTGAGACGCGCACAAAAAATAGTTAGAAGAAACTTGTTTGATGATCTTATTCTTACGCCTAAACTGTAGGGCTTAATAAGCTCGGCTAAGCATTCTGGCGCAATTCTGTGAAGTGCTTTAAAAACATATTTCAGAATCTTATACTGTATCCTAAAATGTATTGGTAACCAACCTAAAAAGATATCAAGGGAGTAACATGATCCGTTTTCCCAGCATTCATTAACAACAATTATTACATGGCTTGGTTGAATTTTAATGTAGAATGTGGTCTGTTATTTCTTGATAACACACCGTTGCCATGAAAAACTGAGTGTTGCCATGGACACGGTATTCTTTAACGGAAGTAATACAATCGTTTTTAAATCAATAAACTCCTTTTTAAATCAATATTTTGTGTAAAATTATTGATTTATTTGGTAGGTAGCCATGTAATAAGTGGGATAATGTAGAGCGAGGCGGTTGTTATAGCGAATACAACCCCTTCCGGCTCCGCTTCACGTCGGGGTCCTGATCAGCCTGTCGGGGTTGTATTCGCTATAACAACCGCCTCGCTCTACATTATCCCTTACTTAATTCATCAAATTTATTACATTTTGGTTTACTTCTGTGGGGATGAGACCATTGTCGCACTGACACATTTTAAATGATACCAAACAGGTGTCATGATCCAGATTTTCTCTTTCTCTCTCACTATCTTTGACACACTCTCTCGCACACACACACACACACACACACACACACACCCACACACACACACACACACACACACGCACACTTTACGGGGCCATTTACCTTGGACATATTAAAGAGACATTTTAGTCTGTGAGATTGTGTCTCAGATAAGAATGCTAATTTTGCAAGAGCGAGTTCAAATAATAAAAGTTTAAAAAATAAAAGTGTATGCTCTGTCATGACATTGATTAAGGTTGTTCTGATGCTGCATTTTACATACAAAAAAAAAAAAACCAGCATCAGATCCGCCTGTGTCAGTGAAGATTGAGGTGGGTTAGATATTGTACTCATATTGTAGTATTACATTAATGAGCCATTGTATCGGCACACAGAATGTGGAGCAGATGGAGAGATGCTTAACTGTGCTGATGTTTGTTGTAGATCAGACATATTCACTTACACTTGATTCCCTTTACCCATTACAGCACAGACCACACAATCTACTTCACAGTCTTCTCCGACTCCTCCGCAGTCATCCTCAGTGTCATCCTCAGTGTCATCCTCAGTGTCATCCTCAGTGTCATCCTCACAGTTGTCTCCTCCACATTCAGACGCGGGCTCTCAGAATCAGATAGTGCTGATCTCTGCTGCTGCTGCTGTTGCTGGATCTCTGTTGACTGTTACTTTAGTCGGGATCCTCTGGATCTGCAGAAAACGTGGAAAAACAGACCAAGAAGGCAAGCATTACCTACTGCTGACACATCTGTTAAATATAATTTGTATTAAATAAAATATAACATTTTTGATGCTGGCTTAACAGCTTAAAGTTGAAAGGTTTTAAGTTTTACCCCCGGTTTCACAGACAAGACTTAAGTCTAGTCCCAGGCTAAAAATGCATGTTTGACCTGTTAAAGCAACTTGCACTGATATTTCTTCAAATATATTGAGCGCCATCTCAAGATGCACATCAGTACTGTTTTTTTCTAAGGCATGTTTTATAAAAGCTACTTAAATGTCCTAATTGAACTGAGGTCTAATCCTGGCTTAATCTAAGCACTGTCTGTGAAACCGGGCATACATTTTTTAGGTTTGACAGTTTTAAGTTTTAGTTTAGTAGTTTTAAAAGATAGAATTTTAGACATACAATAGATGGAATGAAGGAATGAATGAATGAATGAATGAATGAATGAATGGGAAGAAAGGAAGGAAGGAAGGAAGGAAGGAAGGAAGGAAGGAAGGAAGGAAGGAAGGAAGGAAGGAAGGAAGGAAGGAAGGAAGGAAGGAAGGAAGGAAGGAAGGAAGGAATATTAGAATGGAGGATTAAATGAGTCTAGAACTTATGCCCCAGAGAAACAAGCACACAGCTTCTGTTTTTTTGCGGTATATCTATATATTGGCATCGCTGTCGAAGAGTAATTAGCTGGTGAAGTGGATATATAGTTATAAAGTTATCACAAGCACTGTAATGTTTGATGCAGATGTCATAACGTCAGGAAGATTTTAAAACAAATGGATCATTCATAAATCTGTAAGATCTTACCTTCATGCTCTGGAAATACAAACCAGAACACAGAACACAACGAGCATGGCACAGAAAAGGGGCGGGGCTACATAAGGTATCACTCTAAAAAATGCTGGGTTGTTTCAACCCAAATTTGGGTCAAATATGGACAAACCCAACCGTTGGGTTAACATTTTTAATTGAAAAATGTAACCCAACGGCTGGGGTTGTCCATATTTGATCCAAATTTGGGTTGAAACAACCCAGCATTTTTTAGAGTGTGGCTTAGAAATTTTACATAAAATGGCAGCTTAAATTAGTCAAGTGGGCTTCTGTGTCGTGTTTTGAATTTTGATAGTTGAAGTCTGAGTCTTGGCTTATTTGAACATTCTGGGAATGTAATGGGATTTTGGAAAACCGTATGTCCAATCAGTTATAAAAGAGATAGAACACTAAGAAAGAACAGTCTAAAGGTTGAGTCAAGTTTAGTGGATGTAGGTTGAAAGCTTTGAAAGATTTTGTCTCAGAATTATAATAAATTCAAGCCAACATAATCCGGATATACTTGAAATAATAAAACATGTTAATGAAGAAACACATCTAATATCTCAGAGTTTAAAATTGAGCTCTATTGTTTTAATACATCTATTCTTCTTGTTAGAAACAGTTCGGACTTCTGAAGATGAGATAACTTATGCTGATCCAATATTCTACAAAAGAAATGTGC
Source organism: Phoxinus phoxinus (assembly GCF_949152265.1). Lineage (NCBI taxonomy): Eukaryota > Metazoa > Chordata > Actinopteri > Cypriniformes > Leuciscidae > Phoxinus > Phoxinus phoxinus. The sequence continues at coordinate 27,166,223 of NC_136895.1, read as the reverse complement.
AAAAACCGGTAAGATAATTTATGACTGTGTCATCTGTGTCTTGCCCTTAAGCTTAAAGCAGGGATGGGTAACTTCGGTCCTGGAGGGCCACTGTCCTGCAATGTCTAGCTCCAAACCTGATAAAAAACATTTTTTTTAAAATCACTTGCCTTTTTAGTAATGCTGAAGGCATAGATTAGCTGGTTCAGGCGCAGGACAGTGGCACTCCAGAGCCGAAGTTGCCCATCCCTGGTACAAAGCATATTTATTAAATTTGATGTCTTTTGTTCAATGACCACTTACTCTTTTTTTTTCTTCTTCTCTGTAACAACAAACAATTGTTTAAAATTAATGATATAATATAAATGTTATAGAATATTCAGATTTGTTGTGGTATTGTTTGTGATACTGGGGAACTTAAGAGGAACGGACATCCATTGTTTCACTAGTATTAAAGTAATTAAATTAAATTAAAAAAAAAGATGAAGAGAAGTGAGAAGTTATTTCTAAAGATCCAGCAGCACAGATGGTTAACATAAAACGGGAAGTTCACAGGAGAAAAAAAAAACCTTTAGTGTGAAACGAGATGCCAGTAAAGCTGACAACACCATTATAAAAAACCGCAAGTAAATATGCAAACTTAAGGTCACGTCAGTCCAGTGCTCCATGTCTTAATCACTAATAGCAAGACTATTAAAATTCACTTTATCATGACTATTGAACTGCTTGAGCAAAGCAGTAAAACTGACAAATAAAGCAATAGCGCACAAGCAAGATAACTAAATATAAACATAAAAACAATAAATTAACATAACTTGGTCATGCAGTCGCTTGTTACAATTATATTTTTAAATACTAGAACTATACAACTAAAAATGTTTGAGGCCTGGTTTCACAGATAGGGCTTAGATTAAGCCAGGATTAGACCCTACTTCAATTAGGACCTTTATTTAACTTTTTTTAAAACCTCCCCTAGAAAAAAAAAAAATTATCTTGAGACAAAACGATGGCACTGACATATTGTTGTCACGTAACGTGATGCATATAAACTCGCAAGATCAGGAATTCTTTATGGAGACAGGCTTTAATAACAAATACTCAGGAAACAGGATTAACTCAGGAGAAATACACATATACATAGATGCTAACATTAACGAGAACGGACAAACACTGAGGAAGAACACAGGGACTAAATACATGAAGCTAACAAAGGAGCTAAATGAGTAAAAATCAACAGGGCACATGTGACTGAAAAGACTGAGGATTACAACTCAGGAAAACTAGGTCACACATGACTGAACCAAAAAGATAATGAAACACATGCAGGAGACAGAACATACATGTAACAAATGTAAGACAAGTCAAGTGACCTTCATTTATATAGCGCTTGTTACAATACAGATTGTTTCAAAGCAGCTTTACAGAGATAACAGGGAAATAACGCAACAAAGTTTGTTTCCAGTAGAACATAGCATCACAGTCCAGCTTAAGTAAGTTCAGTGATGGTTCATTTTTGTTGTAAAAAAGTTATTAATTACTTCATTTATATATATATATAGCCGCTCTCGAGAAAACCGCAATGTCATCGTCCAGCTCAGTTCAGTTCTCATATAATAGTGCAAATGCTTACACCAAATTGTTGAATATTAAATTAAATGTCCCCAACTAAGCAAGCCAAAAGCCAATGGCGACAAAGGCGAAAAAAGGTGACGGTGGCAAGGAACAGTTGCTTTCACTTAAAACAGCAAAAACAGCTCAAACCTGCAGTTTAAGACTTGTCTGTGAAACCGGGCATAAATCTGTTAAAAATTGAAAACCATTTTCACACAAAAAAAGTGGTGATATTGATATTACGCAATGATATTACGCAGCGCTTGAAAATAGTCCCCAGCTTGGTAACTTCCAATGTGACCGGCACTAAGTTTGTAATATCATTGGTTCTGCTGGTACGGCAGCACAGATCCTTGATTATTATCAGAGACAATTTATATAAGAGACATGCCACTTCCTCAATCCAACTATATAAGGAAAACCCGTAACGGCAAAGATGGCGGTTGTATGCACATGTCCCGCCGGAAAGCCAATCATCTGCTTTTAACAGTCAAGCCGGGAAACATTTAAGCCTATCGTCTGGTTCCTCTGATGCATGCGCACAGTTGAGGTTTTGCGACACCGGAGACAACACCGGCATTCTGGATAGAGACGTAAATGAAGTTGGTGTCGTGAACCCTTGCGGATGCGTAGTATAAGTATAACCTGTGGGGAAAGGCGTTTTAAACCTTATTTTGGGGCAAAGTCATCAAACTTTGATTTTTATCATATTTTACTGCTGTTTCTATACATGCAGTTTTTATGTCCCGGTGACCAGTGAAAGTGTAGTTCTGACTCTCTGCCCATTCATTTAGATAGGAGCCTGGTCTTGTTAGTCCGAAATAGCTGCCCGGAGGCGTTGCCAAGATGGCGGCCGAGTGGCACGACTTGCCTAAAAGGACTTTGTTATTATGCAGGAATGAGAGTATAGTTCCTAGTCATATTGGCCGAGTAGGTCAACTTTTCATTTTCTGTCGGTCTCACTACACGATGTAACTACAGAAGAGTCAAGTTTTAAATAGGAAAAATGTCGAAACTCTTTGGTCATTTTTTGAGAGAGATGCTAACGGTCTAATCAGATTCAATGATCTATGCTAAGCTATGCTAAAAGTGCTACCGCCAGACCCGGAGATCGGCTGAATGGATTCGAAAATGGTAAAACTCAACTGTTTAACTCTAGGGGAGTTGGAAGATGAGCCTATTTGCAAAAAAGTGGAGTGTTCCTTTAAGAAAGAAATGAATAACATTCCATTTATAGACATTTATTTCACTTGAACAATGACCAGCGAGAAAGAACAGAGGGGAGAAAAGTACATATAGTGCAGGATCTCTATATGTTGCTTTCAGGAAAGTGTGACAACACTTTTAACAGTTAACATGTTATATAGTTCAGTGCATTTTTGCTAAAGAAGCACTGTTAAACTGTCTCACCGGAAACTGAGGCCTTAAGACACCCAGTGTGAGGGAGGGAGGGAATGCAAATATTTCTGCTGCTTTAAGCAAGTCTGAGAGACTGAAAATGTGAGAAAAAAGGCAGAAACGTGAAGTCCATGAAATAATAATAAGGTTGTTAAAGTTCACCTATTATGATATTTTAAACATTCCTAATTTTGTTTTGGAGTCTCCTTCCGTAACATTTATCAACTGAAGGTGCATTGAAGTTGATAACCCAGGTGCAGTTGTGTTGACAAACATGAACCAGATACAAAACAAATGAAACCAGGACGGATTAATGCACGGCCTACCAGGCACAAGATACCTGAAAGCAATGAATACAATGAACCAATCAAAACATGATACATGAGACAAAGGAACCACATGACAGGAGAAATGAGGTGTGTTAGACATCGGCTGCGGCTGGATGTAACCGATCGGTGAGAGTTGCCGCGTGCAGGAGCTGAAAACTGAGACGTGAAGTCAGACACTTTCAGCTTCCCGTAGTGACGCTCGCACTGTGTTTGCATACTTTATTACAGCTGAAGTGAAATAGATGCAATATTTGTTAAATACACAGATATTTCAGATACTTTTCTATTTAATACTTTATGTACTGCTTAATACAGCATCTGTTTGTACAAGAATAAAGTTCACCATAAGCCTATACTATCTGGGGTCTATTTTTTTTATCAGTTTTATTTTTTAAAACATATGAAAAGAGGTTTTACTGTTATACAAACTGATTTGTGAGCATTAGTGGAACTGAAGGTGTTCGAATAAACACGAAACACACGTGATGGTTGTGAGCATTAGTGGTTATGCTATAGATAGGCTTGTTGGACTTCATACGCTGCACAGACCGATCGGCGGCTGACTTGAAGCAATGCATGCCGGTTAGAAATTTTGTCCGACTTGAGACAGCGCCGACGCGATCAAAATAAAACGGATTGAAAAAAATGTAGACCCCACTTCATTGATAGTTGTTAAAATGTATTCTTGTACAAACAGACAATATGTTTAGCAGTACATAAAGTATTAAATAGAAAAGTATCTGAAACATCTATGTATTTGACAAATATTGCATTTATTTCACTTCAGCTGTGATAATAAAGTATGCAAACACAGCACGATCGTAACTACGGGAAGCTGAAAGTGTCCGACTCCACGTTTCTGTTTTGAGCTTCTCCACGCCTGAACACGGAAACTCTCTCCGATCGGCAACACACCTGATGTGTCCGACTTGAAGCGGCGATGCGTAGACAGATCGGTGTATGACATCAAAGTACCATGAGAGCGATTAGAGAGCAGACAGCTCCATATTGTAACTGTCACTTTGTGCATTTACGGTAATTCGAGGTACAATGAGACCTGCGCATGTCGGTTAGAGTAGGCTATGGCCTCATCCACACTACTGCGTTTTAGTTTAGAAACGGAGAATGAAAACAAATACGATCTCCGTCCACACCAGCGTTTTAGCTGCGTATTAGAATCAATCTCCGTCCACATTAAAACGACTGAAAACGCGGATCACGTGACCATTCACCAACACTGGGCATGCGCGTGCCGGTGTAAACAGGCGCATGTAGGCAGTTATAAGATTGTAAAATGCATTATTTACTTGCACAACAGCTGCTAGCAAAGACATCAACGCCAGTAACGCTTGTAATTCGTTATCCATGTTGCAGTCACTAACGTTTCGTAGTCCAGGCTGTTTTTGTATGTTTTCTTCCCGGAGACGGGTCATGTGATGGGTGGCTGACGAATCAGGGAAGGATACGCCATGACTGATGACACCCAATCATAGAGCCGAGCGTGAGCCTCTGCGTCATCGTTTGTAAAGTCCTCCGTTCTGACCGTCTTCACCAAAACGCCCTCCGGAGATTCAAAACGCAAAACGAGGTCGGCTGCGTTTCTAAACTTCTCCGTTTTAGGTCTTAATTTTTGCCGTTGTAGTCTGGACGGGAGGTGCAAACATAGCAAAAGGTCTCCGTTTCTAAACGAAAACGCAGTAGTGTGGATGGGGCCTATGTCAGTAATAGAGGAGAAGAGATAACCGCTCTACCGAGTTTTGTACACTTTCTTTTATTTCCCTTTCTATTTGTAACCAGAGTTGAATGTTTATTTGTATGCTTTTTCTCACTCAATCCCAATGTATGCGGATCTAAGTCATTTTATTAAACCCGGGGAAAATACGCCATCTCTTGTCTCTCGTGCATCTTTTCCTCTGACACCACATATTGTTTTTCTCTCTGGGCAACAACATCTCAACTTTGCGTTACAATATGCTTGCAAATCCTCGGTCTGCGCAGCACCGCTTCAAGTTGAGCGTGAAGCTAGAATTACCAATATTTTAACACATTAATGTTATTCTGTAAACGCTATTTCTGTAAAATGGTGGTTATTAATAATTATGGCTGAAATAATTATTTTATAATTATTAAATCAATATTTATGTCGATTAGCTCTATAACATCTACTATGTTTTTATTTTAGATGTATTGAGGGTACTTTTTTGTGTGTGGATATATTCATGCATGCATTACATTAATTAAAAATCATTATTTTTACCATTTTGGGTAACTGTTGATTCACAACCAAGTTCTGTGCGACTGACACTAGGGGGCGAAATGCGATAATCGTATGCGAATGTCTTGTGCCGTGGAAAGGCGGCTTTAGGCCGGTGACACACTGGATGCGTGGCGTGAGCGTCTCAGCTGCGTGGCGTGTCCGTTTTTATTTCGGCTCCCATGTTAACAGGTTAGAGCTTGCAGACTGCCTGCGTGAGACGCGCGTCTCAGGCGCGGCATGAGCCGCGCGGAAAACGTGTGCATGCTAGAAATAGAACCGACGCCTATTTTTCACGCGACACGCAAGCGTGTTGGAAGCGTTTCCAGGCAAAATTGAATAGGAAAATATGTTTATATGTCATTTTGTACACAATTACATATTAATTAATGACATTTTAATGTTTGAAAGTCTATAGGTTGACATAAATTCAGATATAAATGTAATTAAAAAAAATAAAAAAAATATCGATTTTCAAATATTGCAGCTGTCAAACATAGTCTATTTTTGAAAATCTGATTTTGGAAGGTGTAGGTGTGTGAAAAAAGTTTAAACTGTTGTCGTGAAGCCTGGTCTATCGGCGGCATCCCTCTGTCACCTACAGCAGCAGCAGCGCGCCGACGCTTCTGGTGTGTAAAGACACAGAAAACGCGACGCATCCGCCACGCAGCTGACACGCAACAGAAACGCCACGCTCACGCCACGCATCCAGTGTGTCACCGGCCTTACAGTGTGTTTCGGACAGGAAACCTGTCCATATCTGAATTTCAGCTCTGGATCTTCCACAGCACTTGTATACACACCGTAGTTTTACCGTAGAAGATGGCTGTGTCACATGTGATCTTGTTATTTGTACACGCTGTGACTATACAAATCACAACATATAAATAGGAAAATGTTGGCGTTATTTTGTCACTTATAGGGAGCAGTATGCTAGCTGGAGCCGTTTACCTCCAGTCTTTGTGCTAAGCTAGGCTAGCGGTTGGTGCGTCAGACAGAGTTACGGCACGCACGGAGATGAAAAGAGTATGTGTGGACTTATCTAACTCTGGGGGATACTGTGAATAAGCTAAAGTCCCAAAAAGTCGGCGTGGTCCTTTAATAAAAGGCAATCTGGCACTGAAATGTGTTGCTTTTGATATCATGCTAAGTGCTCGCTGTCGCTGCTGTTAGTTTAGTGTCAAGCAGTTTCTCTAAATAACACTGCTTGGCGTTGTTATTTAGTCTCTCCCGATAGAGACTAAATCCCTCTCCTTTCGCTTCATCCTTCTCCATTTATTTCCAAGAAACTGCGGCGTATCGCAAAATGCAAACAAATATCAAGCTGCTCTATCTCTCTGTCGCTATTTCTCTCTGTCTCACTGTCTAAGTAACCTTGGCAACGGATAGCATATCCATCCAAGATGGCGGCGCCTTCCCGAAATTCAACGCGGTGTGAAATGCGTAACAATTATTCTTATTCTCTCTATATTACACACTGCATTAAAGGTAATTTTTGCAAAAAGCATAATAGGGGCACTTTAAATATTGACAATAAAGTCTGCATTTAAACTCAAGTGTACTGCTTTAAAAACAGTGTATGTGAATGTTTAAACAGATGCTTCCCATGTTTCCCAAAAGCATCATTAGCCAACTATGGTCGCAAGTTCTGTCGTTATCAGCCGTTCAACGAGTCGGCGTTCCCCGAAACCAACGTTCTAACGAACATTCGCAAACATCATCGCAAAGTTGTGTGTTTGGAACGACAGCTCTCGACCTGTGGTTAGAAGCAGAGTTTATTGTATTTACTTGGTATCGGATCGATACCGAATTTTGCAGTATCGCCCACCCCTATAAGCTAGTTCTTAGGCACATGCGCACTTTTCAAAAACGGTACTTAAAATCTCTTGACAAATTAAAAGACAAATGACATTTGTATGTATTCTAAATAAAAGAAACACATTGTAATGAATGTCAGCTTGCTTATTTGGCTCAAGATAAGGATTTATTGAGTCCACATGTCAAGCAAACAAAAAAACTATGCTTCTAACCACAGGTCGGGAGCTGTCGTTCCAAACACACAACTCTGCGATGATGTTTGCGAATGTTCGTTAGAACGTTGGTTTCGGGGAACACCGACTCTTATTTGATCAAATATACAGTAAAACTGTAATATTGTTACAATTTAACATAGGCTATCTGTTTTCTATGTCATAGTAAACTGTAATTTATTCCTGAGATCAAAGCTGAATTTTCGGCCTGTGAGGTCAGCGAAGCACCAGTATCGAACACTCTCTGTGATTGATTGGTTTCGTCTTGTATCCAGATGACTAGGAGAAATCGTTCCTACACAATTATCCACTAACATTCGCACTTATTTAACGCACTGAATTGCGTAATTTAACATTTTAATTTAATAAAGATTATTGGTAAAAAACACACACATTTGGATTTATATTTTTATGTGAGGATCGATCCTTTTCGATACCACGTCAGTATCTTCAGGATCGATATGGTTGAATGATCACTTTGCGACAATACTGTTTCGGGAAACAGTCGTGACTCTTGACTAGTTGCTTGATTTCTTCAACAACGCATCGTACTATGGTAGTTAAGCAGCGAGTTATGTCGTTGTAAGAGAAATGCATCCCAGAGCAGCTGCGGTTACGTAAAACTACCGATGGTACCGATCAAAGTTGTCGATAGTCGGTAAAAAAAAAAAAAAGTGATCTCTAAATTAGGCTATTATAGACAGTGGACTAAACGCTACTACAGTTAGCTGTCTCATTCCAAGATCTTTTTGTGTGAAGTAAACAAATCCCTCACACTCAATTTTTCATAACTCGCCAGTTTGTACTTAATAAACCATTAAAAACATTTGGTGCGAGGTCACAGTGTTTGGGTTCGCGTGCTCACAAGGTTTGCGAAAAGGCTACAGGCTAACACACTCGAGGTTAGAGCCAGAGCAGACGACAGGAGGAAGCGTGCAAAAGAAAACTAGTGTGTGGGACCATTTCACTAAAAAGAATGACACAGATGTAAGTTGCAACTTGTGTGATACAGTGCTTAAATATGGAAACGCATTACATCTACATTTCAGTGGTAACAGATAAGGTGATGATGATCATCATCTTTCATTATTATTGTTAGCACTGCCTCAAACTAAAGCGGCGTCTCTTCGGAGCTGTCATTTTCTTAAATGAGCCGTGGCAATGTTTCAAATGAGCTGCTAACGCTAGACAAACGCCTTTATTTTCAACGTAATCACCTTGTACCCAAACCATTTCGAAACTAAGGAGCCATTTGTCCTTCGATTACATATAAGCTCCTCGGCGCCGCATTTGCGGCAGTGTGTGTGTGAGTGGAGGCAGAACGGCAGAGAGTTGCGAAATTGCAGGCGCGGCTCGAAATGGCTGTTTCGTTATATAGCGTAGGCTATAGTGTAGCATATTTTAAACTAATCGGTTAACCGGTTTCAACCGGCTAATGAGGCTCGGTGGTCGGTCAAGACATTTTTTAGTTTTCGCCATCCCTACTATCAGCTAGTAAATTAGCATTTTCATTTAGCCCTTCTGGCGTAAAAAAATAATAAAATTTACTTGTCTGAATAAATTTGCCTACGGTTGTTCTGGTAACCAAGAGCACACTCATTAGATACTGCAATAATAGCCTGTTGGCAAAAATAATGACAAATGCTCTAGTCAGTATTTGTGTTTGTGCTCTGGAGAATGTCAAATATTTATATTACGGTAGTCACAATCCACTCATCGGTCAAGATACGACAAGTTTTTTTCTCAGTGCTGATGCCGAGTTCTGAATGTTTGCGAATCCTCTCATCATAACAAACAGAGTGTAGACACGAAAAGAGATTCGTTGTACAGTGTAGACAGCCTCATTGATTATAACAGAACTTTATGAGATTGCGCACCAAAAGCGGACCAAACAAGCGTGGTACGCTTTCAAACGAACTCTCTGGAGCGGTTAGTTTGTGGTGAGAACGTGATCCGACCTTGAACAGACCCAACTGCCAAAGAACTGCGCATTTTTGGACTAAACCAGCTGCCGTAGTCAGCTGCGCTGTGCATTATGTCATTGTTTAGCAAAATTAATGCACGCCTCCTTCTGAAGTGATTCGCCGCGTGCATGCATTATTTTCAAGCCGCATCCTCGCTTCATTCTCAGATGTTATTGTTTGCCTCAAGTGGTGTAGAACTATATAATAAACTATGACCAGGGATACAATCAGCCACGCAGTCGTCTCTCCATAGTAAAAAGAGGCGCGTTTGTCTGCCGGATTTTCCTCCTTTGTTTACTTCCAAGAGTTGGAATTTCCCCACACGTTAATTCTGACCAATCGAAGTGCAGTTATGGAAATACGTTCAAGACACATCTGCCCAACGAGTGATGTGGATGTTGTCACATGACTGCATTTCGGTTCGTTTCATCAACTGTATCAGTCCAGAGCAATCAGTGTGGAGTGAAAAGGAACCAAAACGCCTGAAAAATGCTACAAAGTATTATTTTTCCACCCTTGGTCCGGACCAAATGAACCGAACTACAGATGTGAAAGCACCCTAAAAGTTTTTCATGCTTCTAAGGGGACTAATGGCCACGTACACGCTGCAACGTTTCGGACATTCAAAATTGCAATGACTGGGTTAGTGATAACCATAGCACAGGCCTTGGCGACAAAACTGTTAAACATGAAACGGCTCAGATATTTGTTCACAAGTATTTATTTTTAGCTGGATGTCTTTTAGTTTTGTTTGTTAGTTGTATATTCTTTATTCTCCTTAATGCTTTCAGATCAAATGTCATTATTAACATAATGATGGTTATTATTCTGATGGTGTGAGTTCAAATTAAAACTTCACATAAATCTTGAGCATCTGCAGAATGACAGTACACGTTTAATTTCATGATAAATATGATGTTTTTAGTGTATTATTTTACAGTATTGTATTCAGACTCAAACCACAGAAGTATGGAGTCAAAATAGGGCCATATATATCTGCAAAATAAATCAATGTTTCGCAAAAAAAAAAAATGTTTTGCAAAAAAAAAAAAATGTTTTGCAAAAAAAAAAAAATGTTTTGCAAAAAAAAAATATGTTTTGCAAAAAAAAAAAAATGTTTTGCAAATAAAAATAGAGTATTGAGAAAAAAAATGCTTTTTTGCAAGTAAAATAAAATAATTGCAAAAGAAAAGTTAACCACTGAGAGAAAAAAATAAAGTTTAGCAAAGTAAAACTTCAGCAGCATTGACTGCAACACATATTTCCCTTTGCGCCGCTCCTTTAAATCCGCGTTTCTGTCATCCGTGCCTCTGCGGTGCACGCTTTCCTTTTGCGCTTCCTTTTTCTTTGCGCCTCGCTTTGTGTCCCTGATTTGACGTGGGGGGTGGGGTCAAGAGGTTGGGGTGTGTACAAGGGACGAAGGCGCGTCCTTCTCGCCTACGTCATCAGCGCGAGCCCCAGACCGAGTGGATCGATCGAAATGGTGGAGCAGTAGTGATGGGATTTATGGCTCTTTAAGGGGATCCGTTCCTTTCAAAGAGCCGTTCAAAAGAACGGCTCTTTTGGCTCTTTTTAAATATTTAGTCAGTTTTAAGAAGCCAGCTTGGGAGCATCTTAGTTTATCCTCACTGGGAGGAATGATGAGGTGAGATTTGTAGTCAAATAATTAAAACTCAGATATCACACACCAATAGTTGAATCATTCTGAAATATTGATTATTACCTCATTTGTCATGTGTGGACTATATTCCATTGCACAACATCCCTCTGCTTAGGAAGTGACATCACTATTTTGGATTTACCTTTAGTACAAAGTGTGTGTATGTGTAAAGCTATGTTGACTTATGTTATTCATACAATACCTACTCACAAATAAACATCAAAAACAAAGCCGGCTGCAATGAATTTCTGTGCAAAACAGCTTTTACTACAAACACTTCCACACAAGAACATTTTGATAAAAAACAAAAATATTTAAAGTTTTAAATATATACTGTAGATGAAATTAGAATAAATAAAATGGAAATGTCTAAACACAGCCTTTGTGTGCATCTGTGTGAAACACGCATAGGAAAAAAAGAACGACAAAGAACGGCTCCCCTCCAGCCGCGACTCGGCTCCCATCGTTCATGTTTATGAGCCGTTCAAAAGAATCGGTTCGTTCGCGAACGTCACAACTCTACGGAGCAGAGACATGCGGGTGATGGATCACAGGTATGTATTATTGATAGCTTTCTTATTATTATTATTAGACTCCTATATTATTAATAACAGATACTTCAGACCGGCTAGAGGGTGGTATTTAGCAGTATCTGTTATTAATAATATAGGAGTCTAATAATAATAATAAGAAAGCTATCAATAATACATACCTGTGATCCATCCATAGACAGTATATAAGATGGACACAGCGACCCCATAGACTTCAACGGAGAAAAGTGAAGCCCATTTGAAGCACTCACTTCCTGATCGCCAGGCGAACTGCGCAGGCTCAAACTGAGCTTGAACACGTGAGCAACGTGTCTGACAACTGTCAGTCTTCTAGTAGCTGTGCGGAGAGAAATCTGAATCATTCCCTTCCGAATCTCGCAGAGACGGAGAGCGTGAGTATTAGCTGTCCATGAGCTAGCAGTAGGATCAACTTTATCACTCTCTGTGGGCTACTCCCTTCACTTTATTGGACTTTATGCCTCCACGTCCCCCCGATTGGCCGTGAGCTTCTCCGCCGGTCTATACGGTAATTTCTCTACAGTGCGACAGAGAGTCGCGTGAGTTATGACGCAATCGTTAGCCTATTTTTACAAAAACGGCTTCTACGGGGCCATAACGTAAGGTACAAGGTAATGGAGCCTTTTATACATTGTCGAGTTTCTTTAGAAATAAATAATGGACAAATGGAGTCTTTGGACGCCTCAGATGTAAAGTTATTCGCTGTCAAAGTGACGCAAAAATGAATGGGAGTCAATGGAATGCTAACAGCAGGTGAAGTTCTGCTACAATGGCGGCGCCCGCGGAGGCTTCAGTTTCCGGCGGATGGATTACCCCCTTGGATCCATCACCCATCCGCCATTTCGATCGATCCACTCGGTCTGGGGCTCGCGCTGATGACGTAGGCGAGAAGGACGCGCCTTCGTCCCTTGTACACACCCCAACCTCTTGACCCCACCCCCCACGTCAAATCAGGGACACAAAGCGAGGCGCAAAGAAAAAGGAAGCGCAAAGGAAAGCGTGCACCGCAGAGGCACGGATGACAGAAACGCGGATTTAAAGGAGCGGCGCAAAGGGAAATATGTGTTGCAGTCAATGCTGCTGAAGTTTTACTTTGCTAAACTTTATTTTTTTCTCTCAGTGGTTAACTTTTCTTTTGCAATTATTTTATTTTACTTGCAAAAAAGCATTTTTTTTCTCAATACTCTATTTTTATTTGCAAAACATTTTTTTTTTTTGCAAAACATATTTTTTTTTTGCAAAACATTTTTTTTTTTTTGCGAAACATTGTTTTATTTTGCAGATATATATGGCCCTATTTTGACTCCATACAGAAGGCCTCAGTTTTAGATCTGGAAAGAAATGTGGTTGCATCTGTTGAGAGCATGAGCTTGAGAATGTGCTGGACGTTTGTGGTTAATGTGCATCTGTGTTTGCATGTCTTAAGGCGTGGATAGCGTAAGTGTGTTTCTGAGAATCTTGTGGGGTTGAAAAACTTCCACAATTTAACTTCCTCTTTTTGAGAAACAGTTTTACTTCAAAATAAAGAATGCAAAATGTCTGATAAAAATGTAGTTTCTGTGAGATCTTAATGTGTGATTGTGAAATATTAAAATGTATCATATAGCCTACTATGAGTAAATATAAGATTAACATTCAGCAGCATATGCATCTCTCTATATCCATGACCTTATACTTGTGCTGTGACCCTACAGATAAGAAGTGTCAGTTTCAGTTATTATTTGCAGCTCAAGCAACACTTCATTATTTCTGAGAAGTTTCCACTATACTTGTTATAACTCCTGGGTCCAACTATCTTTTCGGTGAAGATTATCATGTTGATCTGTTAATGACAAAGGCACAATCGTTTGATGATTAAAAAAATAATTTGCATAGCAATGCATATTTTTTTGCAAGTTGTGTGTATCATCCAAAAGCGATAATTTATTTTGTTTCATTCATTTGGAAGAGTTGCTAACTAAAATCAATCACATTTTCCAATAGCATCATCATAGTTTTAAAAATGTTCTATTACAACCACTAGCAGTGTAGCATGACAGACGCCAACCGCCTGAATCATGTCATGTGACTGATCACTCTATATTAAACCTTCCTTCAGCAGGCAGTGAAAAACACTCATCTGTTATACACTATTAAAAGCATCCAAAAATACTACCATTTAATAACCATCAATGGAAACAGATGCTTTTTGCCTACATGAAAGTTGTATATTAGCATCTAACAGCAGGGCCTAACAATGCTATGCTAACCTGCTAAACTCTGAGCCCCTGTTGAGTGTAATGATACCATGTGCTTACACTGTAAAACTAGCGCTCTCTAGTGTGCAAAACAAGAATTTACCACTACAAGAATAGCTTTACTGTAAACAGATGGGGCAATATAAATATATATCAAAGTAGATCAGCAAATCCAGTTTGAATCTAAGTTTAGGATTTTTTTTTATTTTTTTTTTATATTCAGGTGTATATATAAGTGTTGTTAAAAAATAAGTTTATCTTAATAAAGACCTTCTTCATCACTGACAGAGAAGGGATTTGTTTGGTTTCAAAAGACTCTGTAAAGATTCACTTCATCCAGGGCTCTTTTGGCGTCAAACGACTCATGGCGTCAGACCTTAAAGGAATAGTTCACCCAAAAATGTCTATTCTGTCATCATGTTCTCATCTTAACATGTTGTTCCAAACCTGTATGAGTTTCTTTCTTCTGCTGAACACAATTGTCCCCATACTATGGAAGTCAATGGGATCCATCTACTGTTTGGTTACCCATATTCTTCAAAATATCTTTTGTTTTTCAGCATAAGAGAGACATTCATACAGGTTTGGAACAACATGTTACACGAGGATAAGAACATGATGACAGAATCTTAATTAACTATTTGGGTGAAGGGGACATATCATGAAATCTGACTTTTTCCGTGTTTAAAGCAACACCAAGTAGTTTTTCAACCTTCATAATATATTTCCAAGACTCTTGTGATGGTACATCGACTTACAATAGGTTGAATGACATGTCTGCCATAGCCTGACGGGGTCTGTGTCGCTTTTACTGGCACTACAGAACTTCGGGGTTCGGGTAGTAACCCGAGCACAAGAAGAACTACAAAATTCGACTGCTTTACGGCATACCTCATTTCCCCCACTTCCTCAAATTCGGACGTGAGAGCCCAACTAACGTTTGTCATGGCCGAAGCAGCAACCAAACCGAATGAGGCAAATGTTTTGTCGGAGGAGACTAGGAAGAGAAAAAGGGAGAGTGATAAAATCAAAGTCCGGACGTGGATCAATATTGGTCCAGCGTTCGCTCGCTGGCGTGAGCTAAATGAGGAGGAGGGACCGATGCTGACTTGGCCGTCATGCTGTCGGACTAGTAATAGGGAATGTGAGTGTGACATCACGCGTTTCACTCCGCGTTGCATTTCGGGAAGGCGCCGCCATCTTTGCAGGATACGCTATCCGTTGCCATGGTTTCTTCAACAGTAAGACCGAGAGAAATAGCGGCAGCGAGAGAGAGCAGCTTGATATTTGTTTGCCTTTTGCGATACGGCGCAGTTTCTTGGGAATAAATAGAGGAGGAGGAAGGGAAAAGCAAGTGGCTCTATCAAGAGAGAATAAAAAACGAAGCCTGTTAGCGCTATTTAGAGAAACTGCTTGTCATCAATAAACATGGACCCGTACGACATGCCAGCTGCAGAATGGACGAAAGACCCAGAAGCACTACCACCTTTCACACACCCGGACATAGTTGGTATCAGTGCCTACAAGATGCATAGCTAGAGTTCAGAAGCTGTCAGTCATTAGAAGCCTATGAACAAGTCTGCTGCGGCTGGGTGCAACTTACAAACCCACAAAGTAACCTGTAAAAGTCGTAAGCTCAGTCACACTTTCTGGCATCATTCAAATGTGGAAATAAATCCGATATGAATTTGATACGTGCATTTGCACCTACAGATCGTACATTCTGTCAATGTAAGTTGTACGTCATTGAAAAAAAGTGACTTTTTTAAACATTTCGTGGTACAGATATATCTATAAAATTAAACCACGCTAGTTGACCAGCAGAGTATTCAATTAGTTTGTGTTAAATAAAAGGCGATCTGGCGCTAAAATGTGTTGCTTTTGCAATCATGCTGCTGTGATCGCTGTCACTGCTGTCAGTTTATTGACAAGCAGTTTCTCTAAATAGCGCTTCCTGGCGTTGTTTTTTATTCTCTCTTGATAGAGCCACTTTCCTTTCCCTTCCCTTCCTCCTTCTCCATTTATTCCCAAGAAACTTCGCCATATCGCAAAAGGCAAACAAATATCAAGCTGCTCTCTCTCGCTGCCGCTATTTCTCTCTGTCTCACTGTTGAAGAAACCATGGCAACGGATAGCGTATCCTGCAAAGATGGCGGCACCTTCCCGAAATGCAACGCAGCGTGATGTAGGTTCGCATTCTCTATAGCTACATTATTAGACGGACAAAATCATCTTTTAGGATAACTATCCTATGACTGCAGGCTGATAGTCATGTTTGTTTATTTATTTTTCTGGTGAAACTGTCTTGCCTCAGGCTATAATGCAAATCGATTTTTCAAATTTGCAGATTTATCTAGCTTGATATTATAATATTGACGATATATGGCTATTACCTACCACACACACATTGAATTGAATTAGCATATCCATTATGTTACTATAATGACGCTTGCTTGTAAACGTGAGCTACGCGATCTTTTGGTGTTTGAAAAAAATAAAACCCATGAAATTATATTCACATGACATGCTGACATATGCCGCTGTAAGTTACCTGGGATGAAGACATTTCACACGCAACACAGGCCGTCTGCCCAAGACGTGAGAACTCCTGCAGAGTTCGGGGGTATCTGCTTGTCAACAAATGCACGTGTATCCCCTGCTGTAACCATGACAGATTTTGCGACAGTAGTAGAAGACAATACTGTTTCCCAACTGTAGGGGGACCGCGAGAGCAAAAGCTACTTGGTGTTGCTTTAAGTGCTATAATCGGGTCCCCGGTGCATCTACCAACCCAGAAAACGTGAAAAGGGACCCAGTAACTTTGTTTTGATAAGCCTTTCTCTGCATGCATGCAAAAAAAAATAAGCCAATCAGATTTCGCTCCCCTTCTGACATAGGAAGAGGATCTTATTATAATAATATTACTGCCTCTTAATCTGCACGGTTCCAGACTTTCCACCCACGGCGCCGCCGAGCAAAGTATGAGACTGTTCTGTCGTTGCTGCACAGACGAGCACTGAACACTGTTTGACCAAAAAATGTCACAGCTGTCTTATAAAGACATCAGGGAACTGTGTCAACTTGTGGAAAAGTTAAACATGACGGCACATGCAAGTCCATGAGATGAATCAATGTAACTCCACAACAACTACATAAATGTATCCGCTAACCATTCAGAAACGTCCAGGTGCGTCTAAAAGTTGAAACTTCTTCCTGAGTCTCTCCGTAAGGCTGCACTTGCTACTGGTTATTTATGAGTGAGATTATTCAACGCATTCTCATCCTAGGGCGTCATATATTGACACTTTTGACATTTTGTCTACATCCGACGCACATGGCACCCTTTAGCGTCAATATGACATGCACAGAGCTTTGTTCGGTTATGGTTGGGTTTAGGTCTGGGGTAGGGTTAGGGTTAGACCGCTAGGAGGCGCCTTCTGGCCCATATCTATATGCGTCTCATATTGACGCTAAAGGGTGCCATGTGCGTTGGATGTAGACGATTTGTCAAAAGCGTCAGTATATGACGCCTTGGGATGAGATCGGGCTGGATTATTTGCGTGTTTTGTTTTTGTATCCGAAGCTCGTGTAAAGGATCGACCCTCTTCAGAAAAGCAGCAGCTCATTTGCATTTAAAGGGACACACACAAAAAACGGCACATTTTTTCTCACACCAAAAAAGGGGCAAATTTGACAAGCTATAATAAATGATCTGGGGGATATTTTGAGCTGAAATTTTACAGACACATTCTTGTGAAAAGGGGCATAATATGTCACCTTTAATGCATCCTTCGGGTTAAATCGCTAATCAATTCAAACCATTCTGCTAACTCGTTTGGCTAATTGATTGCAAAGAACCGACTCAAAAGAGCGATTCATTTATGAATATAATTGGTTCTAATTCTAAACAGCCGGCGGAAAATACCGGACATGTTCCTCCGGTTTCACAGACCAGGCTTAAGGCTAGTCCCAGGCTAAAATGCATGTTTGGGCTGTTTTAACTGAAGGCAACTTGCACTGATGCATCTTAAAATTTGTCAGTGCCATTGTTTTGTCTCAAGATGCACATCAGTACTGTTTTTCTAAGGCAAGTTTATAAAAGATACTTAAATGCCGTAATTGAACCAAGGCCTAATCCTGGCTTAATCTAAACCCTGTCTGTGAAACCGGACCATTATATGATTGCCGAAAAAAGTGGCCTATTAAATAATATAGGGATAAATATTAAAAACAAAAACAAAAATGGTGACAGTGAATATGAGTGTTTTGCGGCGTAGTTTAAAGCAGTGTGCGTGTATAACAGACAGGGCCTCCTTCATAAGTTAAAGTTAATGCATTATATTTAAATTATAGCAATTTAAAACAACACGATTTTCAAGCATCTCTTGAGCATGTATCTGTGTTAGTATCTTCTGTCTTTGTGTTTTTCAACAGGAGGATGAGGTGGTGTATGCAAGTGTTGTCCCGAGACGCTGAAGCTCCTCTCAAATGATGTTGTGATCACAGTCAGCACAGTTTACATGCGCACTAGAAAGACGGCTATGGCGATGCAAAAGAGGTGATGCGTTGATGTCTCAGGGCAAAAGAGATGATTTTAAGTGCATGTAAACATCGTCACTGACTGTCACTCTGAACATTTTTATTACTTTTCCTTTAAAAACTTTTATTTGTGTTGTATGGGCAGAATTTTCTGGTAGAAAATCAAACCTGCAATTGCACAGTCAAATTGCGTTTGAGAAAAAAAAAAAGCCAAGTCTGTGTATAGGCCTAACTCACATTTTATTATTATATTTCAGAAATAATGTCTGGCAAATAAAACAAAACATTTATAAACTTTACATAACAAGTGAAAATTACATTGGTATGTATAAACATTTATCATAAAATTTGAGCCCAAACTAATTTAAAGCCAAATGAATTACCGGCGTGTGGGAAATGTGCAATATCCCGATCTCACGGAGAGAGACAAAACATAACTATTTTACAAGGTGGTGATTTTGTATAAATTCATACTGTATGAATCATACAATAATGTAGACACCCTATCACTGGGGTATAGTAAACAGAAACAGATATTAGCAATGAGATCGAATTAGCCATTAATTCCCCAAAATGTAAATAAATACGAATTGTGTTCGCTATAAAAAAAAATCTTGCCCTGCCTTACCTTGCCTAACAAGCACAAACTATGCTAAAGTTGAATGACATAAAACATTTTTGTAAAACACAGAATAGTAGGCCTATGTCTAATTTGCAAACAATTGCGTTGACTGATATTTACCGAAATGTACAGAATTCAAAAATACAATGCAAAAATTTGTTTCTAGGCTAAATAAATAAATAATAAAATAAAATAAAAATAAAGACTGAGGGATAGACATGGGTGAGGTTTTAGGAACACAAGGGCTTCTATGTGTAGTAGACCAGTGCTAAAACCATGGAAAAGCAGACGAGCAGCTCATAAAACAAAAACCAATCTGGCTTAATCCAAATGTATGGGCTCACTTAACTATCATTCGGCCCAAATGCAAATATTTGCGATGTAAGGTTCAGTTGCTAAACTATTATTTATTGTAAATATATATGCTTTATGTAAACATGGCTTTGTTCTAACGTTTGTACTTGATGTTAATTGCATAATTTAGGACTAAGTAGCTTTGCAATAATTCGCAGCACATTTCAGAGGGTAAAAACGCAACTATTATAATTTTTTTATAATTTTTGATTGATTTGATTACTGGGATCTTGGATGTTAATGAATATTTCAGTTACTGTATATAATGGTTTAGTTTTAGTATAGTTTAAGTTTTATTGATTTATATGCCACATTTAATAACAACCAAAGTGCTGGTCAAAAGGTCAAACATAATTTCATATGGAGAAAGCTGAGCATCATGGGGCTGGATTGTATTCAGGAGTTTGTGATAAAAGAGTTTGTGTTTAGATTCTGTGCATTTAGTTTTAGTCGGTGAGTCATCGGAGCTCTTCAACAATTGTCAACAATCCCATAAATATGTAACAGATATTTACTGTAGATGGACGGTTCTGATGTTAAAGCTCACATGGAACGGCTCAGATATTTGTTCACAAGTATTTATTTTTAGCTGGATGTCTTTTAGTTTTGTTTGTTAGTTTTATATTCTTTATTCTCTTTAATGCTTGCAGATCAACTGTCAGACTCATTCTTAACATGATGATGGTTATTATTCTGATGGTGTGAGTTCAAATTAAAACTTCACATAAATCTTGAGCATTAAAATATGCAGAATGACAGTACACATTTAATTTCATGATAAATATGATGTTTTTAGTGTATTTTACAGTATTGTATTCCGACTCAAACCACAGAAGGCCTCAGTTTTAGATCTGGAAAGAAATGTGGTTGCATCTGTTGAGAGCATGATCTTGAGAATGTGTCTTTACTGGACGTTTGTGGTTAATGTGCATCTGTGTTTGCATGTCTTAAGGCGTGGATAGCGTGAGTGTGTTTCTGTGAATCTTGAGGGGTTGAAAAACTTCCACAATTTAACTTCCTCTTTTTGAGAAACAGTTTTACCTAAAAATAAAGAATGCAAAATGTCTGATAAAAATGTAGTTTCTGTGAGATCTTAATGTGTGATTGTGAAATATTAAAATGTATCATACTATGTGTATGTGAAATATAACATTGATATTCAGCAGCATATGCATCTCTCTATATCCATGACCTTATACTTGTGCTGTGACCCTACAGATAAGAAGTGTCAGTTTCAGTTATTATTTGCAGCTCAAGCAACACTTCATTATTTCTGAGAAGTTTCCACTATACGTGTTATTCTGACGCCTGTGTCCACCCATCTTTTCAGTGAAGAACATCATGTTAGCCCTATTTGGACCGGATTAGTTTTAGCAGGGAAGAAGGAGTAATGTACTTTTACCATAGGATGTCTGTAATAATAATGGCCAATTTGCACGGGATATAAATCTATAAGTGGGAGAGGTAATTCGATTTACACACCACCGTCACTTTTCTGTCGTCATGTGTGAGTTACGTTGCTTCCTGATACCCCATGCGCAAACACATAGCCTATAACCTATATTTGTTTAAAACAGTTTTAGTAAAATCACGATTTATTAATTAAATTCTGCTTGGATTGTGTTGGTAATAGGCACTTGTCTAACACTAAAAGAAGTTTTGTGCCACTAACAAGTGATTTCAACCTTCTTTTTGATCTGAATGGTGTGGAAAACACTCGAGTTTTGCCACAGACTCGTCCCAGCGTCTAGAGCGAACTGAAGGATCACTGAAATGGCACATTTGGACGGGACTAAAATCCCTGAGAAGCTCTGGTAATAATTACTTTATCCCACCTCACCATGTAAAACTAACCCCATCCAAATAGGGCTTTACACAATTATTTATAAATTAGTAGCTAGATAATATTAATAATAAAATGCAATGCATGATTTTTTTTTCTAGGTGTGTGTAGGGTAGCGCGGGGCACAACCTACACACACCTTGATGAAAAAATCATGCATTGCATTTTTTAATTATTATTATCTAGCTAGGCTACTTATTTTTAAAACTATCATCCATAAGTGATGATTTATTTTGTTTAATCCATTTTGGGGAGTTGCTAACTAAAAGCAATAACATTTTCCAATAGCATAGTAATAGTAAAAAAAAAAAAAAAAACGTTCTTTTTACAAACACTAGCAGGTGTAACACTGAAAAGCAAAACACTGTAAAGCTGCCATGTTATCCTGTAAGGTTACGTCATGAGGAAATGGACCGCCTTTTTGGTCGGTAATGCGGAAATGTCAAAGCTGGAACTCAAACACAGCAGATAAACACCCTCAGAAATTACACTATAACATAACTAGGGATGAATCATATTCTCACAGAATAAACGACGCCTGTAATTACATTACTGTGCTATTTACACAGGGAAGAATGACGATTTCGTCATATTAAGGATATTAAAGTTGCTACACCACCTTTTAAAAGTAATTTAAAATAATAATAATGTACCATGGTATTCATAGTTTTAATATGACTTATTTTATGTTAGACTGTTCAGAAACGTTCTGTCTGATAAAACATTACCATACTTTTACAGAGGTAAAAATTACTATAATAATAACAGTGTTTTTTATGACTTATATTGCACTAGAGCGCCATCTAGTGTTATTAATCAGAAATTCACCTTTCCAAGATTAGCTCCACCATTCAATGGCCACCTGGTCAACGCTAGTAAAGGTCAAATGTTGAATAACATGTAAAAGGTGAAAGTTTAGTGCATCAATGTTGATAGTTGAATGTACAGAGACACTATGATTCACAAAAGGTAAAACATTTAATTACCAGTATTGATGATACAGTTAGGCCTACACAAAATACTATAAACATGGGGTTAATACTAGAGACGAACTGACAATTGATTTTACATCTTTCTACTCAGATCGTCAGTGGTGTGATATTGATTTAACTGATAAATGACACCATCTGGTGGATTATTTATTTTATTTGTGAAATCCAGCAGCTAAAACAGCATTATAGTAATGTGATCTTAACACCTACTAACATGTTTCATTAACTACATCTCAACTCTTGGTAAAATGTGTTGGTCATTATGGAAAACTAGCAGTATTATTTTATTTCTACATGACTTTCCACTTCCATCAGCGCTTTAATAGGACTGAGCTCTCATGTTAATCTGTCATGTTTAGTAAATGTGTCTCTAGAGAGCAAGAGTTGAATCTAGCAGGGCATTGAACATTGATCTATTTGTCAGACATTACTTTATATTACTGAAGCTGTTGGCCGATTCTGCTGTGGTGGTCTAATTTTTACAGACTGAACAAACCAGACAATAGCAACAAACACAATTTTTGATGGATTTTTTTTATTATTTTATTAATATGCATCTGTGTTTGCATGTCTTAAGGCGTGGATAGTGTGAGTGTGTTTCTGTGAATCTTGAGGGGTTGAAGAACTAACACAATTTAACTTCCTCTTTTTGAGAAACAGTTTTACCTAAAATTAAAGAATGCAAAATGTCTGATAAAAATATAGTTTCTGTGAGATCTTAATGTGTGAATGTGAAATATTAAAATGTATCATACTATGTGTATGTGAAATATAACATTGATATTCAGCAGCATATGCATCTCTCTATATCCATGACCTTATACTCATATACTTGTGCTGTGACCCTACAGATAAGAAGTGTTAGTTTCAGTTATTATTTGCAGCTCAAGCAACACTTCATTATTTCTGAGAAGTTTCCACTATACGTGTTATTCTGACGCCTGTGTCCACCCATCTTTTCAGTGAAGAACATCATGTTAGCCCTATTTGGACGGGATTAGTTTTTACCAGGGTAGAAGGAGTAATGTACTTTTACCATAGGATGTCTGTAATAATAATGGCCAATTTGCACGGGATAAGATATCTCAGTAAAACTATAAGTGGGAGTAATTCGATTTACACACCACAGTCACTTTTCTGTCGTCATGTGTGAGTTACGTTGCTTCCTGATACCCCATGCGCAAACACAGCCTATAACCTATATTTGTTTAAAACAGTTTTAGTAAAATCACGATTTATTAATTAAATTCTGCTTGGATTGTGTTGGTAATAGGCACTTGTCTATCATTAAAAGAAGTTTTGTGCCACTAAAAAGTGCTTTCAACCTCCTTTTTGATCTGAACGGTGTGGAAAACACTCGAGTTTTGGCACAGACTCGTCCCAGCGTCTAGAGCAAACTGAAGGATCACTGAAATGGCACATTTGGACGGGACTAAAATCCCTGAGAAGCTCTGGTAATAATTACTTTATCCCACCTCACCATGTAAAACTAATCCCATCCAAATAGGGCTTTACACAATTATTTATAAATTAGTAGCTAGATAATAAAAAATAAAAATGCAATGCATGATTTTTTTTTTCAAGGTGTGTATAGGGTAGCGCAGGGCACAACCTACACACACCTTGAAGAAAAAAAATCATGCATTGCATTTTTTTTTTTTATTATTATTATCTAGCTACTTGTTTTTAAAACTACCATCCATAAGTGATGATTTATTTTGTTTAATCCATTTTGGGAAGTTGCTAACTAAAAGCAATAACATTTTCCAATAGTAGTCTTTTTACAAACACTAGCAGTGTAGCATGACAGACGCCAACCACCTGAATCATGTCATGTGACTGAATACTTCACATTTAAACTTTCTTCAGCAGCCAGTGAAAAACACTCATCTGTTTTACACTATTAAAAGCCTCAAAAATACTTTTTGTCTGCATGCATGATTGTATAATTTAGGCTGACAAGCAGGGCCTAACAATGCTATGCTAACCTGCTAACTCTGACCACTTGTTATTAGAGTGTAATGATACCATGTGCTTACACTGTAAAACTAGCGCTCTCTAGTGTGCATAATATGAATTTACCTCTACAAGAATTACCAGACAGTTGATGACCCCCATAGGCTTAATGGTATGGGGAAAACAAATATGAATGGATGGATGTCAATGGGGACCAGGAACGGTTTGGAAACCTTCCAAATATTTTATTTTGTGTTCAGCAGAAGAGAGAAATTCATACAGGTTTGGAACAACAAGAGGGTGAGTAAATGATGACCGAATTTGCATTTTTGGGTGAACTATCCCTTTAATGAATCATTCAGACTGAATCGCGATTCGAATCAAACCATTCTGCTAACCCGTTGTGCCTATTCATTGAAAAGAACCGACTCAAAAGGGCGATTCCTTAACGAATCGGATTGGATCTCATTCTAAACAGCCGACAGAAAATACAGTCACATAATATATGATAGCTGAAATAAGGAATAGCCTATCAAATTTAGGAATAATTTTGATTTTATTTATTTATTTTAAAATGGCGACAGAGAAAATTAGTGATTTGCAGTAGGCTATAGTTTAAAGCAGAATTTATTGCTATAACGGTCCATAAATTACATGATATGCCAAGGATTTACGTTAGAAAAGTTACAAACGATTTCAACCATAATTCAATCGGCAATTTAAAACAACAACAACATTTTTTTAAGCAGTAGAACAGTCTCGGAAAAATTAAGATCAATCCCAAATGTGTCTCAAAATCTCACCTTGAGGGATCCCGATGGCTTAA
Source organism: Phoxinus phoxinus (assembly GCF_949152265.1). Taxonomy (NCBI): domain Eukaryota; kingdom Metazoa; phylum Chordata; class Actinopteri; order Cypriniformes; family Leuciscidae; genus Phoxinus; species Phoxinus phoxinus. Next base: position 27,141,060 of record NC_136895.1, on the reverse strand, counting down.
AATGATGAAGATCTGCACCTTCTCCAGCTTTGCAGGTCTGAGGTTTCAAAAACTTCCAATGCTGGTGTTCCGTGTGGTTGCTAGTTGTTTACTAGTCTAAATCAGTTTACGAGTCAAATCAACTATGATCCTGGTCGGGTCCATCATTCGTTCCAAGTCTTAGTGATCTAGGCTACTTGCAAATTACATCTGTGCTATATTATTTTTTTGATTTAATGTTAATCTCCACAACTAACAAAGTGATACTTTCCAACTTCTGCTAAGAAACGTGCAATATAGGCTAATGCCACTTAATTCATATTTACAACTCATGCGGAAGTCCATAACTTTTGTTGCAGAGAGAGTCAGGGCGAGAGTGCTTGTGACGTCTCGCAAACATGGCGGCACGCAGCGAGATGTAAACAACTCATGCTAAACATTCGCTAATAAATAAATGGAATTGATCGAAAATGACACTACATTATATTAAAACCTGTGAGTAAATGTTTTCGTAATATGGTGTGTGAAACACGGATCCTCTCTGAACGGTAACTTGTGTACGCTACACAGGATTCGGTTGCTAGGAGAGTTTTGTGTTTGACAACGAACAACTGCAAGCTTCTATTTTAGGCTTTTTTGTGTTGATTTAAAGTTATCCTATGACTCTCTTGTTTATCAGCTAACAAGAAAGCCACTAAAACGGCTCTGTGTTTAAAAAAAAAAAAGTTTAAAAGTTACCTCCTGATTTCCCGATAATGTATTTTTTTATATTATTATTATTTAGTTTCATGTTATTTATTTTTATTCACGTATTGTATGTTTAATTTATATTGCTTTAAATATTTTATGAATTATGTTTTTAGGAGACTATCTCTTACTGTATGTACTTTACTGCCTTGCATTACCTTGAGTTTATTATCCTGTGTGTGTGTGTGTGTGTGTGTGTGTGATATGCGTTTATATACTGTCTATGGTGATATGTATCCCCTGTGATTGTTCAATAAAAATAAAAAACTGTAAAGCTGCCATGTTATCCTGTACGTCATCAGCAAATGGACCGCCTTTTTGGTCGGTAATGCGGAAATGTCAAAGCTGGAACCCAAACAGCAGATGTAAACACCCTCAGAAATTACACTATAACATAACTAGGGATGAATCATATTCTCACAGAATAAACGACGCCTGTAATTACATTACTGTGCTATTTACACAGAGAAGAATGACGATTTCGTCATATTAAGGATATTAAAGTAACCTTTTAAAAGTAAATTAGCATACAAAAATAATAATGTACCATGGTATTCATAGTTTTAATATGACCTTTTCTATGTTAGACGGTTCAGAAACTTTCTGTCTGGTAAAACATTACCATACTTTTACAGTGGTAAAAATTACTATAATAACAGTGCTTTTTATGACTTATATTGCACTAGAGCGTCATCTAGTGTTATTAATCAGAAAGTCACCTTTCCAAGATTAGCTCCACCATATAAATGGGCCTATATAAAACAGAAAGCTTTTAAATTAGTCGATTAGACTCATGTTTAGGATTGAGTTGAACAGCTGGTCAACGCTAGTAAAGGTCAAATGTTGAATAAAAAGGTGAAAGTTTAGTGCATTAATGTTGGCAGTTGAATGTACGGAGACACTATGATTCACAAAAAAAAAAAAAAAGAACAGTATTGATGATACAGATAGGCCTACACAAAATACTATTAACATGGGGTTAATACTAAAGACAAACTGACAATTGATTTTACTGATATTAACATCTTTCTACTCAGATCGTCAGTGGTGTGATATTGATTTAACTGATAAATGACGCCATCTGGTGGATTATTTATTTTATTTGTGAAATCCAGCAGCTAAAACAGCATTATAGTAATGTGATCTCAACACCTACTAACATGTTTCATTAACTACATCTCAACTCTTGGTAAAATGTGTTGGTCATTATGGAAAACTAGCAGTATTCTTTCATTTCCACATGACTTTCCACTTCCATCAGCGCTTTAATGGGACTGAGCTCTCATGTTAATCTGTCGTGTTTAGTAAATGTGTCTCTAGAGAGCAAGAGTTGAATCTAGCAGGCCATTGGACATTGATCTATTTGTCAGACATTACTTTATATTACTGAAGCTGTTGGCCGATTCTGCTGTGGTGGTCTAATTTTTACAGACTGAACAAACCAGACAATAGCAACAAACACATTTTTGGTGGATGTTTTATTATTTTATTCAGTGAAGTGAAGCAAATGTTTTGCATTAAGCTTAAAGCAGCAATACAAAAAATCCAGAGCTGAAACTTCTCTAATAAAATAAATAAAATGAACAATCAAATTTAAAAATAAAATCAATAAATTCACACAACAAAGATAAAACATCACCCGTAACAAATTATTAAAATTCATATTCACAATCAGAGAGTAAGATAGGCTGATTTACTTAAGATACCACAAAACTCAGAGAAATTGAGGTGAGATTAAGTGTTGTATAGCATAACAATAAGGCACAGTTTATAATGTAAGCAAAAAGAAATAAATGTGGAGATTATTCCTGCATTAAAAGCAGCATATCAAATTTCGTACACAGAGCAAAATTGTCAGAGTGACACAAACATACGTTTCTAGGAACTTTTAGAAAGTGTTAAAACTAAAGCGTCACATGTCATTCCTATAGTCCATACATGACATTTCTCATCAGATATTGTGTCTAATAATTGCAGAAACAGTAAGCGGCTTATCCAGTATGCATTATGTGCACTGAGTGACAGGTGACAGATATGAAATTTGATTTAGATTAGATGTATCTGCACACAGAGGATTTTAGAGGCTCACATGAGGAGAAATATGACTGATTCATTTTGAATAATAAAAAAATGTCACTTTGGTTTCATACTGAGGCTGTTGGGAGTTTTCCTTTATCACAGGCCCGTCTCTGGCTTATTTCTTCTGTGTTTAGTGGAATCTGACAAAAACAAGATATAAAGAGACAGACAGATTTAAAAAAAAAAACATGACACAAAATACCAGTGTTTTGGATGTATAGTCGGAAGTGAAGGGTTTTGTAAGACTGGAAAAACTGGTTGGAGAGATTGACTGGTCTATGAGACAAAGGACCTTGCTGGAAATTAACACCTGACCTCCCCCATGCAGTCTCACTCCCTCTCACAAACACCTAAAAACTCACACAAGAATATATATGTGGTTTAATGTGAATGATTATCATTGAGTGTTATGTTTAGTGTCATTTGGAATGTCTCAGAGTGAGTGGTACAGAAGTCTCATTTCCAGATAGGTAAATCAAAAGGAAATAAAAGTTTTTTTGAAGTTTAGAAAAACTGGCTCAGAAATGAAGCCAAATGGTCTTCTCCATCCCCCACTAGATAGAAGCCACCATTTGAGGAGTCACCTGGTCAAGGAAGATAAATAGGATTCGAAGGGGTTAGCTAGCTAGCTCTCTCTCTATCTATCTCTATCTCTATCTCTATCTCTATCTCTATCTCTATCTCTATCTCTATCTCTCTCTCTCTCTCTCTCTCTCTCTCTCTCTCTCTCTCTCTCTCTCTCTCTCTCTCTCTCTCTCTCTCTCTCTCTCTCTCTCTCTCTCTCTCTCTCTCTCTCTCTCTCTCTCTCTCTCTCTCTCTCTCTCTCTCTCTCTCTCTCTCTCTCTCTCTCTCTCTCATATTGAACCTTTTTAATTCATGGAGTCAGATTAAAACGAGATAATTGCATATGTGAATATCTTATTTAACCCAAAATACTTTGTCATGAGAAAAGACGGAACACGCAAGAAACCTTCCCCGTATTATTGGAAACCCTCATTGGCTTACAGTTTTGATCAATTAAATGTGTCACACAAAAGCATTTGTTCATAACAGTGAAGAATCCACTCAAATTGGAAGATCAGTGGATATATTAGACATAAATACCATATCAATACAATATTACTTATGTTAAGAACACTTTCTAAATATCTCAAGTTAGTGTCTTTTTTAGGAAACAGATTTTGATCTTCATGATTATTTAAAACAATTTAAAATGAGCAGATGTTTTAAAATAGATCCGATCTCTTCAAATGTAGGCTGTTTTTGAAAACTTCACCGATGTGTGATTTCACAGCATCATGAGGATTGAGACAGATGTGATAAAAGAGCAAAATTCAGAGGATTTCTGGCATCTGTCTCACTTTCTCATGTTCATAAACCGCTCATTGCAGTGAAACGTGATTTTTATATAAGTCACAATCCTTCATCAAAACAATTCACATTGCTAAAATAAGAACAGATGTTAATAATGATAAGTGAATGTATTAAATGAAATATTTACTTAAATATTTAGTTACTTACCAGCGACATTCAACATCTGTCACAGACGCTCATACTGTAGTAGAAACAGAGAAATATGGAACATAAATAACAAGAACAATAAAAAAAAAAACTTATACAAAACAACACCACCATAATTTGCTCCATATCTTCATAATCTGTCATATCACTGCAATCTTTAATATTTGAGTATTAATGATAGTTCTTTATAATGCTGCTGGATAAAGAGCAACATGAATACAAACACATAAGCACAAGAAAGCACAAGAACGTTTACGGATGACTGAACATCTCCTGCTACAGCTTTACACTCTACAGCACAGTATTTATCTCACACTGCATCAGCTGAACGCTAATACTTACACATTTGTCCCTTTTTCCAGTAGCCATAGACAACACCACCAACAGCAGCACCCACCGCCGCAATAACAGCAATAACTATCCCTGCTATCCCACCTGGAGACAGACCGGATCCTGGAACTGCTGAAGAGAGACAGACATTAATGTAACACCACAATAACAATCCCTGCTATCCCACCTGGAGACAGACCTGATTCTGGATCTGGTTTTGGATCTGGTTTGGGATCTGGTTTTGGATCTGGTTTTGGATCTGGTTTTGGATCTGGGTTTGGATCTGGTTTTGGAACCACTGAAGAGTGACAGATATTCATGTAACACCACAATAACAGTGACGGTGAAGGAGATCAGTGCATACAGAGCTGTTGGTTTCTAGCAGGCACTTTTACACTTGTAAACATTTTCAAAGATTACTGGAGTGTTTAGCAAGAAAATACAATTTCAGATTTTCCTTCACAAAATGTCACACTTAGTTCAATGTGGTCCTTTCCGTTTAAATTGCGAAATTACTAGTTATTTCCTATAACTGGAAATCTGCTTTACAAATTTCAAGATTCGAGACACATGGACTCCTTGTATATCTTGCATGTTTAACAATTGTTTTCAGAGCATTTAAGTACAGATAAACTAATTAAAGAAGCGAATAATAACATTGAAATGAATTAGACACTCACCACTGACACTGACATTGAAGGTCTTGCTAAAGGAGTCGACGCTGTTGGAAACTTTATATTCTCCAGAGTCTGAGGTATTGATGTTTGAGATGGTGAGATCTCCAGTCTGAATGTTCAGTGTTAGTCTGCCTTTGAACTTCCCATCAAGAGCATCATCAAGTGGGGCCCTACTAGCATTTATAACTCTAGCTATGAGAGTGCCTTGAAACCTCCAGTCTATAAAATCATCTGTCTTTATTTCAGAGAGACCAGTCTTTAGAGGAACATCATTTCCCTCAGTCACCGACATTGAATCACCAAACACACCTGGAGAACAAAGAGGAACAGTTAAAATTATAAAACACTGTCAGCATACAGATTCAATACACATCTGCATTTTATGTAAATACATTTTATCTGATCACATTTTGAAGGCAGCATCATTATATCCATCGTTATCTATAACATCTCAAAACCATGTAACAGCAATTGTTTGGCAGTGGAGCTACAAATGGCATCCAGATAATTAGACCCTTTTGCTGCCTCAGAAGTCTCTCATGAGGTATTTTTGTATGCAAATGTTGACTGCAAAGTCACTGCCTGATAGTCTTCTATTACATTCCAGTATACAGTAAATATTTAACTTAATAGTGATCGGAACAGTGTAAAGGTCTGGGATATAAATTTTGTGCTCATTAATTCTATGACAAAAAACATAACTAAGGTATAAAGCAATGTAAATAAGATTATGATGAAATACATAAAACACATCTCATTTCAAATTACTATAGGTATATTTTATATGGACTATAAGACTATAACAATAGATAAACATGGGTTTACATTGACAAACTATCAGCATCATCATTCCCAAACCCAAAAATGAACACTTGGATAATCACGTGTAGGATAATTAGCTGGACTAAAAAGATTAACCAAAAAAATAGCAATTCCGTATTTTACAAAAGTGAAACCAAAAAAAGTTTAACAACGAAGCATACGTTAATCCTTACCTTCCATAAACGCCATGAACACAAAGAACAATAAAATGTTTTTCATACTGCTCTAGATTTTAGTACATCAGAGGTTTCCAAAGATGATCGGTGGATATTTTTTGTAATAATCTGCTAACGTATTCCTGGGCGTGTCACTCACGATCGACAGAAAACCAATCACTCTCAAAAACAGTTTGAAGATCAACGAAGAGGCTTTACATTAACTGAAAATGTACTGATGAATATTCTTGATTATATATGTACTGCTGAAAGAGATTTGCGGATCTTTATCTTCTATTATTGTGATAGTAAAAAAAAAGCGCAAAGAACCTCTGACACGGCCGCTTCTTCTTCTTTTAATATGATTGGGGGTTGGCAACGGCAACCAGCACATGCTGATGTGCCATATTACCGCCACCTACCGGACTGGCGAAACAGGAAAGAAAGAGGGGTATAGAAGGTAAAACAACCCTAAATTATCTCTATTAAACCTGATTCTTCGGATATTTAATTAAATGTTTGTAAACATGTTTGTAAATGTTTTGTTCCAACGAATTACCTTTCAAGAGGCTTCCTTTCGGTTCCTTACCAGCCATTTGAGAGGCACTTATAATCGACGCGCTCTAAAACCAACGGAAAGTAGCATATAAGTAGTTATTATCAGTAGGCTTGTTTGAGATGCGCCTTGCCTCGCGAGAGTAGGCGGCTGCAGAGAGGGGAGGAGTGAAAAAAGTGCAGGCAAGCCGGACAGATCTCTCTTCTCGCAGTGGATCAGACACCACCAACAAGATCAAAGGTGGATATCGCGGGATTTACGCTCGTGCACGGTGTTGCTAATAAACTGGATGAAATTAAGTTCTGTTGCTTTTTTAAGAAAATAAATACAATGAACACAACAAGACACTCAAAGTTATTGTTATTTAAGTACCAAAGACTTGTTTATCAATAATTTGTACTTTAATTACATTATGTTTTATAGACTTAAAAAAAAAATATGACAACGATCAAATAACCCATATAGATTACACTGTCACACAGAGAGTTTTGGAATACTCACACATCATTGCCTACAGATCTTTACTTTGAGATACAGGGTAAGATAGTTCACTCATAAACCAATGAGATGTTACAAGTGTAAAAAATGTGGTCATGCTAAATTGTGTAAAGGAACTAAAAGGTGTGCTAAATGTGGTGGGGAACATGATTATGGGGAATGTGGAGAAGGGGTGAGACCTAAATGCTGTAATTGTGGAGGGGGACACAGTGCGGCCTACTGGGGATGTGAAGTAATGAGAAGGGAGACTGAGGTTCAGAATGTGAAAAGAAAGGATAGAGTTCCTTATGCAGAAGCAGTTAAAAGAGTGGAGCAAATATAGAGGAGTAATGAAGGAAGTATTAGAGAGGAAATAGAGACAGCGAATGTATGGCCTCAGAGACAAGAGACTTTCAGGGAGGAGAAAAGGGAGAGGGGTGAAAAGAGGGACTTGGTTATCTTTATTGCAGGGGGAGTTAATGCAACAGCTGAGGTTAAATCTAAAACTGAAAGGATTCAAATTATCGCAAAGCAGCAATTCAGCATTTGGGCATACTAGATTTAAAATGGGAAGAAATAAGGGATTTTCTTGCCGTACACTCAAGTCAGGAAGTAAAGGATGATTTTATTAATTATGTTCATCCTACAATGGAATGCAAGGAGTTTGTTGTCAAATGGTTAAGATTTTAAACAGTTTATAGATAGTATGAGTGTAAATAATGTGTATTCAGGAAACATGGTTAAAACCTAGATTTGATTTTGTTTTAAATAATTATATTGTCATCAGACGAGAGCAAAGAAGTGGTGGGGGCTGTGCTACCTTTATAAGGAAGGGTGTATAGGCCCTTACTGATTAAGAAATTATTATTTATTAATTCATATTAATATTATTTAATTCACACACACAAACAAACTACTGTAGCAATAAATAGCCAACATTTAAATGTGTGGAGGGAACAGAGAGACTGACATGGAGATTACTGAACCCAAACGAAGGAGTTTAAAGGGGGGGTAAAATACTTAGTTTCAGTCAATCTCATGTTAATCTTGAGTACCTATAGAGTAATAGTGCGTCCTTCATATCTCCAAAAAGTCTTTAGTTTCATCATATTTATAAAATAAAAATACAGCTTTCCGATTCTAACCGGAAAAAGCCGAGGTCCTTGATTCTGGGCGTGGGCGGAGCTATAGAGTCAAGCGGGAGCGCCCGGGAAGGTTTGCTTATTATCGATCGTGGTGCGGTATGCCATATTACTATTTATATATAGTATTTGGTTTGCAAATCCAGCGACGACCTGGGTCTTGTTAATAAAACATTCGTCACTGAAATGACCAGAACACAAAACCGCACTTGCCACACTCCTTTGCTGTCCCGGAAATACAAACTGCATCCACTGTTCCAGTAACACTGGGTTCTTTGGGAAGCTGAACAAGGTAAACTTTCCCTCACATCCCAAAACACACTTTTTTGGAGACATTCTTGACATCAACCATTCCTATTTAGCGCTGATGATGATGATTTCCGGTAGTTGCGCGTCGATGCATAGATATTATATAGAGATATATGATGTCTATGCGTCGATGAGCGCGGTCTTTCTCTCCTCTGGTCGACGTGTGCGTGAACGCGCTTTTCCGAGAGCAATGCCCATATAAGGAGTTCCACTCTGGTCTACGTCATTAGATCTACGATAGAAAAAAACCAGCCGAAACGTGTTGCAATCCGGAAGTATGATTTTCAGCACAGAAATTCTCTGTTATTCGTTCAAAATAAATTTTCAAACTTTGGCCATTATTAGCATGAGAATCCATCTCTTTAACACTGTAAACAACTCTGAATACATGAAACACCATTGTACCCCCCCTTTAATGAAAAACAGAGCTAAAAGTACAAAATAAAGCAGGGCAAAACAACCATTAATAAAGATAAAAACATTAAAAAACACATTAATCCAGAGTTCCTGACAGGAATTACATGTGTGGAAACTAGCGGCGATGAGACCGTGACGTCATGCGCGTGCACTCGAGGGGGAGTCATATTCTGAGTCAAAATTCGGCACAAAACCTGTTCAGCGTCATTATAATGTGAAACTTAAACTTTAATCTAGTTTTAGTTTTTGTCAAACATATATACCTAATCAATATTTAATTACAAACAAAGCTAAGGAGGTATATTCAAAATTATACATAGAATTTACCCAGTTAAACAATACTTTGAAATTTAAAAAGTGAAAAAGTGATTTTGATTTTAATTGCACTTTTTGTGACAGTTGCCTTGGTTAATTTATTTTGGCACTGGCCATTTGTAAGAGCATTTTGGCAAAATGTTTGTGATTTTAGAGAAACTTTTGGAGAACTATAGAGACAAGCATGATCATGTTTATATAATAAATATTATTCTTTTAATGGCAAAATTCTATGTTCACAAATGTAAATTTTCCTGTAAAAAAACAAAAACCCTGTTTTATTTAATTTAAGAAAGAAATTGAGCTTTATATAGACTCAATTTGATTTTCTATGAAGCAAAAAGCAGTTCAAACTTTGAAAAATGTTATATGTCTAAATGTCTTCACCTGTATACTATATTTGTAACATGCTCTTCTTTTTTGTTTATAATAAAAATGAAAGTTTTTGTCAAACATTTCTTGGAAATGGTTTGTTAAAGTTGTTAATGTGACTATATATGTGCTACATTAAGTTTGGACTGAATTACATTTTTTTGCTTCTCAAAAATCATCATGGCCAGCAGCCATGTCACCCTGTAGCCCAAGACTGGTCTCCCCCTGAAGTTAAGCAGGGTTGAGCCTGGTCAGCCTGAATGGGAGACTCCTGAGAAAACTAGTTGCTGCTGGAAGAGGTGTTAGTTAGGCCAAAAGGGGGTGCTGGTGTCATGGGTCCTGTCCAAGGGTGTAATCCATCCGCGGAAACCGAAGCTTCCCCGGGGGCCACCATTGATTTGCAGAACATCTGCTGTTAGCATGCTGTAATGCTTCAAATTGACTTCACTTTTCTCCATTGAAGTCTATGGGGTCACTGTGTCCATTTATTTTACTGTCAATGGTCCTAACGCCCCATAGTGACAGGTGATGTTGAAGGTTAAACCAAGGTCCTGACTCTCTGTGGTCATTAAAAATCCTGTGGCACTTCTCGTAAAAGAGTAGGGGTGTAACCCCGGTGCCCTGGCCAAATTTGTCCCTTGGCATCTGTACGTCCATCATGGCCTCCTAATCATCCTCATATATATTTACTGATTGGCTTCATCACTGGTGTGTGGTGGGCGTTCTGGCGCATTATGGCTGCCGTCGCATCATCCATGTGATGCTGCACATTGGTGGTGGTTAAAGAGATTCCCCCCTTCTATGTAAAAGCGCTTTGCGTAGCCTACCCAGAAAAGTGCTATATAAATGTAACAAATTATTATTATTATTATTATTATTTATTCAGCCTCCAACGTATTTGTTAAAGCGCTGTAAGTCATGAACCAGGCCAACCAGCCACGAGGTGAATCACAAAATTACAAATTCAAATTTCTTAAATACATGGGAATATATTCATTTATTTGCGAATGATTTTACAAGTTCTTTCCGCATTTAAAAAAAATATGTTTTCTTAAATTCGTTCATTGTTGAATGCGAAACATTGCATTGTTTGCGGACTTCGCTCCAGTAAAGAAAATGGCATGCTCATGTGCCGGCGCACAAAGAGTCTAGCCAAGTCAATGCCCACATCTCTTTTCCGAGGCTGCATCCTTCGAAGGCCACATTCAAAGACCAATTGCGTCACTCACCGCGGCGTGACAAAGGCAGTCAAAATTCGAAGCCTTCTCCAAATGCGGCCTTCGTTTCCACAGTGAAATGAAGAATACAACAGATGGATCCTTCGCGGCCTTGCCTACCCAAGGATTCATTGTGTGCAAGTGACAACAGGATTTTTTGAGAGAAATTACCTGATGATTTTTAGACAGTTGAATACAACTTTCAAAAAAGTCTAGTACAAACGTT